>NC_080034.1:47740696-48049673 GCF_030020395.1 Manis pentadactyla
ACAGCTTGGTAGGGTGATAGCTGGAACCTAGAATTATGTATATAAATGTTCTACCACTGTGTTGTACACTTGAAACTAACGTAATGTAATACTGTGCATCAACTACCCTTCAATAAAAAATAATTATTTAAAAAAAAAAAAAAAGGATCATACAACATGACCAAGTCGGATTCATCCCAGGGATGCAAGGATGGTACAACATTCGAAAGTCCATCAACATCATCCCCCACATCAACAAAAAGAAAGACAAAAACCACATGATCATCTCCATAGATGCTGAAAAAGCATTTGACAAAGTTCAACATCCATTCATGATAAAAACTCACAGCAAAATGGGAATAGAGGGCAAGTACCTCAACATAATAAAGGCCATCTATAATAAATCCACAGCCAACATTGTAATGAACAGCGAGAAGCTGAAAGCATTTTCTCTGAGATCAGGAACTAGACAGAGATGCCCACTCTCCCCACTGTTATTTAACATAGTACTGGAGGTCCTAGCCACAGCAATCAGACAAAACAAAAAAATACAAGGAATCCAGATTGGTAAAGAAGAAGTTAAACTGTCACTATTTGCAGATGACATGATACTATACATTAAAAACCTAAAGACTCCACCCCAAAACTACTAGAACTGATAGCGGAATACAGCAAAGTTGCAGGATACAAAATCAACACACAGAAATCTGTGGCTTTCCTATACACTAACAATGAACCAACAGAAAGAGAAATCAGGAAAACAACTCCATTCACAATTGCATCCAAAAAAATTAAATACCTAGGAATAAACGTAACCAAATAAGTGAAAGACTTATACTCTGAAAACTACAAGTCACTCTTAAGAGAAATTAAAGGGGACACTAACAGATGGAAACTCTTCCCATGCTCGTGGCTAGGAAGAATTAATATCGTCAAAATGGCCATCCTGCCCAAAGCAATAGACAGATTTGATGCAATCCCTATGAAACTACCAGCAACATTCTTCAATGAACTGGAACAAATAATTCAAAAATTCATATGGAAACACCAAAGACCCCGAATAGCCAAAGCAATCCTGAGAAAGAAGAATAAAGTAGGGGGATCTCACTCCCCAACTTCAAGCTCTACTATAAAGCCATAGTAATCAAGACAATTTGGTACTGGCACAAGAACAGAGCCACAGACCAATGGAACAGACTAGACAATCCAGACATTAACCCAGACATATATGGTCAATTAATATTTGATAAAGGAGCCATGGAAGCACAATGGCGAAATGACAGTCTCTTCAACAGATGGTGCTGGCAAAACTGGACAGCTACATGTAGGAGAATGAAACTGGACCATTGTCTAATCCCATATACAAAAGTAAACTCAAAATGGATCAAAGACCTGAATGTAAGTCATGAAACCATTAAACTCTTGGAAAAGAACATAGGCAAAAACCTCTTAGACATAACCATGAGTGACCTCCTCTTGAACATATCTCCCCGGGCAAGGAAAACAACAGCAAAAATGAACAAGTGGGACTATATTAAGCTGAAAAGCTTCTGTACAGCAAAAGACACCATCAATAGAACAAAAAGGAACCCTACAGTATGGGAGAATATATTTGAAAATGACACATCCGATAAAGGCTTGACGTCCAGAATATATAAAGAGCTCACATGCCTCAAAAAAAAAAAACAAATAACACAATTAAAAAATGGGCAGAGGAACTGAACAGAATTTCTCCAAAAAAGAAATACAGATGGCCAACAGACACATGAAAAGATGTTCCACATCGCTAATTATTAGAGAAATGCAAATTGAAACTACAATGAGGTATCACCACACACCAGTAAGGATGGCTGCCATCCAAAAGACAAACAACAACAAATGTTGGCAAGGCTGTGGAGAAAGGGGAACCTTCCTACACTGCTGATGGGAATGTAAGTTAGTTCAACCATTGTGGAAAGCAGTATCGATGTACATCAAAATGCTCAAAACAAACTTACCATTTGACCCAGGAATTGCACTCCTAGGAATTTGCCCTAAGAATGCAGCAATCGAATATGAGAAAGATCAGTGCACCCCTATGTTTACCACAGCACTATTTACAATAGCCAAGAATTGGAAGCAACCTAAATGTCCATCGATAGATGAATGGATAAAGAAGATGTGGTACATATACACAGTGGAATACTACTCAGCCATAAGAAAAGGGCAAATCCTACCATTTGCAGCAACATGGATGGAGGTGGAGGGTATTATGCTCAGTGAAACAAGCCACGCGGAGAAAGAGAAGTACCAAATGATTTCACTCATCTGTGGAATATAAGAACAAAGGAAAAACTGAAGGAACAAAACAGCAGCAGAATCACAGAACTCAAGAATGGACTAACAGGTACCAAAGGGAAAGGGACTGGGGAGGATGCGTGGGTAGGGAGGGATAAGGGGGGGGAAGAAGAAGGGGGTATTAAGATTAGCATGCATGGGGGGTGGGAGATAGTGGTGGGTTGTACAACACAGAGAAGGCAAGTAGTGATTCTACAACATTTTGCTATGCTGATGGACAGTGACTGTAAAGGGGTTTATAGGGGGGACCTGTTATAGAGGAGAGCCTAGTAAACATAATATTCATCATGTAAGTGTAGATTAGTGATACCAAAAAAAAAATGGCAGTTCCTGTGTGGTAAACCCCAATGTGTTCTACACAAGGGTATAAAGGGCATATAAATGTGTAGGCAAAGGGTCTGTTTTTGTTTATACAGAGGATCAAAGCCTAATTGGGCTACCCCGAAAATGAACTAAGATACGATATGAAAAAGAACTTCCAACATCAGCACTCTCTGGAAGACTCATGCCAGATGATCATCAAAAAACCCCAACAAAGATCCACGCACTGCTACAGCTGTAGATGCACTCATCCCACCAGTTCCTGGACTTGCCATGGGAATGAAGAAGGAGAAATCTAAGCTGGCCTGTGCATACAGTAAAACAGCAAATTTGACTGGATCTATACTGTTGGAACTCAATCAAGAATTAGGAGAACTGCAAATGGTAGCGCTCCAAAATCTTACAACTACAGACTATTTACTGTTAAAAGAACATAAGGGATGTGAACATTCCCCAGGAATGGGTTGTTTTAATTTGTCTGATTTCTCTCAGACTGTTCAAGTTCAGTTGGACAATATCCACCATATCATAGATAAGTTTTCACAAATGCCTAAGGTGCCTAACTGGTTTTCTTGGTTTCACTGGAGATGGCTGGTAATTACAGGTATGCTTTGGTTATGTAACTATACTCCTAATATGTTAATGTGTGTGCACAATTTAAATAGTAGCTTAAAACTTATACATGCTGAAGTTACTCTACAAGAAGATATGTCAAAGAAATAATCAATCTTCCCATGTTTTCTTCCACCTGCTACTTCTATAGCTTTTCTTCTTCCTTCCTAATTACAACCCTTAAATAGAATTCGTGCCTCATATCAAATTTACCGAGTATCATAATTCTTCCAAGTGGTAAACATATCTCAAGACAAATGCTGGGCATAGAAGCTACAGGGCATAAATATGCAAAGAAATAAAAAGCTAACCATTTCAAACAATAAGGCTTCTCTCTCACTTACCAACTTTACATTTCCCTGTATGGCCTCGGAAGATGACTGGTTAGCCAGAGACGGGTAAGATTCCTCAAGGGAGGAACAACCTAAGACAGGCACAGTCGCAGGGGGGTCATCATTTGAAAAATTGGGGATCAACAGAGGTGAGGCTTAGAACCTCACGCCCCCTGTTCTGAGAGAAATCTCCTGCATTCGTGGATGTTTTATTGCCCTTGTCTAGCTTGGATTAACACATAGTCTACAGGCACACACCTGATGATCTACATTTGCTCTCTTACAACACTAAATTATGTTTTCTACCTTTATCTTGTATCTACCTACCACTTCAGCATTTTATTAAAAATAATAATAATAAAGAGAGAAATGTGGTATCCACATATAAATCAAGTATAAAAATCAAATGAGTATTCATATTTGAACTGACTGTTTATAGTTCATAATGCATGAGCAAAACCAAAAGTTTCTGTGATGACTGCCCTTGTACTGTTCACCATGTAACTTATTCACTATGTAAGAATTTGTTCTCCATGTAAGAACTTGTTAGTTATGCTTCAGAAGATTGGGGACTGACGAAAATTAGGCTTGGGGTGGATTAATGATTGTGCATTGATCATTGACTCCCCTATACAGAATTTTATTGTTGTTAACAACCATTTAATCAATAAATATGAGAGATGCCCTCACAAAAAAAAAAAGAAGTGCACGCTTCCAATTGTAAAATAAATAAGTAACCGCGATGTAATGTATAGCATAAGGAATGTAGTCAAAATATTGTAACAACTTGGTATGGTGATAGCTGGTACCTAGAATTATCATGTATATAAATGTTGAATCACTATGTTGTACACCTGAAACTAATGTAATGTAATACTGTGCGTCAACTACCCTTCAATAAAAAATAATTATCTACAAAAAAAAAAAAAGATTTCCCCTCTGAAAGAAAAACATTTAGCTCTCCTACATAACCAAGACACAAACATACTTCTCCACCCTCATCCTTTCAATATATTCGTATCACAGTATTGACTAAATAAACACTGAGTATTTTCTTTATTATGCCCATGCAAATCTTGTTCACAAATGAACCACTTTGTATGCTACAATTATATTTTCTTTGTTGTTCCTTATTTAAATTCTGTTTTATTTATTTTTTCCTTTCTGTATATTTAACACTAATTTATCCCTTAACTCTCTTCCAGGACTGTGACAAATTTCTCAATTTGGCAAAACATGTTTCAGTTTTATTTTTTAAAATTCATCCAACCTAGACATCTAACCTCTAGGTTTGCTTTACAGTTATCATGCTGAGACTCTTCCAGATACTAAAGAGTCCCTTTACTTCTCTCCTGTGTTGAATCTCCTTTTTACTGAATCATACATCTTTTGGTTTATTCCCTATTTTTGGTGGAAAAGATCTTCCAGTAGCTTTCAGAAAAGAGAGATGAATTTTTTTAAGACTGCATTTGTTGGTCAAGAGCCTGTTTGCTCTCAGACACATACCTGACCTCTGCCCTGCTCATCTCTGTGGCAAGAATGCTGGCCCCTGCAGGCTGCATTTCCCAGACCCCACTATCAGCTAAAGAGACAGTAGAAAGCAATAATTCCTGGTTATGCACTTAAAAAATATAACACATTTCTGGTAATACATTTATTTTAACCTCATAAGTGATTTGGTCTCATCAGGTAGAGATCTCTAATGTAGATATTATTTATCTTAGAATTTGGTGAGCGTTATCCCATTGCCTTTTAGATACCAGTGGGGTGAAGTTAAATTCTATTCTTACAGAGACACTTTGGATGATATTTGGTCCTTTTTGGTTCATTGTGTGAGGCAGTAGGTGGCTCTTTTAGGTTTGAGAAATTTTCTTGCATTCATTAATAATCACCAACTTTCTATTTTCTCTGTTGTCTTTTCTTGGAATTCTTTCAATCAGATGTTGTTGGACTTCCCAGACTAGTCTTTTAATCCTTTAAAAATAATAGCACCCTATTGTCGTCTCATAGATGCAAAAGGTTTCCATTTCTCTGAGAAAACTAATGAAAGTTTTTTTCTTCTGTTGACTACTCATATTTTATTCCACTGGCTCTTTTTTTCATTTGTTTGCCTTGGCATATTCTTCAGATTTCAGGTGGTTTAGCAGTCCAATCCTATTTAGGAAGAGCCCAAAAACCTAATTAGTACTATAAGCCTGATAAAACAGTAAATTGGCCCCATTTTAGAATGATTATATATTACAGACAATTTCAATCAGGACCCCTGATATGTCCATATCTATAGGTCAGTTCTCCTATGACAGTTTTCTCAAAGAGGAATCCTTTAATCTTCATGTTTAGGGCCAGAGGTAGTAGAAGCTAGCTACCCATGCTTTCTGAAAGAAATATGAAAAGGGACCTGGTGATCTCCCATAAAGACTTTCATTCAATCAGTTTTTCTCTTCACTTAATAGTAAGCCTAGGGCATCTATGGAATATTTTAACTAAAAAAGTAAGTTTCCTGTCTTTAACCTCGGTGAGGGAAGGGCAGTCCAGACTTAATGAGCCTCATGTTACTAATGAGATCACATGGTTTTTCCAATCCCTAGGCCTTTCCAAGGATGTGTAATATCCTTTACAGATATTAATAATTTTAATAACCTTATTATTATTGGCTTTCCCCCTTGTAGACAGTAAGGTTTCAGCCTTATCCACTCTACTAATTGTTACTATTTATCCACTCCTTTATGTCTCCCAAAATATCGTTGATAACCTAACTTCATGTTCCCTCTTCCATAGTACAGTTGTTTATGGAAATAAGCTACCTAGCCAGAGTGTGTATTTACTCCTTACCTCTTGGTATGACCATGTGATTAACCATAATTAGTGGATTATGAATGCAAGTAACACGTTCTTCTCTAGACTTTTAAGAAGTGTGGACTCTCTCAAGTCTCAGGAGATAGCAGATCCGTAAGAAGGAAGAATCCTGAGTCCTTGAATTATCACAAGGAAAAATATGGGTTCCCTCTTCTCTGCTTACTCAAAAATCATAATGGACTCTTGCATGAGTAAGGAATAAATCTCTATGGTATCAAACTATTGAAATTTGGGAAGCAAATAGTGTATCTTACCATCTGTCATTTGTTCTCATGCTCTCTTCATAATTGTGGGGTTACACTTCTTTTAATTGTTTTTATTGTTAACTTACAAGCATCTCAAGAAAGCAAAGATAAAGTCTTGGGCTTCACTGCCTATTTAACCAGTAGTGCATTTGGAATATGACCGCTTAAGCCAATGTTTGGTGACTGATTAATATCGAAGCAGTGTATCTAGAGACTACATCTTTTTTGTTCCAGCAATAAAATCACTAATTCTACTTCTTCACTTTTCAAATTTAAGTAATGATGTCTGTTTCACATCATAGAAAAACAAAAACAAAAACAAATCCATGATCTCACAACCCAGAAACCACACTATCAATACATTGGTGTATTTTCTCCCACCCCTCAAATATTTACAATGCAAAAATTTACATAACTGAAGTAATATAGTACATATATTTTTTACCCTGCTCTTTTCATTTAGCATATCATGTTCTTCCCTGATTTACCACGACCTCTTCCAAAATAACGTTTTAATGGATTTATAATATTCTTTCAGAAATATATAACCTAAGTTATATAGGTGCCTCCATCAGCTGTTGGAAAATTTGTTATTTTAATTATTTGTTGTTACAACTACAAGTATCATAAATGTCTTTGCGCATACATTATTTCCTTTAGTTTGGATTACTTCCCTAGGAGACTTTTCTCCAAAATGAGTTTACCATGTGGAAGGGAGTAACCATTTGAACGAGCTTCCCTTGTGGAATTTAGAAGTGCTAAAGTGGCAATAAGGACTTCGTTCCAAGCATATGGGTAAGAGAGCTATGTTAGCTTCCTAGGATGCCTTAGCAAATTACCATAAAGTGGGTGGCTTAAAACAACTGAAATTCATTTTCTCACAGTTCCAGAAGCCAGAAATCTAAGTTCAAGGTGTCTGCAGGGTTGATTCTTTCTAGAGGTCCTGCAGAAGAATCTGTTTCATGGCTCTCTCCTAGCTTCTGGTGGTTGCTGAAAATCCTTGATGTTTTCTGGTGTGCAGCTGCATCTCTCCAATCTCTGCCTCACTCACATTTGTCCCTGCTTCTCTGAATTTCCATCTCCTTAGAAGGACAATATCATTGGATTTAGGGCCCACCCGAGTCCAACATTACCTCATCTTAACTTGATTGTCTCAGCAAAGACTTCAAATAAAGTCACATTCACATTCACACAAGTTAGGACTTCAACACATCTTGATGCGTGACACAGTTCAACTCACTACAGGGGCAGTTGTCTCTTTGCCTGCTCTACATGAAAACAGATATGGGAGAGCTTTAACTAGGAGACTCTGAGGGCCTCAGACACAAAAGGAATTCTCCCTTTTGTATCTGAAAGTCTGTCTGAATCTACTTGGTAGTGCTTTAGCAAAATATTTTCAACTCCCAGAACCCAAGTTTCCCCAGAAGAAGGAGGAGGAGGAGGAGGACAAGAGAAGGAGGGCTTGGTTTTATAGTATCTCAGCTGAATCACATATCTCAACTCAGAAACAATCCTATTAATATAGCTAGATTTAGTCTGACACTCAAAACCTCTTGTGTATTAGGAGGGATAATGTTCTCGGGTTGGAAAAACCTGTTATTTAAGCTCCTTCTCCCTCTTTGCCAGGTTCCTGGGGCTGTGGGCTGCTAGTTCTGGGGAAAGCAGAGAGGAGTGATCTTTTCCTGAGGGGATAGAGATCTTCCCAGCATATTTTTCAGTTCCTAGGCCCTCCACACCCCTTCTCACCCTGCACTCCCGTTTGAGTAGGTTTCAAACAATTCTTTTAAATCAGGGAAAGAGTAAAGGAGTTTAAGATCATCAGGATATTTGTGTTATGCTGAAGGCCAACGCGATTGATTTCGCGGTTTCTGATTGCCTCACGTTTCTTGCAGAGCTCTTCCAGTCCCGTTGGCATTTACAGGTTTGAAGCTCCTAGTGCCACGCTCAGCTCCAGAAGAGCTCTCCGCAGGTTTCTGACAAATAGCTGTGAACGGGCGTGTCAAAGGTAACTAGGAAATAGAGCTCTGGGCACCGAAAATATGAATCTCGTCTCAGAATGGTTCTTTCTTTGGATTTCACCTTCTTCCGCTGAATATCTATTTGTTAAGAATGACTTATTCATCCAAGAGTGAGAAGCCCTGAATGAACATAGGAAATCTTCGTTCCCAGCTCTAGTAATTACACACCAAAACATCCTTCAATTTATCACATGACAATCTAATACCACGTTATAGTGAAATATATTTTGGTGCCTAACTATTTAAGTGGCACATCAACAAATTGGTTTAGAACGAACCTAGTGGTTAGGTAACTATGGCCGAGTGCTTAAGGTGATGGACTTGAAATCCACTAGGGTTTCCCCGCCCATGTTCGAGCCCTGCGGACTTCGGATTTAACGTACTCAACTTCCTATCCACTTGCACGCCAAACGCGTCACCATTGTAGCCCTTGGTGCTGCTCCTGTGTCGCTTGTTACCTATGATCGTGGGTCAAATCACCATTTCCCACAATGCTGGACACTGTTCGCACCAGTAACCCTACCCTCAAATGGATGAGCGAAGCTGTTGGCAGTGTGAACATCACTTAATACTAAGCCTGATTTAAGCATTCCCTTTCCCTCAATTATACCTTATAGTAAACTTGAATTCATTCAATATCAGAGTCAGACCCCATTCTTTCCTGAGGTGGAGGTACTTTCATTCCTACTATCTCTCTTAAGGATCTCAGGATTTATAAAACAGTATTTACTTAAAAGCTATTTTTTTGAACCCTAACTATATCCCAGGCACTGAATTGGCAGTATATGCACTATTTTATTAAATCACCAATATAACCATATCAAGCAGGTAATAGTAGCCTCGTTTTAAAGATAAAGAAGCTGAGGATTGATTTGCTCAACCCTGCACAGTAAAATGGTATATAGTCCAAGGACTTTCTTCAATGTGGTTGTGAACTCACTTTCACAAGTACTACAGGAAACACACTTTAAAAACAAGTAGTTAGCAGACTCAATCCTAGTGTAGTTTATACATAGAAATGATTTTAATATCAGTTCCTATTTATCAAGTACTTATTACATACATATTCTTCCAAGAGCTTTGTGTATGTTAACTTCCATGATCTTCACAACACTCATATGAAGTAAGTCCTATTACTCTTAAGTTTCACATCTGGAAACAGGCTTATAATTGTAGAATAATTTGACCAAGGTCACCCAGCTGGTAAGTGGCAGAGCTGAGCTTGAACTATGACTTTGTGTCTATAAACAGGGAACCAAAAGCTGGAGTGAGTTGTAAGAGCAGGTCGGGAGTGCTTCCATTACTACTATCCACAGTTGCAAGTTAATTTTACTGCCTGACACTCTTATTCAGAGTTTTGTCTCCATAGATAAGTCTAAGTCTAGAGTGTAAGGTTGTTACTTGCCCTTTGTGTATTAAGTGTTTTTGTTAGCCCAGGTTTAGGGACTATCATTCAATGGCAGCGAAGATTTATCTGTTTCTGAGTAATAATAATTGATTGTTATTTTGGCTTCATATAAATTATTAGTTTATAAAGAGCACTACACCCATATCTTCTCAGCCTGAAAACCTCAGAGCCCAAGAGTGGGAAAGATATGTACACCAAAGGAGATAGATGTTAAAGTTTTGGCTGCCAAACCCAGGAATATTTCTAGTATGAGAGTAAGCAAAATCCATACTAAGCCTCGTACAAAAACCATCAGGGAAGCTTGTTGATCCTGGTGAACTGGCTGTGTTAAACTTACTGAGCAAGGGCAAGTCCCATTCCAAAGAAGTCTTAGTGCCTACAGTGGGGAGTAAGGAAAGGGGACTTAGAAGAGCTTTAAGGTTAGTCATGGGGTGATTTTAGAGCAGAGATTATTAAAGGAGGTCTGTGGCAATAGTGATCAGAATATATAAACTAAGAAAATGACTGGGATACTCAGTGATCTTACCTTTGGAACATGAGTCCATGTGGAATTACTATTACTATGGTATTACTATGAAATGTATAAATAAAATGGTATAAAAAGAAACTGAGCTTAGGTAGTTTGTCTTGCACATCTTGGTTTGGTATAGTTTATCTGTTGTGGTGTCCTAGTATGATATTTTAAAGTTTTGGTTTCTTGTTTCCTTATTCATCTGTTTTGGCCCAAAGATGGCTGAAAATAGAAGTAAAAAAATGTAGACTAAAAAAGTGGAATTTAAAAATTCAAAATGAAAATCAGAACAGTTAGAGAAAAATTAACAAATTTGGTAGCACAGTTTCCTGCTAGTCATTGTGTTCAATGCCTCTGTCTTACAGCTTAAACTCCAGGGGAAAGTTCTCTGGTCCCAGTTCTCCAAACTTTCTCCAGTATATCTGGGGATGAAGAACATTTATCTGGCCTTCATGGTTGGTGTGGGAAACAAACTATAAATTCGGAGACTCAGTATTTTGGTTCCCACGCAGAAGAAAGTGGGAAGAGAAAGGCCAGGTAGGAGCAGAGAACATGTAAAAGAGGACAGAGAAAAAGATTGGGGAGGAGGAGGAGGAAGGATAGGAGATTGAAGGTAAAGAGCAAAAGAGAAACCAAATACAGGAGTATGCTCACCTGTCCTGGCCTCTCTCTTATTCTGAGCTTCCTTGGTCACTGAAGCTCTTGAATGCCTTCACTCATGTTCTGACAGGCATCTTTCCACCATCTCCACCCTTCAAAATCAATCCCAGATGTCAAGGCACTTCTTAAAGTCTGCCCTCGCCACAAATGTATTTGTACTGTTTCCAGTTGGGACTATTGTAAATAGTGCTGCCATGAATATTCTTGTGCATGTTTTTCAGTACTTGCTTACTTGTGACTAGTAATGAACAAAAGTTTCCAATGTTGATGAAGTCTCATGTATACATATCTTTTATTTTGTGGTGACTGCTTTTTGTGCTCTATTTTAGGGATTCTTGCATAGTCCAAAGTCATGAAAATATTATCTTGCCTTTCAAAAACATTCTTTGGTTTACCTTTCACGTTTGAATATACACTTCATCGGTTTGAGTTTTATATGTTATGATTTACTTATTTTCATATGAATATCCAATTGAGCCACCAATTTATTGAATTGCAATTTATTGAAAAAAAACTGTCTTTTCCTAGTACACTGCAGGGTCATCTTTGTTTTAAATCAACTGACTGCATGAGTGAGTCTGTTTAGGATGCACTCTTCTGTTCCACTGGTTTACTTATCCATCCCTGAGCAGATGCTACATTGTTTTCATTACTATGGCTTTATAATAATGTTGTTTCCTTTCAGAAAGCTTTAGTTCATGAACTTTGACATACCTTCAGAAGCATCAGATCTTGTTGCTTGGAGCTTCAGATCTTGTTGAAAGTAGTGATATTGACACTCCTGGAATTTGGGGTACTCCTCTTCCGGCAAGTCCTGACCCTTAGTCGTCTTCCTCCACACATCTTTTTTTGACTTTTTAAACATGTTTATTGAGGTCAGATTGGCATACAATCAACTGTATATATTCAAAATGTACAATGTGATGAATTTTGACATGCATACACTCCTTTTTAAAAAATTTTTTATTAAGGTATGATTGATATACACTCTTAGGAAGGTTTCACATGAAAAAAACAATGTGATTAGTACATTTACACATCTTATCAAGTCCCCACCCATACCCCAATGCAGTCACTGTCCATCAGTGCAGCAAGATGCCACAGATTCACTATGTGCCTTCTCTGTGCTACACTGTTCTTTAGCTACCATGTGTACTAAACATAGCACCCCTCAATCCCCTTCTCCCTCCCTCCCCACGTACCCTCCCACACCCCTCCCTTTTGGTAACCATTAGTTCATTCTTGGAGTCTTTGAGTCTGCTGCCATTTTGTTCCTTCAGTTTTGCTTCATTGTTATACTCCATAAATGAGGGAAATCATTTGGCATTTGTTTTTCTCTGCCTGGTTTATTTCACTGAGCATAATGTCCTCCAGCTCCACCCATGTTGTTGCAAATGGTAGGATTTGTTTCTTTCTTATGGCTGAATAGTATTCCATTGTGTATATGTACCACATCTTCTTTATCCATTCATCTACTGATAGACACTTAGGTTGCTTCCATATCTTCGCTATTGTAAAAAGTGCTGCAATAAACATAGGGGTGCATATGTCTTTTTGAATCTGAGAAGTTGTATTCTTTGGGTAAATTCAAAGGAGTGGGATTCCTGGGTCAAATGGAATTTCTATTTTTAGTTTTTTGAGGAACCTCCATATCGCTTTCCACAATGGTAGAACTAGCTTACATTCCCACCAGCAGTGTAGGAAGGTTCCCCTTTCTCTGCATCCTCATGAGCATTTGTTGTTCTTAGTCTTTTTGATGCCGGCCATCCTTACTGGTGTGAGACGATATCTCATTGTGGGTTTAATTTGCATTTCTCTGATGACAAGTGATGTGGAGCATCTTCTCATGTGCCTATTTGCCATCTGAATTTCTTCTTTGGAGAACTGTCTCTTCATATTCTCTGCCCATTTTTTAATCGGATTATTTGCTCTTTGGGTGTTGAGGCATGTAAGTTCTTTATATATTTTGTATGTCAACCCCTTGTCGGATATGTCACTTACAAATATATTCTCCCATACTGTAGGGTGCCTTTTTGTTCTGCTGATGGTGTCCTTTGCTGTACAGAAACTTTTTAGTTTTTAGTCCCATGAGTTCATTTTTGCTTTTGTTTCCCTTGCTTGAGGAGATACGTTCAGGAAGAAGTTGCTCATGCTTATATTCAGGAGATGTTTGCCTATGTTGTCTTCTAAGAGTTTTATGGTTTCATGACTTACATTCAAGTCTTTAATCCATTTCGAGTTTACTTTTGTGTATGGGGTTAAACAATAATCCAGTTTCATTCTCTTGCATGTAGCTGTCCAGTTTTGCCAACACCAGCTGTTGAAGAAGCCGTCATTTCTCTATTGTATGTCCATGGCTCCTTTACCATATATTAGTTGACCATATATAGTTGGGTTTTATATCAGGGCTCTCTAGCCTGTTCCACTGGTCTGTGGCTCTGTTCTTGTGCCAGTACCAAATTGTCTTGATTACTGTGGCTTTGTAGTAGAGCTTGAAGTTGGGAAGCGTAATTCCCCCTGCTTTATTCTTCCTTCTCAGGATTGCTTTAGCTATTTGAGGTGTTTTGTGGTTCCATACGAATTTTAGGATGATTTTTCTCTAGTGTGTTGAAGAAAGCTGTTGATATTTTGATAGGGATTGCATTGAATCTATAGATTGCTTTAGGCAGGATGGCCATTTTGACAATATTAATTCTTCCTATCCATGAGCATGGGATGTGTTTCCATTTATTGATATCTTCTTTAATTTCTCTCATGAGTGTCTTGTAGTTTTCAGAGTATAGGTCTTTCACTTCCTTGCTTAGGTTTATTTCTAGGTATTTTATTCTTTTTGAGGCAATTGTGAATGGAATTGTTTTCCTGATCTCTCTTTGCTAGTTCATTGTTATTGAATAGGGATGCAACAGATTTCTGTGTATTAATTTTGTATCCTGCAACTTTGCTGAATTCAGATATTAGATCTAGTCATTTTAGAGTGTATTCTTTAGGGTTTTTTATGTACAATATCATGTCATCTGCAAACAGGTACTATTTAACTTCTTCCTTGCCAATATGGATGCCTTTTATTTCTTTGTGTTGTCTGACAGAACTGTGGCTAGGACTTCCAGTACTATGTTGAACAGAAGTGGGGAAAGTGGGCATCCTTGTCTTGTTCCCAGTCTTAAAGGAAAAGCTTTCAGCTTCTCACTATTAAGTATGAGTTGGCTGTGGGTTTGTCATATATGGCCTTTATTATGTTGAGGTACTTGCCCTCTATAACCATTTTGTTGAGAGTTTTTATCATGAATGGATGATGAATTTTGTCAAATGCTTTTTCAGCATGTATGGAGATGACCATGTGGTTTTTGTCCTTCTTTTTGTTGATGTGGTGGATGATGTTGATGTATTATTAAATGTTATACCATCCTTGCATCCCTTAAATAAATCCTACTTGATCATGATGGATGATCTTTTTGATGTATTTTTGAATTCGGTTTGCTAATATTTTGTTGAGTATTTTTGCATCTATGTTCATCAGGGATATTGGTCTGTAATTTTCTTTTTTTGTGGTGTCTTTACCTGGTTTTGGTATTAAAGTGATGCTGGCCTCATAGAATGAGTTTGGAAGTATTCCCTCCTCTCCTAACTTTTGGATATTCTTTAAGGAGAATGGGTATTAGATATTCACTAAATGTTTGATAAAATTCAGCGGTGAAGCCATCTGGTAAAGGTGTTTTGTTCTTAGGTAGTTTTTTGATTACCAGTTCAATTTCGTTGCTTGTAATTGGTCTGTTCAGATTTTCTGTTTCTTCCTTGGACAGGCTTGGAAGGTTGTATTTTTCTAGAAAGTTGTCCATTCCCTCTAGGTTATCCAGTTTGTTAGCATATAATTTTTCATAGTATTCTCACATACATAATTCTTTGTATTTCTATGGTGTCCACAGTGATTTTTCCTTTCTCATTTCTGATTCTGTTTATGTATGTAGACTCTCTTTTTCTTGATAAGTCTGGCTAGGGGTTTATCTTTTTGTTTATTTTCTCGAAGAATCATCTCTTGCTTTCGATTCTTTCTACTGTTTTACTCATCTTGATTTTATTTATTTCTGCTCTAATCTTTACTATGCCCCTCCTTCTACTGACTTTGTGCCTCATTCATTCTTCTTTATCTAGTTTCATTAATTGTGAGTTTAGACTGCTCATATGGGATTGTTCTTCTTTCCTGAGGTCGGTCTGTATTGCAATATACTTTCCTTTTAGGACCGCCTTGACTGTGTCCCACAGATTTGGCAGTGTTTAATTATTGTTGTCATTTGTCTCCATATATTGCTTGGTCTCTGTTTTTATTTGGTCATTGATCGATTGTTTATTTAGGAGAATGTTGTGAAGCCTCCATGTGTTTGTGGGATTTTTCATTTTCTTTGCATAGTTTATTTCTAATTTCATTCCTTCATGGTCTGAGAAACTGGTTGGTACAATTTCTATCTTTTTGAATTTACTGAGGCTCTTTTTGTGGCCTAGTATATGATCTATTCTTGAAAATGTTCCATGTGCACTTGAGAGGAATGTGTATTCTGCAGTTTTTTGGTGTAGAGTTCTGTAGATGTCTGTTTGGTCCATCTGTTCTAATGTGTTGTTCAGTGCCTCTGTCTCCTTACTTATCTTCTGTCTGGTTGATCTGTCATTCAGAGTGAGTGGAGTATTGAAGTCTTCTAGAATGAATGCATTGCATTCTATTTCCCCTTTTAATTCAGTTAGTATTTGTTTCACATATGTGGGTGCTCCTGTGTTGGGAGCATAGATATTTATAATGGTTATATCTTCTGGTTGGATTGACCCCTTTTTCATTATGTAGTGTCCTTCTTTGTCTCTTGTGACTTTCTTTGTTTTGAAGTCTATTTTGTCTGATACAAGTACTAGAACTCCTGCTTTTTCCTCTCCATTAGCTGCATGAAATATCTTTTTTCCATTCCTTCACTTTTAGTCTGTCTATGTCTTTGGGTTTAAAGTGAGTTTCTTGTAGGCAGCATATAGATGGGTCTTGTTTTTATTTATCCATTCAGTGACTCTACGTCTTTTGATTGGTGCATTCAGTCCATTTACATTTAGGGTCATCATTGATAGGTATGTACTTATTGCCATTACAGTCCTCACATTTGTGGTTACCAAACGTTCAAGGTTAACTTCCTTACTATCTAAGAGTCTAACTTAACTCACTTAATATGCTATTTCGAACACAATCTGAAGGTTCTTTTCTTTTCCTTCTCCTTTTTCTTCCTCCTCCATTCTTTATATATTAGGTGTCATATTCTGTACTCTTTGTCTATCCATTAATTGACTTTGGGGATTGTTAATTTCATTTTGCATTTGCTTACTAATTAGCTGTTCTAGATTCTTTACTGTGGTTTTATTACCTATGGTGACAGCTATTAAACCTTAGGAACACTTCCATCTATAGCCCCTCCAAAATAGACTGTAGAGATGGTTTTTGGGAGGTAAATACTCTCAGCTTTTGCTTAGCTGGAAATTGTTTAAACCCTCCTTCAAATTTAAATGATAATCTTGTAGATAAAGTAATCTTGGTTTGAGGTCCTTCTTCTTCATTATATTAAACACATCATGCCACTCTCTTCTGGCCTGTAGGGTTTCTGCTGAGAAGTCTGATGTGAGCCTGATGGGCTTTCCTTTGTATGTGATCTTATTTCTCTCCTTGGCTGCTTTTAATAGTCTGTCCTTATCTTTGATCTTTGCCATTTTAATTACTATATGTCTTGGGGTTGTCTTCCTTGGGTCCCTTGTGTTGGGAGATCTGTGGTTCTCCATGGCCTGGGAGACTATCTCCTTCCCCAGATTGAGGAAGTTTTCAGCAATTACCTCCTCAAAGATACTCTCTATCCCTTTTTCTCTCTTCTTCTTCTTCTGGTACCCCTATAATGCGAATATTGTTCCATTTAGATTGGTCACAGTTCTCTCAATATTCTTTCATTTTTAGAGATCCTTTTTTCTCTCTGTGCCTCAGCTTCTTTGTATTCCTCTTCTCTAGTTTCTATTTCATTTATTGTCTCCTCCACCATATCCAATCTGCTTTTAATACCCTCCATTTTGCTCTTCAATGATTGGATCTCTGACCAGAATTCATTCCTGAGTTCTTGAATATCTTTCCATATCTCCATTAGCATGTTAATGATTTTTATTTTGAAATCCCTTTCAGGAAGAGTCATGAGGTCCATATCATCTTTCTCAGCAGTTGTATTAATAATTTTACTCTGAACCAGGCTCCTTTGGCATTTCATATTTGTATATGCAGCCCTCTAGTACCCAGAAGCTCTACTCTCTGGAGCTGCTCAGCCCCTGAAGCAATGTCAGGGGTTGCAGGGAAGTGGTATTGGTGCCTGGGTGGAAGAAAGAACTGTTTCCTGCTTCCCGGCCGCTATGCCTGTCTCCACCTCCCGAACCAGTGGGCCAAGCACACAGGCATAAATCTCTATGCTTTGCATTTGTAGTTGCTGTAGACAGATCTTCCCTCTGGCTGGTCTAATGCCAGGGTAGAGTTTGCCTGTTTGCAAGGCAGGTGGGGCTGGCCGGGAGAAGGGCACAGTCCACTGCATATCATGGAGGGGTTCCTTGGAGCTGTGTTGCCTGCCAGGTTGTTGGAGCATCTGAAAATTGTGAAAGCTCCCAGCTTGCTGGGCAGAGTGCACCTGGACAATTTTGTCTACCTGTCCTTTCTCCTGAGCAGTAAGCTCTGTGCAATCCCTGCCCCTTTAGCAGCCCTCTTGCTAAGGGCTTCCTTGTTAGGAAATCTCTCAGACTGCCCACCTTTCTTTTGTCCCAGAGCAGCAGGATATGGATCTCTGCTTTCCACAAGTGGGTGGAATCTCAGTCTCTCCAGGAATTCTTCCTGTCTTAGCTTTCCAATCCCCTAATTACGAGAGTATCATGAAAGCACCTTGAAATGTAGGTTTGTGCTCCCACAGCAGATCTCCTGAGTTAAGTATTCAGCAGTCCAAAGCCTCCACTCCCTCCCCACTCCATTTCTCTTCCTCCCTCCAGTGAGCTGGGGTGGGGGAAGGACTTGGGTCCTGCTGGGCCACAGCTTTGGTACTTTACCCTGCTCCGTGTCGTCTGGTTTTTTCTCCAAGTTTATGCAGTCTGGTGCAGTCCTCTTTCCTGTTGCTCTTTCACGATCAGTTGTATTAATTATACTTTTGTATTATATGCGGTTTTAGAAGGAAGCCTCTGTCTCTCCTCTCATGCCGCCATCTTTAATCTCCCATATGTCCCTCCACACATTTTATCTGTATCTTGTGAATGTTACATTTCAGGGACATCAGTTTTGGAGTTGCCCAGGTCAGCCAGTGCAGCTGGATGGAGCACACGTGAGCCCCAGCTGTGTCATGTTGGTGTCATCATTCCAGGGTTTCACGTCTAGGAGGATCGAGGACTCCAGCAACTACATGGGATAATTTACTTCTTGGTATAATTGCTCCAGTAGCTCTTTCTGCCTTCAAATGGAAGGCAGGTGCCAGAGAATCATTTTTTATTAACTCTCTGTGAGTATTCTATGTTCCTTTGTCATTTAAACCACCTACATTCTCTTCTGGGCCTTAAAGTAGCTCTGGCTTTGATATTTCAGAATTGCACTGAAATGTTTCTTTGATCAGAGCAGCCAGGACTAGGAGTGACAAAAGCGAAGGAGGGTGAGGTTGATGTGAAGAACTGCCAGGTGGATTCCCCGCAGTTAAGTTCTAGGTTGCTGAAGACCAGTAGTGGAGCGCACTCAGAGAGGAGCAGGACAGCCCGCAGAATGTGAGATTCGCTGCTCAAGAGTGGCTAACAAGGGAGAAATTTGAAGTTTTTCTATTAAATGACGATGGAGTACATATTTCACCATAGCCACTAACGATTGTCAGGGGTTCTGAAATTGGTAGCTCAGTACGAAAGAGCAGCTTTTTTCGTCGGGGAATCGAACTTCGGTCTCATATGACAGGCAGAGATGCTCACCATTATACCAAGAGAGAAGAACACCAGGCCGGGTCTTTTAAAGACGTGTAATAAAGTGAAATACTGGTGTTGACATTTCTCAGCCTGAAGATTTGTGCTATACTATGTAGTTTAGTTTTGGCAAATGTGCATCTGAACTCCCTCGGACTCTAGGTCCCAAGTCCTGCTCCCGCCCTTCTCTCAGCCATCTCCACCCATTTCCGCCCAGAGCTGCAGCGCTAACCCGGCGGAACAGCCGGCCCCTTCTGACAGTGATGGCGTCAGTTTTGACGGACGGTTTTCTCGTAGCCGACTTGCAAGCAACGACTCGAGGAGACCAAAACAGTGAAACCACTGATTCACGGAATCCCTCTGCTAATTGACTGAAGAGTGCGACCTAGAAAATAGGGTTCATTTCCGTGGAAGAGGAAAACACTATTAAAGAATTGTCTTGAAAATAGAGGTTCCCTGCGGGTTTGGAGGGCAGGGAAACGTGAGGTGTCCCCGAGACCTGCGAGGAGGCTCCACTCACGGGAAAATAATGAGTGTTCTTACTAAGGCACTTTTAATAAAAATGATGGATTAATATTAGTTTCATTGCCCATTGCTGTGTTTTGCCATGCACAAAAAACCGAATAGAGATCTTCCACGGTGTTTTGTTTCAATTTCCTCTCTTAGTCTGGGAATTTCCAATTATGGGGGGAGGGGGGGTAAAAGGGCCGTAGTCGGCAGGATTCGAACCTGCGCGGGGAAACCCCAATGGATTTCTAGTCCATCGCCTTAACCACTCGGCCACGACTACACAGCTTGTGGTTGTGTTTTTAAACCTTTAGGCAAGAAAGAACGCAAAACAAAATTAACCATTGCCCAGTATACAAGAAATTAACGTTTTTTAAGTTGAACCTAAACATTTAGGTAAAATGAGGGTTTGGTTAAAAATTTTTTTTAAATAATACAAAACCTCTCGTTTTGAGCACTGGGATGGAAGTGCCTTCCGCACAAGCAACTCCTCAGCGTTCCAAGAAAACAAATCAATTCAGTTAAACCGAGTTGAGTACCTGCCGGCTCCAGGCACTAGGCTGTGGTCTGAGCTTGGTCTCGCAAGTGTTCGCAACTGGAGCAAACTGCGTACTCTGAGGTGGATTTAGGCCCTAACTTCCAGTTTCCACTGATCAATTGCCTTTGAACTCGTCTTCCAATATTTCTGAACATTCATAAGAACATGGAAGAGAGAATGCAAGAGTAAACAGCTTGTGTGAAATCACCACATTGCCCAAGGTGAAAACAGGGCAGAAATAGCTGGTGATTTACATGGTTACAATGTCCATTGCAGTATTGTTTGTAATAGCAAAAAAAGAAAAAGAAAAATGCCAGTAACATGTTAATCATTTGGGGAAGAGTATGATGCATTCCTATCTGCAGGGTACCATGTAGCTGTTAAAGAATTAAATCCTTATCGTTTTACTTGGAAAATGTGTGTGAACATTAATACATAAAATAACAAAAATACATAGTCCTATCTATATAAAATGAAATCCCAAATGAAACAATTACACTTAAAAATCTGAAGAGATACTCACAATGTAACAAGAGATCAAAGTGGAGTGGAAGATTTGTATGGTCTGGTGAGTGTTTGATGATCATTTGAAAATAATGTATTTGGCTGTTGTTGGATAGAGTGGTCTATAAATATTAGATCAAGTTCGTTGATAATGTTGTCCAAGTCTTGTATATTCTTCCTGATTTTCCTGACGGCTTGTTCTGTCAATTACTAAGGGAGAAGGGGTAAAATCTCTAACTATATTTGAGGATATTTTCTATTTCTTTTTGCAGTTTATCAGATTTTGCTGCATGTATTTTAAAACCCTATGATTAGTGCATACACATCTGATTGTTATATCCTCTTCATGTATTTACTCCTTTATCATTATGAAATGTCCCTTTCGATTTGTTTCCAGGCAGTAAGCTGGGATGATCTGTTTCTCAATTATTTTTCAAAGTTAGTCACTGTCCAAAGTTGTCTATTTGAAGTACACTGTTTCATACACTTGATTCAGTTTTCTAGTTTAAGGTGGGAGAGTAAGTCTGAACCCAGTAACTCCACCATGGTGAAAAACAGAAATCCTTCTGATACTGATCATTGTAAGTCTGACTCAAAATCTTGGTGGCATATCATCCTTTCCTTTGTGTAGTGTTTATTCATCCTTTTCTTCCATGATACATATTATTGCAACCAATTTAATTCTTGGTCAACAAATTGTGAAAATTAACAATTGAAACAAATTCATGAAAAAAATGCAGTCATGGTTCAAAAAGAGAAGCAAACCGCTGGGGTGGATATACACATTATACACACACATGCACATTATGTATATCCATACATACACATACACACACACACACACACACATATGGCATTTGTATGAGCTGGTTAAGTAGTCTCTATAAGGCTGAAACTTACAAAGTCCATAGGGCAGACTGTCAAGAAGGGAAGATGAATGTAAAGTAGAGAAGACTGAATAAGTTGGAACCCAAGCATAAACTGCAGCCCCACAGGATGGAGTGAAATCTGCTCTGGTTACCTTCGACCTTGGCGGTGCATGTGTCCTGCAGAAACCAGGGCCTTCCATTTAGAGCTAAATACACATATTTGGTCTAGGAAAGGAGGAGCCTGAAGGAGGATCCAGGGGCAGGTAGGACTATTGTAGGCCCAACTGCTGCCTCATGACAAGGTAAATCAGCAGATGATTTAGTGTGGGCTGCTACTTAATTTTTTCCCTCCAAATCTTCCACAAGGATACCTCTCAGGGACCATCTTACCAGAAACATATAAAAAAGGGAATTCTGGAGAATGTAGTTCACCCTAGCCCATTGATATCATAGACATGAAGATGTTTTACCATATATTTCTATATATATTAGACATGTGTATTTGCATATATAATAACCAATAGCATACTCTCTTAATTACTGTAGATTTATGAGTAACTACATGTCTTGATATGCATATTGTATTAGTCTTCCAACTTTGCTATCTTCTTCAGTATCTTCTTATTTTTTAAGTTTCTCAACATTTCCAAATGTGTTTTTGAAATTCCAAGCTAATTCCTATAGAATACATATTTGGAGGTAGATTGGGATTTCACTGAATCTATCAATTAATTTGGAAATAGTTGCCATCTTGACAAAATTGAGTCTTCCAAAAACTAAACATAGAATTTTCCTTCATTTAATTTCCACAAGCAATATTTTGCAGGTTTTAATGTAGATTTCTTGCACATCTTTTGTTAGGTTTATTCGTAGATTTTGAAGTTTAGACCACAAATGGAATATTTCAATTTTAATTTTCACTTGTTATGCACACATGTATTTTGTATATGGTCCATAATGAAAAGAAGAAAAAGTTAGAGACAAACAGTATTCAATCTTAGCTGAAAGTGGGCATCCATCTGTTCCTTCAAATGTGAAGCAGAGTGACTGAAGAAATAATTTAGTGAATAGCCCCGCTGCACATGATCAGTCTTTTACATTTTAATCACTAATACTTAAATAACATAATGGTAATAGTTAATATTTAAATTAAAATGTGGATTAAAACTTCAGGTTTATTTTCATATTCTAGAAAAGTGTTTCCTGGTTACCAACTTTAATGATGACTTCACAGAAAAGCTGATGTAACACTCCTCATTTTCACCTGATTCAAAATCATGAGACCCCAGAATGATTTGATCACATTGATACCTTCCAATGATGCATGATACTGCTGTGTAATATTTCCATTTTCTGCCTATATCCTAAGTATCAGTTATTATTAAATATAATGCTTATTAACTTCCTTGCTTACTGTAGAGTTTTCATACTATTCTTTCACCAGGTCTAAATCCATACTTAATAACTTCCTCATCACCTATGTTATATCTAATGTTCAGATTATATTTGGGCTTTTATTTCAGTGAGTGTATTTTCTATTTATTGTTCTATTGGTTTCTTTTTCTTCTTTTAACTTTTAATTTTGACATAATTTCTAGCTTATGGAAAGGCTGCAAGAAGAGTTCAAAGAATTTTTATAAATCCTTTTCTTCAATTTACCACATGTGCCTTATTTTTTTCAATGGATAGATACAGATATACATATAATTTTTTTCTTAACTACTGAGAGTCTCAGACAAGATGTCTCTTTATCCCTAAATACTTAATTGCATATTTTCTAAAAATGGGGACCTTCTCTTTCCTAACTATGAACAGTTATAAAATGAAGATAAAAAATCTTATTTAAAACAAACAAAAACCCAGAAACAGACTAATGAATACAGAGAATAAACTGGTGATGCCAAAGGGAGGAAGTAGAAAAATAGGTAAAATAGGTGAAGGGGATCAAAAGTTACAAACTCCCAATTGTAAAATAAATAAGTCACAGGGATGAAAGGTACAGCATGGGGAATATAGTCAATAATATTGTAATAACTTGGTAAGGTGACAGATGTTAAGTAACTACACTAATCATGGTGAGCATTATATAATGCATATAAATGTTGAATCACACTTTCATACACCTGAAACTATTATAATACTATGCCAACTATACTTAGTTTTTTAAAAACCTCTTATTTTATCTACAAACCTTGTTAATATTTTGCCAGTTGAGAAAATCCTTTATTTCAAGAAAATCACATTGCATTCTGTTGTCATGTCCTTTAATCTGAAACAGTTCCTCAATCTTTCTGTGTCTTTCACTTCATTGACATGTAAAAAATAAGTAGGTCAGGTATTTTGTAGAATGCCACCTCAATTTGAGCTTGATGTTTCCTTCCAGTTCACACTATGCACTTTCAGCAGGAATATCACACAAGTGAGGTTGTGTCCATGGCATTTCATCGTACTGGGAAGCACAGCATGTTAATTGTGCTAATACTCCAGATACTAACTATGATCAAATGATTAAGGTTGTGTCTGTCATGTTTCTCCACTGTCAACTTACTATTTTCCTTTTTTATTATTCATCACGTGATTTATGAAGCTCATTTCTTTTTCATTATATTTGGCTATTTTGAAAAGAGTAAGTTAAAAGAAGAAGAAATTTAGTATCTGCATAGAAGAACAAAAACGGTTTTTCAGAGCCACAAATTTCGGTGAAAAGATCCAGCCATCCTTTTCGGAAATTGAACCCCTGCATTTCAGATGACAAGTGACAGGACACACCACTATACTAAAATGACCTCACTGGAAAAACAAACCTCTCGCTCCAATTCTGTCAAGGATTCCTCGGCTGGACGATTTGATGAGATAAGGCTGGTTTGCTTGCTGGTGTTGTAGTTCTCTTACTATGAGTCAAAACGGGGTGTCTCAGGTTTCACTCCCTGCAAAAGGAACAATGAGTCAAGGATTTCACGGGAGTTTGCTTTCTAGGTGAGACGTACTTTTTTCTGTTCTTCAAAAAAAAAAAGGCGTGATTCCGTGAAGAAAATCTGAGGAGGGGATTTCAAAGATAGGAAACGAGCCTCCGCCGCCGAGATGTGCGTTCCGCTCAAGTAAAGGCCTGGGATATTTTGGTTTTAGTTTAGTTTTAATTTTTTGTCTAAAGAGGCATTCAAAAAACAACAAACAACAAAGCATCGCTAGTTGGGAGTTTCTTGGCAAAAACGTTTTTGAGTGAGGGGAGGAGCAGAGTGAATTCGTATAGCCAAGAAGCCTACAGAGTCAGGGTGGAATCAGCAAGCAAACACCTTTAGACAAACTCAAGTCTCTCAGACTGGTCATTAAGTAAATTCAGAGGAAATACACCTCACAATTTGCGGGAATCGAACCTGCGCAAGAAGATACCAGAACAACCTTAGTATGTCACCTTTACCACTACACTAAGACCGCACATGAGAAACAAGTGCCCATTGATGGTAACCACGTATCAGGCTAAAAACTGTGTGTATGAACCCGACAGCTGGGTGGAAATACTAAGATGAAATGTGAATTAAAGGAAAGGTGGCCGACCCCGCGACAACCCCGGAGATCTCGAGCATTAGCCAGAGAGCAACGTAGTCCTCAGCGCATGAGCGTTAGCATCACCAGCAAGCTTCAGGGCAGTTCGGACAACACCTGGCTAGCAGCGGCCTCCTCCAGGCCCCGACCGGTCCGCACGGGCTGCTCCGCTCACCACCACTGGCTCCCACCCTCGCCCTCACCCAGGCGCGTTCAGACTTCCCGGAGACCTAGGCTCCTTGCTGAAAGACGTCGCGCAAGATGGATTCCACGCACTGAAACTACTTTAGCTGATTTGTGTTCCAGATGGAGGGAGCGGAAAATGACGTGGAAAAGCCGCCTCGGTTATCTCCTCGCGGTGTTGTCAAGCCTTTTTAAGGCTCGTGCTGGTTCGATTTGGGGTCAACTAAGGGGCTATTTCTTTTGAAATTTAACCAAAGCAACAGGTTTCCTTTTTTCTTCTTACATGCCGACTTTGGTTTCTCTGTCATAGTTCACTAAGGCCTGACACAGATTTTGTCTATCCTGCTTAGGTCTTAGTCTAGTTTTTAAAAGGAGGAGAAGTTGAAGAGGAGGGTGAGGAGAGACCGAAGACAGGGATCTATCAAGCTAACTAAACAAGAGCAGGAGGGAGGAGAGCGATAAAGAGGAGACTTCACTGGGTGGATGATTGGGAATGAAGAGAGATTGCTCTCCTACCAACAAGAATCAACTCTAAGAAAACCCATGGCCTACTCTGAGAGGAGTATTAAGCCAAGCTTTGGGTAAAGGAGCCAAGGTCCATATTTAACCAAGCAGTCTTAGTATTTGAACTGCCTTTCCTATCAAAATGAATATCACATAAGCATTCTTTAAAAATCATGTTGTTATAACATGACTAAATGCAAATTTAAAGTAAAAATATAAGTTGTGATATAGATGTTGCCATGATCAGTCACAAGGCCTTTTTATTTCATCTACACACTTTTCATAAGCCTATAACATTTTAGGTAAATCCGTTTGAAACTCCAGTTGGAAGGGAGTTAAATACTGAATAAATAACAAACGTTTCTAGCTTTTACTCTTAGCAGAAAAAGAAGATGGCTACGATTAATGTGAAATTAATTTATATAACCAATTTTTTTTTTAAACTTGGACAGAGATTCTAGACAGTTCCAACCTTGCTTATTTTTTTCTCCTTTTAATATGTGTGGACTGAAAAGAAAAAGGTATGGCAGAATACATTCAGACAAAAGAAGTAACTTAGAGTTCAACTGCAGAAAACAAAGCCATTCTACCATTTTGGTCCCAAGCTGGAAACAATCCAAAGTTCATCAACCATAGAAAGGATAAATAATTGGTTTTCATACAAAGGAATAGTAGAGCAATGAGAATAAATAAATTTCAACTATACCTAAATTGGAAGAATCTCACAAAAATAGTATTGAAGTAATACCAGACATAAAGGCATATATACCTCATGATTCTATTTATATATGGTTCAAAACAGAGAAAATAATTCTATGGTGTTAGAAAGGTGATTGTTGAAGGTACTTATGGCTGGGAAAGACCATGAGGGGTCTGCTGGAGATGCTGGAAATGGTTATTTTTCTCATTCTGGGCACTGGGTTCATAAGTGCGTTCACTTTCTGAAAATTTCTTAAGCTGTGTAAGTAAGGTTTATGTACCTTTCTGCATCAGTACTGCATTACATTATATGTCGGTAGAGATTTACTTAAAAAACAAAACCTCTTAAGCAATTCTAATCAAATAGAACCTTACAAAATTTTTGGAAGAGAGAGATGGAGGGAGGTGCCAGCTCTAATCCAACCCTGCAGGAATTATTTCAAGAACAACCTTGCAGAAATATCTCCCAGAGAGGCTGCTATTGAGGTTTCTGCAACAGCAGTGTTCTCTCTAGGGTAATGGTTCTCAAAATTTAGCATGAAGGCTATCTATCACGACAGAAAGTAAGTCAGTCAGTGATTTGGTCCTGGGTCTTAATTTATAAAGGTGACTGAGTGATGACAAAGAAAGGTCAATGCCATTGAAATAAAGTTTAATGTTACAAGCAGTTCCCCTATAAATAGTTTCTAGTTCCCCTAAAACAATGTCCCTAGAAACTAGAAACCACACAGGGCCACAAGGTGCAGGGAAGCATGGGAAGTGCTAATCGGGAGGCAAAAAAGAGCAAGGGAACGCATAAGTAAACTGATCTTTATTGAAATTTCCACAGGAAGGGAAAAGAAAGTCAGAGTAAGCAGATTAGGACTGGCTAATTTGAATAATTCCAGTGCGCTCTGGGGTATGGGAGCTGTTCCTAGTTGTATGGTACCTGGTGTTGGCTGATTTAGGGCAGGGGTAATATTAGCTTCATGTATGAGAATTTGATAAAGGAATTGATTCAGAGTATGGACTATGAATAGCAGGAGATGTAAACAATTCTGGTGGTTAATTTGGTCCTGTGATTAATGATACCAAATAGACAAACACGGAGAAAACACAGAACAGTCAGAAAGTAGTTTACATTTATAAACAAGTTGTCAATTGTTGCTGCTGGTGCTGGCCTCAAGACCATATTTTGAGACCCACATGTTCTGAAGCACACCATGCCTCCCAGATGTGAATTAGCAAAGCAACTGATGCTGCTCATCTTGCATTTCTCTGCTGAAAATCCCATTGTGTCTATGACAATGCTTATCAACACAAAACAACAGAACTGGAAAGTGCCCTCTGTCCACATTTGAAAACTCCAAGGCAAAACCTAAATCACATCTAGAAGCCTAGCTGCAAGGGAGTTTCAAACTTCTAGGCTCTGTAGTACTACTGCAAGGTTCACTTGAAGGAAATGGAAATAGATGATTACTATACCCTGTATAGATAATGAAGTGGAAATGTTCTGCCAAAACTGGAGGACCTTCCCAGAGGATCAAAAATAATGCACCAGTATCCCACTGAGGGGGAGCTAACTGACACAGTCTGTAATAGGACAGTCATTACCCCAGGAGGCCCAGATTCTCACCATCTGATATACTGCCTATAGTCTTCTTTCTTATTGATTTTAAGGAGTTATTTACTATTCTAGATATAAATCTCTTGTCAGATATGTATATTACAAATATCTTCTCCCACTCTGTGCCTTTTCACACTGTTAAAGATGTCTTCGGATATCCTGACGTTCTTAAGAAGTTTTATAAATCCTCTTTTATTGCCATTGCTTTTTGTACTTATTAAACAGGAAATCTTTGCCAATCCAAAGTTCATGAAGACAGATTCCAATTTTCCTCTAAACTTTTGTTGTTTTACTTCACACAGTTAGGTCTTCAATCTATCTTGAATCAGTTTAAGAAATAGTTTACAGAAGAGGTCAATGTCCACAATGTTTTCTTTTGTATATCCAGTTGACCCAACACCACTTTCTGAAAAATCTGTCATTGTCCCTATTGACTTGCAGTGACACTTTGTTATATGCATGTGGGCTTGTATGGGCATTTCTGTTTTTTTCCATTGATTTGTTTATCTTCATTTTGGTAAACACTTCTTACAGTAGCTTTAGAGTAAGTCTTGTTACCTGGTAATAAAAGTTCTCCAGATGATTCCCTCTTCAGCAAGATAAACTTGACTATTTCAGGTCCTTTTCACTTCCCTCATATATTTTAGAGACAGTTTATCAGTCCTACCAAAAGTCCTGTTTGGATATTTTATTTCAATTACATTGAGTTTGAGTATTTCAATCAATGAATATGGTACATTCTTTCATTTATTTAGATATGTTTAAAGATTCTTTGCACAGCGATTTGGAGTTATTAATATGGCACTCTAGTACACCTCTATTATGTTTGTTATTATATTTATTATTCAGTTGTTGATAGTTTTCTTGCTATTATAAATAGCACTTAAAAATTATCTACTTTGGCTGGTATATATGAATACAAAATATATCTAAATATTGGGTTTTGTATCCAGCAAGTTTGCTATTTTTTACTTATTCATTCTAATAATTTATAGATTTTTGGGATTTTCCAAGTGCGTATCACATCATCTGCAAATGACAGTTCTATTACTTCATTTCCAATTTAATATCTTTTAATTATTTGCCTTTTCTTATTTCATGGTGTAAGATCCTGTCTTGCTAATGGATTCAGCCCATTCAGGACAAGTTCACTATGGATTCAATGAGACCAAAGAATACCCAACTTCATTCCCCTGGTGGCAGATTAGCCACTAGAATCCTGTCCACTCAGAGCAAGTCTGTGTGCAACAAGCTGGTCTCTGCATCTGGGCCTCTCTGCCCCCACAGCCATCTCATTCTCTGTCCTCTGCGCTGCCACCATTCCAGTCTCTGCTCTCCTGCAGCTATGCAGCCCTGCAGCTGTGCAATAGCCCAGAGCACTGGACGGAGCTCTTTATATATAGTCAATAACAACATATTGCTCACATGTGTGTAGTGAGCAAGCCGACCAGGGCCAGGTGAGAATTCTGGCCATAGAAACCTTCACTTTCTCCACAGATCCCCAATACAGTTTGAGTAGCAGTGGTGATAGCAGTCATGCTTGTCCTGGTCTCAACATCTGGGAGGAATATTTAAATATTTACGTAATTAGGATGCTAGATGTACGATTTTGTGTATATGCATTATGGGATTAAGAAATCTCCTTTCTATTCCTAGACTATGAAATTTATAACAAGTAGTGTTGAATTTTGTCAAATGCTTTTCCTGCATCTGCTGATAGTAATGATCATTTTTTTCTTTTGCACTTTGTGATAAATTTAAATAATTGATTTTTATATCAAACAAATTTCATATTACTAAAGCAAACATTACCTCTTTACTTTTGACTGTTCCATTATCTTACTGCTATTATTTTGTTTAGTGGTTTTGCATCTAGAATATTTAACTCAAATACTGACATAATTTCCTCTCTAGTACCATCCTTGTCAAATTTTAGTATGGACGATCATGCTGGCCTTATAAAGAGAATTGGGAAATGTTTTCGCTTTTTCTATTTTCTGAAATAATTTATGCATGATTTTAGTTCTTCCATAATGTTTTAAAGTCTCAACAGTGGAGTCACTTTTGCGTAGTGTTTGCTTTGTCAGAAGGTGTCATAGAATGAATTGTTCTCCCAAATTCATATACTGAGGATCTAACTCTCAGTACCTCACAATGTGATGATACTTGGAGATAGAGCCCTTGAAGAGGTAATTAAATTAAAATGAGGCTGTTAACATGGGCTGTTAATGGGACTTTTAATCCAATCTGGCTGTTGTCTTTATAAAAAGAAGAAATTTGGGCACACAATAAAACACCCAAGATGAGCATTCTTAGAGGGAAAAAAAACTATTTTGGGACACAGCAAGAAGTTGGCTATCTGTAAGCCAAAGTGAGAGGCCTCAGGAGAAACTAAATCTGCACCTTGACTTTGTACTTCTAGCCTCCAGAACTGTGAGACAATAATTTCTGTTGTTTAAGCCACAGTTGATGATATTTTTTGTTATAGCAGCCATAGAAGACTAATACAGAAAGTAATTATGATTTTAACTTTTCTGTTTGTACTCGTAGTTTCTTTTTGTGGCTGCTTTGGTAAATTGTGTTTATGAAAGAGCCTGTAATCTATCCTCTATTATCAAATTTATTTTCCTGGAACTATTCATTTTATCCTCTGATTCTGATCTGGGTATGTCTTGACAATGGGTTTCAGTCCCTAGCAAGTTCGCTATGGATTCAGTGTGAACAAAGAAATGACAGTAGAATGTTTCTTTGGGGTGAAAGGGTTTATTACCCGGCTTGTTCTCCCAGTGTTGGTTGAGCACTAGTGTCTCTGCCTCTGCAGAGCACTGGGCCGAGCTCTCTATAAAGTGCAATAATAGCTTATTGCCTAGGGGTGTGGAAGCAGTAGCCTAGCAACAGGCCAGTTACATCATCAAGTGGTTTAAGTTCAGTGAGGATCCTGGCCACAGGAACCTCAGCTTCCCCACAGGGTATCGGTAAGAACTTTAATTTTGTCTTCTTTTTAACCTTTTTAAATTCCCGCTTTTAAATTAGTCTTAATTTGGGGTAACAATTTTCTAAGTAAAATGCAAATTTTTGTTTTATTGATTTCCTCTATTTTTTATTTATTTTTTTGGTGATTATAGCTCTTAGTCTTCTCATTTTTTCCTTCTAAATTTTTTAAGTTTATCCTGATGGATTTTTAAGCTGTGTTATTCAAATATTATTGAATTTCAGTTTTTCTTCTCTTTTAATATGTGGACTTGGAGCCAAAAATTAGATTTTAAGCACTCCTTTACTTTATTGCCACAAGTTGTGATATATCCTATTTTCATTATCATTCAGTTAGAAATATTTTCTAATTTTTCAACTTATTTGACCCATGGGATTATTTTGTACTCTATGACTTAATTCTGTAACATTTGAGAATTTTCTGTTTATCAGTGTTATTGACACTGGTTTTTATTTAATACTACTGTGCTCAGAGAACATACTCTGCATCTTGAAATTTGTTGAGACTTTCGTTATGCTAGGATATGGTGACACATGTTTCATGTGTACCTCAAAAACAAAGATTTTCTGCAGTTGGGTATAGAATTTAATCCTATTACTTAAAATTCTTTATTAAATTTTATTAAAGTATCCTTACTAATTTTTTATCTGTCCCAGTAGTTATTTTTATAGAAGTGTTAAAATATTCAACTATGATTATTAATATCTGTATTTGTCTTGTCAATGGGTTTCAGCCCCATTGAATCACTATGGATTCAATGTGACCAAAGAAATGGACATCAAAACGTTCCTTGGGGTGATAAGGTTTATTACCCGGCTTGTTCTTATGGCAGTAGGTCGAGCACTAGCATCTCTGCCTCCACCCAGAGCACTGGGCCAAGCTCTCTGTATAGTGCAATAATAGCTTATTGCCCAAAGGTGTGGAAGCAGTAGCCTAGCAACAGGCTAGTTACATCATCAGGTGGTATAAGTTCAGTGAGGATCCTGGCTATAGGAACCTCAACTTCCACACACTCCACCCTTCCAGAATTCTTGCCTTACAGTTTACATGCTTTCAATCTTCCTCAATGGTCCATGTGTGAGAAAGCTGGAGCACTGTAACCAGATTCCACAACAGCAACAGAAGATAATAATAACTTAGAGATAATAAAAAAAATTAAGATACAAGATTTTGATACAGGTAACAAAAATTATAATAATCCTCAAGCCAGAGGAGGTTCCTAGTAACAAAAATTATAATAATCCTGAAGCCACAGGAATTTCCCAATCCATAAAGACCTTAGGGGGTGATAAGACACCTGTTTTAATGACACCAACATAGGCAAATCTTGTCAATCATGGAGGATGCACACAAGAGAGTGGTCCTGTGATAGGACTGTATCAGGAAGGGGGTCCCTTCCAGGTCTAGTATACCATATTTTTACTCCTTTCCCTGTGGGGGTTACTGAAGGGTCTATATATAGTGCTACTGGAGGTGTATGCTGTGGCCATAATGATAAAACAAAATTCCCTGGTAAGATGCTCCTACCTTCTGGCCATTCAGGATATACTATTGTGACCTTTGGGGGTCACTCTGCTGTTATTCCAGGAATACACAGGAGGCCAGCTTCCAGACCTTGTCCCCAAGGTGACAGGAGATCCAGCCATCATTGGTCCATGTGCCAAAAGGTCCAAGGCCACGTCCACTCAATGGAGTTTCCAGGGTTCAGTGCAGTGGGTGCTGGTAGCAAGATATTATTCTGGTGGCTGAACCTGGGCTTCAGTGATTCCTCCTTGGTTTGTACTTGCAGTTATATAGGGGAGGCAGCCATATGTGTTAACATGTCTACAGGGCTCAGGGTTCCCTTTCAGGGTCTCTTGTTCAAATGCCATAGCATGGTCCATAAGCGGACTGACCCTCCCCACAGACTATTGGTATCTGACTTTAGTCTGAATTTTAACAAGCCATAGTGCTTCTCTATCATACCTGCTGCAGTAGGATTGTATGGCACATGAAACTCCCATATGATTCCCAGCTGTTGCACCCATTCTCACAGTGTATGTTCAGTAAAATGGGTGCCCTGATCACTCTCAATTACCTGTGATCAGCCATAGGCAGTAAAGAGATGCTCCAGGCCTCTTTTGGTCATCTGCTGGTCTGCACAAGGATAGGAAAAGCAACCAGAAGTCCAGTAGCTGTGTCCACACAAGTCATGGCCTACAGATATCATTCTGACACAGGTAGATGCCCAATATAGGCTATCTGCCACCTGATGAGGGGTATAGGCCCCTTAGCTATTGTCCCACGTTGCTGTGGAACTCAGTGTAAGTCCCTTTTGGGGCACACGACACATTCATGCTTGGGTCTACTTACTTCTTCAAAAGTCAAAGGCAAGCCCCACCGACAGGCTGCAGCCCACATTGTCTTTTGCCCTGCATGCAACAAACGCTGAAGTGACCATTGGGTTACATCAGAGGTAGGTTTTCCTTCTAACCAATGTATCTGGGCCAGTTTATCTGCTTCATCATTTCCTGGGGATGCCAGTTGCAACTGACCCATCACATGGTACACTGTAATTATTTTAGTCTGACCACATGGCCCAAAAGTCTTGCCATAATTATTGCCCCCAAAGGGGGTGGTGACCAACCAGCCAGTTGGCATGGTACCAGGTTGGTAGCCACAGGGTCAAGCCCTGATCGACTGCCCAGCTGTCAGTGCAGACAACTATAGGGGAGGGCTCCTGGCTGATCACAAGCCACACAGGCCTCATCTCTGCCCACTGGGTGCTCTTCCCCTCACCATCTTCCATCCATATTGTCTCAGTCTTAGGATGGAAAGCTATGGCCCTCCATTTTGGGGGCTGGAGCTGTCTGTGTACTATGCATCTTCAGGTATAAGGGTTCTTCCCTCCCAATAGGGACTTTCTGCTACTAATGGTTCAAAAGCAAGTTCTTCCTGCTTTTCACTAGTATATGTCACTGGCCCCAATAAGCATTGGAATAGTTCACTCAAGGGGCTATTAGAGAGGGCTGTACCCCATTGTAGGTAAGTACCCTACTTGGCCAGTGTGGACATTTGTGCTACACCACTCCTTTGCTTTTGGGTCCAGTCTCATACCCACCCCAAGGTGGGATAGGTGGTTATTACCTTTATCAGGGCCATTCCAGTGATGGGTTCTGTAGCCAGCAAGGTGTGATGCATGGCAGCCAGTTGTTTTTCTATCAAATTGTATCATACTCTGCCCCTTTCCAGAGTTGTGAACAGAATCCAATAGGTTGGTGAGTTCGTTCAAGCTGCTGCCAGAGACCGCAGCCATAACTGTCTTCAGTCACATGAACATCCAGCTCACAGGGCCTTGATGGGTCTATCACACTCATGCACAGCCTTGACTGCCTGTTTTGATGAAGTAAAGGCAGATGCACATGTCTCATTCCAGTCCCACCTGATGCCCTTTCATACCAACCAGTACAAGGGCTTCAGAATTTGTGCCAAGTGCAGGATAAACACTCTCCATTAGCCTAGAAGACCCAAAAACTACAGTAGCAATGCTGTAGTGGTAAGGGTAGGAAAGGCCTGGACTTTATCTATAACTGCTTCTGGAATAACTTTGGTCTTACCTGACCAGATGAACCCCAAGAATGTGACAGACAAACCAGGTCCCTGAACATTGGTACTGTTCACAGCCCATCCTTTCTCCTGTAGATGCTGCATCAGTCTAAATGCTGTACCTTCTAGATCTGAAAGAGAATCGGACATGAGCATGACATCATCAATATAATGGTACAGCCACACCATTGGCAGTTTCCCCAATGTAGCCAAGTCCTGGGTTTTGCTTTTAAGTTCAAGAGGTAAGGAGAGAGATTAAGGAATGTGAAGGCTAAATTTTTACATAGGGGCAAACATCTTCTGGGATCCTGTCATCACCTGGAATGAAAAGGAAGACAATGACCCGTGTCCCATCCCACACCCTCCAGGAAACCTGCTTCTGTCCACATCCTCAGGAAACTCTGCAGTGCAATGCCCAGCACAAGCAGGTCTCATTTCTCATGCTCCTCCCAGGACTGTTTGTCATAAGTGATCACTTGCTCATTCTCGAAACACTCTCTTCAGCTGGCTGGAAGGATCTCACCCTCTGGTTTTATTCTTCCTTCCTGGACATTCCTCACATTCTTATGTTGGATCCATCTCCTCCTCATAACCATTAAACACTGGAGGATCTAGAGCTCAATTGTAATTTTTCTCTTTGCTGCTAAGATATCTTTTTGCTAAGTAACAGATTTCACCCACTCTTTTGGCTTTAAATACTTTTATATAGTCCCAAAAGCATACAGTATATCTACCTCCGACATCTTCTCCAAACTCTAGACTGCTTACTTGACGTCTATGCTTAGATACCCATCTAGTAGAGCTCTCAAATTTAACATGTCCAGAACCAAGATTAGGTAACTGACAAGCCATTACTATGCTCCATCTAAACTTGCTCCCCTCTAAAATACCCTGTCTCAGTAGATGGCACATTGTTTAGGACAAAATTGGAGGGTTCAACTTCTATGCCTCTTTGCTTACATTCCATCTGCAGATATATTCAACTCAGCCTTTAATATATAGCACCAAACCCATCTCACCTCCCCTTCTCCACTACTACCACCTTGGCCCAAACTACCTTCACCATCTCTCTGCTCCCACACTTGTGTTTTGACAATCTTTCCCCTAAACAGCCAGAACAGTACACTTAAACATAAATCAGATCCTTTCCTCTCGGCTCAAAGTCCCCCCAGTGGCTCCCACTCTTCTCAGATTAAATTCCAAACCCTTAACATGAATTACAGGGCCATTTGTCTGGCCATGATCCAGAGGTTTTCTACGGCTTTGCAAGGCACCTTAAACAGGGCATTCTCATTGTGCTGGGGCCAAATTTTTAAAAAAGAGTTATCAACTATTATCACAGAAGAATGTCTCTGAAGGTGTGTAATAGTTTTGAAAGATGTATTTCATCACTGACTCCCTTAGTAAAATGACAAATCTGCCAGCCATTTTCTCCAGAACCAGGCTCTTTGCAGACATCAGTCCTACCCCTGCCCCCCACCACCCAGGAAGCAATGCTTGAAATCCTCTTTCGCCTTCAATGCTCAAGTCGAACATCTGTCCTGTGAAGGCTTCTCTCTGTCTACTGGCCTGATTAACCTTCTTGTGAAATAGTGCTCTCTTGAGTCTCCTTGATTTTGTGTTCATGCACAGTGATTGAATGGAAATCTGTGCAATGTGTGTGCCTTATGTTACTACTGTGTAAAGGGCAGTGCTAGACAGAGAAAAGGTTAATGGGGAGCTTAAAGTGACAGTCAATCCTCTGCTGAGTTGTTTGCAGAACAGGATGTTGGGGTGGGTAGGGGTGAGGGCAGACCTCAGAGAGACATAACAGTTGCTGTTCCCAACTTCAAGAACCAACTCCCTGAGAGTGCCTTGAGGCCTCTCCCTGTGACCAGGGACTGAGAGCTCTAGCCAGTCACGACCCCTCTTCTGAACCAATCAGAATCGTACTGGGTTTATACTCCATTTGCATAATTTATGTACCGACCAGAACTGACAGAGTTCTTTGTGCCTGTAGGGAGAGCTGCCTGTGCTCAGTTTGGGGAGATGCCACTACGAATAATTAGCCTTCCTACAACCTTGCTCGCAGGGAGCCTAGAAGCCCACCAAGAGCCAGGGCCCAGAGAGCCTGACCTACTACCAGTCCACCTATGGCCAAGAAACGAGCCCCTGTGCCCCGGGAAGTGTTATGAAAAGTACCCATATATACTGTATCTTGTCAAGCCTAAGGTTTACTTTTTTCATGTCTTTAAAACTGGAATTGGGATGAGTCTTAACAACAATATAATTGAAAGCATAGTTTATCAGAGCTATTTCTTTTTTGGTGGTACATAAAATAATGGTGCCTTTGAATAAATAGAGAATATGCATCCTGTGTGATTATGTTCCTCAATCTCACTGCCAAAAGTTTAATCTATCATCTCATTTTGATGCCGGGGTTCTTGTTTGTGGAGTCGAAGAATGAACTTAGCAAACACCTAAGGTAGGAGAGCCAGGGAGACTTTTATTGAGAGATACAGTGACAGGACAGACACCTCCTGGCTCACGCCAGGAGAGGACAAGAGAGCCCAGGTGGTGGTGCGTTGACTAGGGGATTTATAGGCAGTTGAGAGACAAAGGGCTAGGGATGCAGACCCACCAAATGATCTCTAAACGTTTATCTTTGAAGAGACACCAAGTTTCTTTTCTTTTTGAAGTTCCTTTTTTTAATAAAGGTATTATTGATATACACTCTTATGAAGGTTTCACATGAAAAAACAATGTGGTTACTACATTTACCCATATAATCAAGTCCCCACACACACCCCATTGCAGTCACTGTCCATCAGTGTAGTAAGATGCCGCAGATTCACTATTTGCCTTCTCTGTGATACACTTTTCCCGTGATCCCCTGCACCATGTGTACTAAACATAATACCCCTCAATCCCTTTCTCCCTCCCTCTCCACCTGCCCTCCCACACCCCTCCCCTTTGGTAATAACTAGTTCCTTCTTGGGGTCTCTGATTCTGCTGCTATTTTGTTCTTTCAGTTTTGCTTTGTTGTTACACTCCACAAATGAGGGAAATCATTTGGCACTTCTTTTTCTCCGCCTGGCTTTTTTCACTGAGCATAATATCCTCCAGCTTCATCCATGTTGTTGCAAATGGGAAGGTTTGTTTCTTTCTTATTGCTGAAAAGTATTCCATTGTGTATATGTACCACCTCTTCTTTATCCATTCATCCGCTGATGGACACAGGTTGCTCAATATCTTTGCTATTGTAAAAAGTGCTGTGTTGAACATAGCGGTGCATATGTCGTTTTGAATTGGAGAAGTTGTGTGCTTCTAAACGTTTATCTTTGAAGAGACCCTAAGTTTCTTTTTTTTATTGACGTTCCTTTTTTTTTACAGGTATTATTGATATACACTAATTCCAAGGAGTGGGATTCCCGGGTCAAATGGTATTTCTATTTTTAGTGTTTTGAGGAACCTCCATACTGTTTTCCACAATGGTTGAACTAATTTACATTCCCAGCAGCAGTGCAGGAGGGTTCCCCTTTCTCCACAACCTCGCCAACATTTGTTGTTTGTCTTTTGGATGGTGGCGATCGTTGCTGGTGTGAGGTAATATCTCATTGTGGTTTTAATTTGCATTTCTCTGATGACAAGTGATGTGGAGCATCTTCTCATGTGCCTATTTGCCATCTGAATTTCTTCTTTGGAGAACTGTCTCTTCATATTCTCTGCCCATTTTTTAATCGGATTATTTGCTCTTTGGGTGTTGAGGCATGTAAGTTCTTTATATATTTTGTATGTCAACCCCTTGTCGGATATGTCACTTACAAATATATTCTCCCATACTGTAGGATGCCTTTTTGTTCTGCTGATGGTGTCCTTTGCTGTACAGAAACTTTTTAGTTTGATGTAGTCCCATGAGTTCATTTTTGCTTTTGTTTCCCTTGCTTGAGGAGATACGTTCAGGAAGAAGTTGCTCATGCTTATTTTCAGGAGATTTTTGCCTATGTTGTCTTTTATGACTTACATTCATGTCTTTGACCCATTTTGAGTTTACTTTTGTGTATGGGGTTAAATAATAATCTAGTTTCATTCTCTTGCATGTAGCTGTCCAGTTTTGCCAACACCAGCTGTTGAAGAGACTCTCATTTTCTCATTGTATGTCCATGGCTCCTTTATCGTATATTAGTTGACCATATATGGTTGGGTTTATATCAGGGCTCTCTAGTCTGTTCCATTGGTCTATGGATCTGTTCTTGTGCCAGTACCAAATTGAGACACTAAGTTTCTTGTCAGTTTTCCGGACTATTTTGCAGACTTAACTTAAATTTTAATGCTTTGATTCTTTCCCAGAATAGTAGTTTCTTGGTTTGGGAGCATATCAATCAAGGCTGCCTGTCCTGCTTTCAAGATGGGCTCAGTTATTGTCTGTTTGTTAAATAATAAGTTAAGAATCTTACTTCTTAACTTCTTGAGTGTTAAAATGCAATTTTATCCTTAAGGTGGAATCCTTCCTGCCCTTCACTATGTTGTTTACGGCTGGGCCTGCCTGCTATATTAATTGCCCAGGCTATATATTATATGATTAGGGACTGGAGGAGGAAAAGCAGCATCTGGTCAAAGTTAAAGAAGATAAGTTGGGGCTTTTAGCAGGCTAAAGTAAATTTTACAATAGCCTCATTTAATTGACACAATGAAGACATGGGCTATGCTGAGGTACCTACTTATCTTATCTGGGGGATGTTCAAACATTCCAGGCCAGGTTACTCCTGGTTTTTTAGTTTTAACTAATCTTCACTGAAGAATGGTTGTACTCCTAGTTTGATATTTTACTTTGGAGAACTAATGTGACTCTGTCTTTGCTGAATTGTTTAATACAGAGTTTTGGTAGGGGTCTTTTTCTATAGGCCCTCACCCTACTCTGACTATGCCCACGGTCCTTGTCTCAATATGACAGCTAATTATTTTTGCACATTAAATGTTAATATAAATTGAGTTGTGAATGGGCATAACATCCTCATTTCCAAATTGTAGATTTTATCATGTGCATGAAAACCCTCCTGAAGTGACAAAGTATTATACACAATGAGTATTTTTACATTAAATGATTAGGAATTACAGGAAATAATTTGACACTTTACTTGCTGGCTTAACCTCTCCAAGGAAGGGCCCAAGGGCCAAATCTAGAGCAGGCAGATAGCCTAGCACAAGTAAATGTGCCCACCCAAACCAAGCCCATCCCAACCCTCTTTATACCAATTTACATTGCCAGAAGCAGCGTACCCAGGTTTCTTTTCCACCACATCCTTGCCAAAACTTGTCTCGTTTTGTTTTGTTTTGTTGACACTGGCTATTCTGATTGGTGTGAGGTGATATCTCATTTGGTTTTGATTTGGATTTCCATGATGACTAGTGATGTGAGCATCCTTTCATGTGCTTGTTGGCCATCTGTATGCCTCCTTTTGAAAAATGTTTGTTCAGGCCCTTTGCCCAGTTTTTTATCACATTGTTTTTCATTTGTTTTTTGGTCTTGAGTTGTATGAGTTCTTTATACATTTTTGGTATTAGCCCCTTATCAGATAACATCATTTGCAAACACATTCTCATATTCACTAGGTTGTCTTCTCACATTGTTGATGGCTTCCTTTGCTGTGAGGAAGTGTTTTAGTTTGGTGTAGTCTCACTGGTTTATTTTTGCTTTTTTGTTTTCCTTGCTGGGGAGACATATCTAGAAACAAACTCTAATGCCAATGTTCAAGAGTTTACTGCCTATGCTTTCTTCTAGGAGTTTTATGGTTTCTGGTCTTATTTTAGGTCTTTAAACCAGTTGGAGTTTACTTTGTGTATGGTGTAAGACAGCAATGCAGTTTCATTCAATTGTATAAGGCTGTCTTGTTCTCCCAACACCATTTTTGGAGACTGTCTTTTCAACATTGCATATTTTTGCTTCCTTTGTCATATATGAACTGACCATATAAATGTAGGTTTATTTCTGAGCCATCTATTCTATTCCATTGATCTGTGTCTATTTTTGTGCCAGTACCTACTCTTTGATTACTGTAGCTATACAGTACAGTTTGAAGTCAGGGAGCATGGTCCCTCTATCTTTATTTTTCTTTCTCAAGATTTCTTTGTCTATTCAGGGTCTTTTGCAGTTCTGTACACATTTTACGTTTATTTCTCTAGTGTTGTAAAAAAAATGCCATTGGTATTTGATAGGGATTGCATTGCACCTGTAGATTGCTTGGGGGTATTATGGTCATTTTAACCATATCGATTATTCCCGCCCATGAGCATGGAATAGCTTTTTATGTATTTGTGCCATCTTCAGTTTCTTTGATCAGTGTCTCATAGTTTTCCTTGGTTAGATTTACGTCTAAGAACTTCATTCTTTTGGATACATTTGTAAATGGGATTAGTTTGTTAATTTCTGTTTTGGGTAGCTTATTTTTTTGTACATAGAAATGCAACATTTTTCTGTATAATGACTTTACATCTTACAATGTTACTGAGCTCATATTTTAATTCTGTTAATTTTTTTGAAGTTTTAGAGTTTTTTAAATAGAGTATCATGTCATCTTCAAAGACTGACAATTTTACTTCTTAACAATCTGGATGCCTTTTATTTCTTTTTCTTGTCATTTTCTGTGGCTAGGACTTTCCAGTACTATGGTGAATAAAAGTGGTGATACTGGATATCCTTGAATTGTTCCTGATTTGAGAGAAAAAGCTGACAGGTTTTCACCATGGACTATGATATTAGCTGTGGGTTTGTCATATAAGGTCTTTCTTATGTTGATATAGGTTCCTTCTATACCAACTTTGGTGAGATGTTTTATCATGAGTGGATACGAATTTTGTCAGATACTCTTTCAGCATGTATTGAGATGTTTGTATAGTTTTTATCCTTCCTTTGTTTAACACGGTGTTTGCATCTATTAATTTGCTGGTAGTGAGCCATCCTTTCATCCCTAGAATAAATCCCATTTGGTTTGGTGAATGATCCTTTAATGTATTTTTGAATACAGTTTGCTAATATTTTGTTGAGGATTTTTACAACTATGATTTTCTGGAATATTGGTGGGTAGTTGTCTTTTTTTTTGGTAGTGTCCTAATCTTGTTTTGGTAACAGTGTGATTTTGGCCTCATAGAAATGAATTTGTAAGCTTTCCTTCCTCTTCAATTTTTGGGAATAGTTTGAGAAGGATAGGTATTAACCCTTATTTCAATGTTTGAGTGGAATTCTCCTATGAAAACATCTTGGACTTTTGATTGTGTGGAGTTTTTGATTACTGATTCAATTGGTTACTAGTTGATAGTCTGTTCAGATTTCTATTTTAACATGGTATGATTCTAGGAACATATCCATTTCTTCTAAGGTGTCAAATTTATTGCCATATAATTTTTCATACTTATCTCTTCAATCCTTTGTATTTCAGTGGTGTCACTTGTAACTTCTCTTTAAATTTCTATTTCTGATTTTGAGTCCTGTCCTTTTTATTTCTTGATAAGTCTAGGTAAATGTTTACCGATTTTGTTTGTCTTCAAAGAATTAGTTCTTAGTTTCATTGTTCTTTTACATTTTTTTTTTAGTGTTTATTTCATTTACTTTCACTGTGATTTAAATTTTTTCCTTCTATTATGTATCTTCTAATTTTTGCCATCGGTCGGGGGCGGGCCTGCGCCGTGGCGCCTCGTGCTCATTGGCAGTGAGGGCCGTCTGTCGGGGACGGGCAGCCATTGGGCTCAGAACGCGTAAGTCCGGCGGCTGCGCAGTAGCTTCAGGCGCCGCCGCCGCTATATTCAACAGTAGCGTTCCGAGCGCCGCCGAGAGAAGGAGTTCCTGCCAGCCCCTCCGTGCATTGTTTCGCCGGCCCGGGGAAGAGCGGCCCGTGCCGTCCCTTCCGCGCATGGGCCCCGCGGATGTTGCGGGTCCTCGGCGGTGCCATCCTCACGGCGCGCATGAGGGGGCGGCACTGACATCGCTCCCAGCGTCGGATTTCCGCCTCGCGTCCGCTGGGATCTCGGCACTGCACTCGCCCCCTCTCGGCTCTCCCGCGGCGGGCGGAGGGCGGCTGTCAGCATGGCCGCAGCGCCCCGCGTGGTGGAGATCAGCCCGGACTTGGAGCCGCTGGCCTGGCCGGACTTCAGAGAGCTCGGCGGAGAAGCGGCTCTCGCTGCCGCGCATTTTCGTTGGAGGGTCCAGATCGTGCCCTACTAAGGGGTGAAGGCGACAGCGACAGCTCTGCGGGCTGGAAGGTACGTGACCGCGGGGCGTAGCGGGAACCCGACGGGGCGCGGGGACCACTGCTCCCGCGTGAGGCTGTCGGGGAGCCGGACGAGGGGGCGGTCGTGCACGTTGCTCGGCGGGCAGCTCGTGGCCAGCGGGGCCGGGAAGCGGCCAACGCGGGTGGTGGGTTCGCGGGGCCCGGCCGGGGGCCTAGAGTCCGCGCGCTCCGCCTGAGGGGCCGCCCGGGAAGGGAGGGAGCGGAGCAGGTGCGCCCGGGGCAGACGTCTGAGCGGCCGGCGAAGTTCGCCGGGGCGGGATGAGAGGGGCCCGCCGGAGCCGCTGCTCCTCCTCCCGGGCCCGGGTGGTGAGGGTGGCTGCTCGCCGCGCGGCACGCGTCCGCCCAGCCCGGGGCCCTTGATGCGGCTGCAGGCGGACGGGATGGGTCGGGCCGCGCAGACGGGGAGGCCGGTGAGCGTTTTGCGTGTGTGGATTTTCTCGGCGGGGTCTTCGAAGGCGCGGGTCGGGCGGGCTGAGGTTCAAGTGTGACCCGCGGCGTGTAAGAGGCCGCCCGTAAGCAGCGCCTTTAGAATTAAAATTTTTCACGAGGCACCTCCCGTATTTTTTTTTTGAATGAAGTTTCTTTACTTTGGAACTGACAGGGCATTTTCTTGTATTTAGAACTTCATATCTTTTTGTCTTTTCGGTTTGTAATCTTCAGCAGAGTAATTTATAACTAGCCACAGAGATTCTGAGACAGGGACCGTGGGTGTAGTCAGAGTAGGACTCTGGAAAAAGACCCGTACCCAAACTAGCAAATATTAATTCAGCAAAGTCAGAGTCACATTAATTCTTTAAAATACCAAATTAGAAGTATAAGCATTCTTAAGTGAAGATCAGTTAAAACTAAAAAGCCAGGAGTAACCCGGTCTGGAATGTTTGTTTAAACATCCCCCAGATAAGAAAATACCTCCACATAGCCCATGTCTTCATTGTGTCAATTAAATGAGGCTGTTGTAAAATTTACTTCAGCCTGCTAAAAGGCCCAGTTTATCTTTAACTTTGCCCAGATGCTGCTTTTCCCTCCCCCAGCCCCTAATCAAGTAATGTATATTACCCCAGCCACAGACAACATATAGTAAAAGGCAGGAAGCATCCTGTCTTAAAGATAAGATTACATTTTAACACCCAGGAAGTTAAATAGCCCGTGACTTCATTGTGTCAATTAAATGAGGCTGTTGTGAAATTTATTTTAGCCGGCTAAAAAGCCCAGTTTAACTTTGCCCAGATGCTGCTGTTCCTCCTCCAGCGCTTAATCAAGTGATATATAACCTGGGCAATTAATATGGCAAGTAGGCCCAACCACAGACAATATAGTAAAAGGCAGGAAGCATCTCATCTAAAAGATAAGATTGCATTTTAACACCCAGGAACGTAAACAGGTAAGATTCTTTTTTTTGTTTTAAGGTATTATTGATGTACACTCCTATGAAGGTTTCACATGAAAAAAGTGTGGTTACTACATTCACACATTATGTAGTCTCCCCCACATCATACCCCACTGCAGTCACTGTCCATCAGTGTAGTAAGATGCCACAGATTCACTATTGCCAAGAAGTAATTAAGTTGCTCTTGGCTTTTTGAGCTTTAATTGATTAATTTTGGGTCTTTTTAGTGGACTTTCTGGTGTTTTTCTCTTTCCACCTGGCTCATAGCTATTTTCCTGCCTAACAAGTAGGTTTCCCTTTTTTTTAGAGGGTTTCATTTCCTGCCCAGAAGCCATTTAGTTTGATGTAGCCACACTTGTTTACTTTTGCTTTTGTTTCCCTTGCCTGGGGAGAGAGAGCAGAAAAACTGCTGAAACCGACATCCAGGCACTTACTACCTATTCTTTCCAGAGTTTTATGGTTTCAAGTCTTAACATCTGTAAAAACAAATAACTGTTTCATCCCCCCACTAAACCTAAGACTATTCATGCTTCTTGATTTTCATCCTCTTCTATGTCCTCCAGAGACTTGTTTCATCGATCATTCATAAGACATACCCATTTCCTTTTTTCACTGGTTTATTTTTAAAAATGATGAATAGAAGTAAATAAACATAACTTTTTCTTTCCTCAGATGGTGTGTTTATATACTAAAAATATATATCCATGTTAATATGTGTAGCTCTAGTTCATTCATTTTAACTGGTATATACTATTTTGTTTTATAAACATACCACAACCCTTCAATTTATTTTTCCAATATTTCACTATACAAATAGTGCTGAAATTTACATTTTTGTATATGATCTTGTGCACATGGATGAGAACTTTCCTGGATTCTGTATCTGGAGGTGGAATTGCTGTGAAGGAAATGGCATTCAGCTTTGATTTTACTATGTATTGCTTAATATTTTAATACAGTGTTTATACCAGTTGGCACCACCAGTGGGTAAGAGATTTCCTGCTCTACATTTTGGCAATGTTTGGGATTTCCTTGTTTTTTGCCTTCCCACTTCCTCTATATAGAACTTGCTATGAAGTACAGTAGATTTTACTTCTACAATTTTTTTTATTTCTAGCTCTTCTTTTCCCAGCCACGAAGAAAAAATTTTTGATTCATTTTATCTTGTATTCATAATCATCTCTGTATTTTTGAGTCTACTGCTGCAATCTTAGATGAGACCCTTACTTCTTGCCTAAACTATTGCACCAGAGTAAATATTGCAATCTCTCTATTGGAAATCTCTTCCTGCTCCAATCCATCCTGCTTAAAACTGCTAGGTCAGTATTTCTCATGTAAGTAGTTTACCATTGTTTGCAGTGTTAAATTTAAACACTTAATGTGGTATTCGGGGTTATCTATTATAAGGTCATAAACTACCTTTACAACCACTATTTTCTGCATATGCCCTATACACAGCCAGACTAGATTACCTGCATTTATTAATTCAAATAGTTGATATTTAATGCTCTTACTATACTATACAGGTATATTGACCCTTGAGTTTTGTAGGTACTATTGCTATAAAACAAACAACTCAAGATTCTTGTTATTGGGAGCTTGCAAATGACTTCAGGATCTTCTGTGAATAAACCCAATGTTTTCAGCCTCTGTTCCTCAAGTTTTACCTCTGCTTGTGAAGCCTTTTTTCATAGTTCTCCCACTTAGCCTTCTTTGCCTTTCAAAATCCTACATACTTTTCAAGGCCTACTTCAGGAGGCATCTTTCCATGAAGCCTTTTCTAACACCTGCAGTTAATTTTGCTCCCATAGTACTATATTTATATAGATTTTTTGGCAGTTACGATGTTCCATGTATTGTGTTATCTTCCCAAGGTGATAAGTAGACTACTTTGTCCATTCATTTATATTGCCTTTGTAAAACTTAACATAATGTCTTATATATGGTAGGTATACTAAAATAATTTAATTGAAAATAATATATTGATTAAAACCAACCTCAGCAATTAGGCTTTTGGGAAGAGATCAATTTGAATTAGAGAAGATGCTTAATTATGTAATTATATCTAGTGCTCTTTAAAACACCATAGAATAAATTAAACTAAATAGAATAGTAGGTTTCTATAAAGAGATCTTTAGGACTCACTTTGATCAATAATGAACTTTACTTGTGATTAGTGTAACAGTTATTCAGTTTGTTTTTAGACTTTTAAGTAGTTCCTTTAAGGCAGAGTTTTCCAAACTGCACTCTGAGGAATCCAGTCAGTTGGTTCTGTTGAGATGCTATAGCTACTGCTGGATGCCTTACCTGCCCCAAAGCACAGCCCTTAATTTATATTTTACTATACTGGTCTCCTTCCTAAACCAGATTTTATTTAGGAAAGACTCTTCTGATGAAATTTTTTAAAATAATTGCTGAGTGTAAATACTTCAACTTTATCCATATATTTAAGGTTTTCCAAGATCTTACAAAAAGATATTCCCTCTTACTCCTTTATTACCACAAACTGCAGATCAGTAGTTTATAATGAATATGAGACTTGAAAAAGTTAAGCAAATGATATGTAATGGGCTTTGGGTATAGCAAGTAAGCTGTCTGTTCTCTGAATATTCTGTATCTGAATTTGAATTTTTGAGTTGTTAGAATATCAGAAATTACTGGAATTGGTATACAAATTGTTAGGTAGGCTGAAGAATTTTCTATATAATGGCTTGTAAATTTTAATGTGTGTATGATTCTGATTAAGTACATGTAGGCTGGGGCTTGAAATTCTGATTTTCTTAAAAAAAAAAAAAAAGCAGTTTCAGCGTTGCTGGACTGTGGGCTGCATTTTGAGTAGCAAGGAGCTAGCTGACTTTCCAAAGCCTATCACCACATTTTAGGACTGCAGTCTTGGCCCTAGATAGCAGGCTTTCATTATTACTATAGACATTTGCTTAAACTGCCTGTTTCTTTACAGTCTGATTTATATTTTGCCATTTTAATAGAAATTTTTGGCTGTAGCTCCCAGGAGTAAGGGGTGGGGGGGTTCCTCTCCAGAAACAAATTCCAGAGAAACCAAAGTAAGTCAAGGTAAAGGGCAGGTTGGGAGAAACCATTGTTATTGCTCACAGCTCCAGGTGTCCTCTCGGCCACTGCACACATGCACTTAATTTTGTTTGGCTGAGGCTGTTTTAGTTGGTATTGGTATAAGTACTGCTTTTTTTTTTTAAGCAATTGTTATTATCATGAATTAACAGCAATTATATGCCACAGCAGGTTAAGCTGTTAATTTTATCTGTAGCGCATGTGAATTGAAAACCTAATTTGTGTAAACAACCAATGAGACAGTTACTTAGCTAAATAGCTTATACTCAAAAAGAAATAAATCAGTTTTGAGGGTCATTAATTATTTTATTGAAAATATATAATATCAACCATTTTCATAGTCTTTTGGGCTTTTATAGAAAAATTATAATAACTAAATCATAGATTTAAATCATAGTTTTTTAAGAAAACTCTCAGGATTATTTGCTTTTGATAAATGGAAATTAGTAATTAACTTTGTAGACCAGGACAGCAGAGCAGTTTTGGGGAAAAAATTACAATTTTTATCTAAACACATTAGAATAATTTTCATACTGATAGTTATTATGTCAGCCCTACAGTATTTCACTTAATAATTGTCAGTAGTAGAAATTGCTGGAGGAATTACATTATTACAAAAGTGACTTTTAAAAATATATTCATATTCCTTATCAAGTTTCACAACTAACATTGCTATAAAAGTTTTCATGTGGAATTTATGTCAGATGTTGCAATTCTGAATAGAAATAAACTTCCTTTGTTTCTTCTGGTAGCATCCATTGATTTTTTTTTTTCTCAAAGATACTTTAATAGTGCTGAGAGAAGCAGAACAGTTGGAATTTACATTAAAAATCAATGTGATGAATAAAAAGCACTATGCTACAACATTATAGCCTTGATTTTTCTTTACCAAAGTTCCAAAATCTAAAGGACAAAAATACTGACAAGGTCAAGAAAAAAATGAAAGAAAGAAACAGAAAATGACACTGAGGTCTTGGTTTAATACGTATGTATTCCATCCAGGTTGATGGTTGATTTCATTAGCAAATCTCATTGTTGTGCAATGTCTGCTCTTCTGCAGCAAAATGAATATTGTATTCTCACAGGCTCTGTGTATCTATTTAATGTTGCATTAAATGAATACATACATATTTGTAGCTTTCTTTGGTTTATTCTTTAGTTTGTCTTTTAAAAAAAAGAAAATTCATTCTTTCTCTTGTTAAATTGGTAAAAGCTTTTCAATTTATATTGTAGATGTTTCCTACTTTTATTCTCTGAAGTAAACAATTTTAAGTGGTTAATGTAAAATCATTCTAATTATCCTATAACTTTCTAAATTAATAGAATATAATACTGATTGATTTAAACTTATAATTAATACTGAGCTTCTTAAGCATATGCTTTCCAATATGTAGGACTGTTTTTTAAATTGCAAGAAAAATGTTAAACAAGTGTACATATTATGCCAAATGTAAATTTTGCAGTACTAAAGATTGTATGTTGAGATCACTAAGGTTTGAATTTTCATAAAATAGGAAATTCAGAAATAACGAATTTCAGTGGCTACACACTGGAAGAGTTCATTTAATAGTAGAAGAGGTTGCCTGACTCTGGGTTATGTATATGAGTTCAAATATGGATCAAACTGTATTGGATACCACTGTCATTTAATCTTAGTCATTTTGAGGTCTGACAATAATTCACAAAATCCATTTGGTTTTTGGTAGTGTTCTCAAAAGTTGTCCTCACAACTAAAATTCTTCTGACAATCTTGAAAGTAGAAAAGCCTAAGGTTTGACGTAGTATGGGTTGATTGTATGCCATTTGGAAATTACCTTTGTGGTAAAAAATTGCCCTCTGGCTTACTTGATGAAATCCTAATAAATATCTTAGTTATGTTGAACAACCATAAACTATTACAAGTATGTAGTTGATTAATGCATCATATTAATTTGTACTTAGAGCATTTGCATTTCATTATTCATAGTGGGTAACGTAAAAACTAGGAATTCCAACATCTAGTAAGGGAAATACTAAAATGATTATAGAGCTAAGTCAAGTAGGATGAGAAGGTTATGTGGGCCCAAATAGCCAGGCTTTTGAGAGAGGACCATCCTGAAAGTGATGAGATGCAAACTGATAATGAGATAGGAAAACAACGGGGTACAACATGACCATAAAGTGGGCGGTAGGAGAATATAAATTTGGCATCTGTGGGAGACAGAGAAGAGGAAACCCAACTGTAATGGAATACAGTTTGCTACTGCCTATTTATTAAATATCAGATTGTAGGATTGCTAAATTTTAGTAGTATTAAGTCCAGATATATGGTATATTGAGATGCTACCATTGTGGACCTTATTTTTTCTTGTATGACAAAATGGGATATAGGAAATTCTTTTGATACTAATTTTACTGTCTTTTCTCCCCCACCAGTAATGTAAAACTAAAACCTGCCACAAAGTGTGTAAAGATTCATGCTCTCAAATGAATCTAAATTGGTGTAGACTGAATGGGAAGATTTCAATCTAGAAACTGTTTTTTTTTTTTTTAGATAATTATTTTTTATTGAAGGGTAGTTGACACACAGTATTAGATTAGTTTCAGGTGTACAACACAGTGATTCAACATTTATATACATGATAATTCTAGGTACCAGCTATCACCATACCAAGTTGTTACAAGATTTTGACTATATTCCTTATGCTATACATTACATCCCGGTTACTTATTTATTTTACAATTGGAAGTGTGTATATATATATTTTTTTGTGAGGGCATCTCTCATATTTATTGATCAAATGGTTGTTAATAAAATTCTGTATAGGGGGGGTCAGTGCTCAATGCACAATCATTAATCCACCCCAAGCCTGATTTTCGTCAGTCTCGCAATCTTCTGAAGCATAACGAACAAGTTCTTATATGGAGAACAAATTCTTACATAGTGAATAAGTTACATGGTGGACATTATAAGGGCAGTCATCACAGAAACTTCCGGTTTTGCTTATGCATTATGAACTATAAACAGTCAGTTCAAATATGAATACTCATTTGATTTTTATACTTGATTTATATGTGGATACCACATTTCTATCTTTATTATTATTTTTTTAAATAAAATGCTGAAGTGGTAGGTAGATACAAGATAAAGGTAGAAAACATAGTTTAGTGTTGTAAGAGAGCAAATGTAGATGATCAGGTGTGTGCCTGTAGACTATGTGTTAATCCAAGCTAGACAAGGGCAATAAAACATCCACGAATGCAGAAGATTTCTCTCAGAACAGGGGGTGGGAGGTTCTAAGCCTCACCTCTGTTGATCCCCCTTTTTCTCACTTGATGGCCCCCCTGCGACTGTGCCTGTCTTAGGTTGTTCCTCCCTTGAGGAATCTTACCCGTCTCTGGCTAACCAGTCATTTTCCGGAGCCATACAGGGAAATGTTAAGTTGGTAAGTGAGAGAGAGAAGCCTTGTTGTTTGAAAAGGTTGGCTTTTTACTTCTTTGCATATTTATGCCCTGTGGCTTCTATGCCCAGCATTTGTCTTGAGGTGTCTTTACCACTTGGAAGAATTATGATACTCGGTAAATTCGATATGAGGCACGAATTTTATTTAAGGGTTGTAATTAGGAAGGTAGAAGAAAAGCTATAGAAGTAGCAGATGGAAGAAAACATGGGAAGATTGATTTATTTCTTTGACATATCTTCTTGTAGAGTAACGTCAGCATGTATAGGTTTTAAACTACTAATTAAATTGCGCGCACACATTAACATAATAGGAGTACAGTTACGTAACCAAAGCATACCTGTAATTACCAGCCATCTCCAGTGAAACCAAGAAAACCTTAGGCATTTGTGAAAACTTATCTATGATATGGTGGATATTGTCCAACTGAACTTGAACAGTCTGAGAGAAATCAGACAAATCAAAACAGTCCATTCAAGGGGACTGTTCACATCCCATATGTTCTATTAACAGTAAATAGTCTGTAGTTGTAAGATTTTGGGGAGCTACAGTTTGTAGTTCTCCTAATTCTTGGTTGAGTTCCAACAGTATAGATCCAGTCAAATTTGTTGTTTTACTGTATGCACGGGCCAGCTTAGATTTCTCCTTCTTCATTCCCATGGCAAGTCCAGGAACTGGTGGGATGAGTGCATCTACACCTGTAGCAGTGTGTGGATCTTTGTTGGGGTTTTTTGATGATCATCTTCTGGCATGAGTCTTCCCAAGAGTGCTGATGTTGGAAGTTCTTTTTCATATCATATCTTAGTTCATATTCGGGGTAGCCACATTAGGCTTTGATCCTCTGTATAAACACAGACCCTTTGCCTACACTTTTATATGCCCTTTATATCATTGTGTAGAACTCATTGGAGGTCACCACACAGGAACTGCTTTTTTTTTTTTTTATCATTAATCTACACTTACATGACGAGTATTATGTTTATTAGGCTCTCCCCTATACCAGGTCCCCCCTATATACCCCTTTACAGTCACTGTCCATCAGCGTAGCAAAATGTTATAGAATCACTACTTGTCTTCTCTGTGTTGTACAGCCCTCCCCTTTCTCCCATCCCCCCATGCATGCTAATCTTAATACCCCCCTTTCCCACCCCCTTATCCCTCCCTACCCACCCATCCTCCCCAGTCCCTTTCCCTTTGGTACCTGTTAGTCCATTCTTGAGTTCTATGATTCTGCTGCTGTTTTGTTCCTTCAGTTTTTCCTTTGTTCTTATATTCCACAGATGAGTGAAATCATTTGGTATTTCTCTTTCTCCGCTTGGCTTATTTCACTGAGCATAATACCCTCCAGCTCCATCCAAGTTGCTGCAAATGGTAGGATTTGCCCTTTTCTTATGGCTGAGTAGTATTCCACTGTGTATATGTACCACATCTTCTTTATCCATTCATCTATCGATGGACATTTAGGTTGCTTCCAATTCTTGGCTATTGTAAATAGTGCTGCGATAAACATAGGGGTGCATTGGTCTTTCTCATACTTGATTGCTGCATTCTTAGGGTAAATTCCTAGGAGTGCAATTCCTGGGTCAAATGGTAAGTCTGTTTTGAGCATTTTGATGTACCTCCATACTGCTTTCCACAATGGTTGAACTAACTTACATTCCCACCAGCAGTGTAGGAGGGTTCCCCTTTCTCCACAGCCTCGCCAACATTTGTTGTTGTTTGTCTTTTGGATGGCAGCCATCCTTACTGGTGTGAGGTGATACCTCATTGTAGTTTTAATTTGCATTTCCCTGATAATTAGCGATGTGGAGCATCTTTTCATGTGTCTGTTGGCCATCTGTATTTCTTTTTTGGAAAACCGTCTGTTCAGTTCCTCTGCCCATTTTTTAATTGGGTTATTTGTTTTTTGTTTGTTGAGGCGTGTGAGCTCTTTATATATTCTGGAGGTCAAGCCTTTATCGGATGTGTCATTTTCAAATATATTCTCCCAGACTGTAGGGTTCCTTTTTGTTCTATTGATGGTGTCTTTTGCTGTACAGAAGCTTTTCAGCTTAATATAGTCCCACTTGTTCATTTTTACTGTTGTTTTCCTTGCCCAGGGAGATATGTTCAAGAAGAGGTCACTCATGTTTATGTCTAAGAGGTTTTTGCCTATGTTTTTTTCCAAGAGTTTAATGGTTTCATGACTTACATTCAGGTCTTTGATCCATTTTGAGTTTACTTTTGTATATGGGGTTAGACAATGGTTCAGTTTCATTCTCCTACATGTAGCTGTCCAGTTTTGCCAGCACCATCTGTTGATGAGACTGTCATTTCGCCATTGTATGTCCATGGCTCCTTTATCAAATATTAATTGACCATATATGTCTGGGTTAATGTCTGGATTCTCTAGTCTGTTCCATTGGTCTGTGGCTCTGCTCTTGTGCCAGTACCAAATTGTCTTGATTACTATGGCTTTGTAATAGAGCTTGAAGTTGGGGAGTGAAATCCCCCCTATTTTATTCTTCTTTCTCAGGATTGCTTTGGCTATTCGGGGTCTTTGGTGTTTCCATATGAATTTTTGAATTATTTGTTCCAGTTCATTGAAGAATGTTGCTGGTAGTTTCATAGGGATTGCATCAAATCTGTCTATTGCTTTGGGCAGGATGGCCATTTTAACGATATTAATTCTTCCTAGCCACGAGCATGGGAAGAGTTTCCATCTGTTAGTGTCCCCTTTAATTTCTCTTAAGAGTGACTTGTAGTTTTCAGAGTATAAGTCTTTCACTTCTTTGGTTACGTTTATTCCTAGGTATTTTATTTTTTTTGATGCAATTGTGAATGGAGTTGTTTTCCTGATTTCTCTTTCTGTTGATTCATTGTTAGTGTATAGGAAAGCCACAGATTTCTGTGTGTGGATTTTGTATCCTCCAACTTTGCTGTATTCCGATATGAGTTCTAGTAGTTTTGGGCTGGAGTCTTTAGGGTTTTTTATGTACAATATCATGTCATCTGCAAATAATGACAGTTTAACTTCTTCTTTACCGGTCTGGATTCCTTGTGTTTTTTTGTTTTGTCTGATTGCCGTGGCTGGGACCTCCAGTACTATGTTAAATAACAGTGGGGAGAGTGGGCATCTCTGTCTAGTTCCCGATCTCAGAGGAAAAGCTTTCAACTTCTCGCTGTTCAGTATAATGTTGGCTGTAGGTTTTTCATAGATGGCCTTTATTATGTTGAGGTACTTGCCCTCTATTCCCATTTTGCTGAGAGTTTTTATCATGAATGGATGTTGAACTTTGTTAAATGCTTTTTCAGCATCTATGGAGATGATCATGTGGTTTTTGTCTTTCTTTTTGTTGATGTGGTGGATGATGTTGATGGACTTTCGAATGTTGTGCCATCCTTAGATCCCTGAGATGAATCCCACTTGGTCATGGTGTATGATCCTTTTGATGTATTTTTGAATTTGGTTTGCTAATATTTTGTTGAGTATTTTTCATCTGCGTTCATCAGGGATATTGGTCTGTAGTTTTCTTTTTTGGTGGGGTCTTTGCCTGGTTTTGGTATTAGGGCGATGTTAGCTTCATAGAATGAGTTTGGGGGTATCCCCTCGTCCTCTATTTTTTGTAAAACTTTAAGGAGAATGGGTATTATGTCTTCCCTGTATGTCTGATAAAATTCTGTGGTAAATCCATCTGGCCCGGGGGTTTTGTTCTTTGGTAGTTTTTTGATTACCGCTTCAATTTCGTTGCTGGTAATTGGTCTGTTTAGATTTTCTGTTTCTTTCTGGGTCAGTCTTCGAAGGTTGTATTTTTCTAGGAAGTTGTCCATTTCTCCTAGGTTTCCCAGCTTGTTAGCATATAGGTTTTCATAGTATTCTCTAATAATTCTTTGTATTTCTGTGGGGCCCGTCGTGATTTTTCCTTTCTCGTTTCTGATACTGTTGATTTGTGTTGATTCTCTTTTCCTCTTAATAAGTCTGGCTAGAGGCTTGTCTATTTTATTTTCTCGAAGAACCAGCTCTTGGTTTCATTGATATTTGCTGTTGTTTTATTCTTCTCAATTTTATTTATTTCTTCTCTGATCTTCATTATGTCCCTCCTTCTGCTGACCTTAGGCCTCATTTGTTCTTCTTTTTCCAATTTCGATAATTGTGACATTAGACCATTCATTTGGGATTGTTCTTCCTTTTTTAAATATGCTTGGATTGCTATATACTTTCCTCTTAAGACTGCTTTTGCTGTGTCCCACAGAAGTTGGGGCTTAGTTTTGTTATTGTCTATGTTTCCATATATTGCTGGATCTCCATTTTGATTTGGTCATTGATCCATTGATTATTTAGGAGCGTGTTGTTAAGCCTCCATGTGTTTGTGAGCCTATTTGTTTTCTTTGTACTTTTTATTTCTAGTTTTATGCCTTTGTGGTCTGAAAAGTCAGTTGGTAGGATTTCAGTCTTTTGGAATTTACTGAGGCTCTTTTTGTGGCCTAGTATGTTATCAATTCTGGAGAATGTTCCATGTGCACTTGAGAAGAATGTGTTGCTTTTGGATGTAGAGTTCTGTAGGTGTCTATTAGGTCCATCTGTTCTAGTGTGTTGTTCAGTGCTTCTGTGTCCTTACTTATTTTCTGTCTGGTGGATCTGTCCTTTGGAGTGAGTGGTGTGTTGAAGTCTCCTAGAATGAATGCATTGCATTCTATTCCCTCCTTTAGTTCTGTTAGTAATTGTTTCAGGTATGTTGGTGCTCCTGTATTGGGTGCATATATATTTATAATGGTTATATCCTCTTGTTGGACTGAGCCCTTTATCATTATGTAATGTCCTTCTTTGTCTTTTGTTAATTTCTTTATTTTGAAGTCTGTTTTGTCTGATACCAGAATTGCAACACCTGCTTTCTTCTCTTTGTTGTTTGCATGAAATATCTTTTTCCATCCCTTGTCTTTAAGTCTGTGCATGTCTTTGGGTTTGAAGTGAGTCTCTTGTAAGCAGCATATGGATGGATCTTGCTTTTTTATCCATTCTGTTACTCTGTGTCTTTTGATTGGTGCATTCAGTCCATTTACATTTAAGGTGATTATTGAAAGGTATGAACTTATTGCCATTGCAGGCTTTAAGTTTGTGGTTACCAAAGGTTCAGGGTTAGCTTCTTTACTATCTTACTGTCTAACTTAACTCGCTTGTTGAGCTATTATAAATACGGTTTGATGATTCTTTTTTCTGTCCCTTCTTATTCCTCCTCCTCCCTTCTTTATATGTTAGGTGTTTTGTTCTGTGCTCTTTTTAGGAGTGCTCCCATCTAGAGCAGTCCCTGTAAGATGTCCTGTAGAGGTGGTTTGTGGGAGGCAAATTCTCTCAACTTTTGCTTGTCTGGGAGTTGTTTAATCCCTCCTTCATATTTAAATGATATTCGTGCTGTATACAGTAGTCTTGGTTCGAGGCCCTTCTGTTTCATTGCATTAAGTATATCATGCCATTCTCTTCTGGCCTGTAGGGTTTCTGTTGAGAAGTCTGATGATAGCCTGATGGGTTTTCCTTTGTAGGTAACCTTTTTTTTCTCTCTGGCTGCCTGTAATACTTTGTCCTTGTCTTTGATCTTTGCCATTTTAATTATTATGTGTCTTGGTGTTGCCCTCCTTGGATCCCTTGTCATGGGAGTTCTGTGTACCTCTGTGGTCTGAGAGGCCATTTCTTCCCCTAGTTTGGGGAAATTTTCAGCAATTATTTCTTCAAAGACATTTTCTATCCCCTTTTCTCTCTCTACGTCTTCTGGAATACCTATGATTCTTATATTGTTCCTTTTCGATTGGTCACTCAGCTCTCTTAGAATTATTTCATTCCTGGATATCCTTTTATCTTTCTCTGCATCAGCTTCTCTGCGTTCCTGTTCTCTGTTTTCTAGTCCATTAATGGTCTCTTGCATCTCATCCATTCTGTTTTGAAGTCCTTCCAGAGCTTGTTTTATTTCTGTATTCTCCTTTCTTAGTTCTTGCATATTTCTCTGCAAGTCCATCAGCATGGTTATGACTTTTGTTTTGAATTCTTTTTCAGGAAGACTGGCTAAATCTATCTCCCCAGATTCCTTCTCAGGGGAAGATGTAGCAGATGCCGAAGCTGTTTGGGTTAGTCTTGTCTGGATCATATTTTTTTGCCTTTTCATGTTGACAGGTGCTATTGACTGTCAGCTGGGAGGGCCAAAATTTTCACTTGCTACTGGCCTTTCTTTACTGGGACAACTGCGACCCCTAGTGGCTTGTGTTGGGTAATTGCGTGTAGGCTGGGTCTTTGTGTCTTGCCCAGCCGGAAGGGAGGAATTCCCCTTTCTGTGGGCGGAATTTGTCTCAGGCTGCTTCTCTGCTTTCGCACTGCCCGGTGGGGTAATGGATGGGGGGGCTGCTTGACTGTTTACCTCCGTGAGGGGTCTCAGAGTTGTTGCCCAGGGGGTTAGTGCGCCCGGTTTTCCCTGTAATTTCCAGCTGCTGTACTGTGACCTGGGTTGTTTCCGTCAAGCTGTTAAGTCCCTGTCCCTTTAAGACTTTCAAAAAGCCCCCGCTTTTCTTTGTCACAGGGGCATCAGCTTCGGCACCCGCTCAGAGGTCTTACTCCCTGTTCCCCCAGTATCCAGGGCCCCCTGGGCACGTACTGTGTCTGCGCTCTGGCCCGGATGGCGGGGGCTGGGTGTTCAGCAGTCCTGGTCTCCGTCTCCCTCCCGCTCTGCCTATTCTTCTCCCTCCGGGAGCTGGGGGGAGGGGCGCTCGGGTCCCGCTGGGCCGGGGCTTGTATCTTACCCCCTTCGCGAGGCACTGGGTTCTCGCTGGTGTAGCTGCAGTCTGGCCACTGTCCTGCGTCTTCTGGTCTCTCTTTTAGGGCTAGTTGTGTTTGTTGTATTTTCAAAAGTATATATGTTTTTGGGAGGAGATTCCCACTGTCCTACTCACGCCGCCATGTTGGCTCCGCCCCGTTTTTACTTTTTAAAAATAAACGGTGTGATGGTATACCAGTATCAATTATATTTAAAAAAGAAACTCAAAATGACAATATGAAATAATATTTAGCACAGATACATGTATATAATGTGTACTTTTATTGTATGTGTATATTTGTTTCATTATATATGGTTTTTTTGTGATGCCTTGAGCTCTTTAAGTAGCAGACCCCCACTCAGAAATGCAAACTGTTGCATAATGCTGTGTACTGTGTAGTGTTTTGCTGGATGAGAATGATCTCCCTAAAGCTATTTTGTGTTGTTTATATGTTTCCAATTGCATCTGAAATCTGATTATGTCCTTAGATTTAACTTTCTCTTTGTTTTAATATTAAAAAGTGAAGCCTATAGAAACAAAAACCTAACTTTATCAGTTATTTACCAATAATAAAAAATAGCTATCATTAATTACTGGGATGTTGTTTGAGGGTTTTTTGAGGGGTTAAAAATTGGTTTCATGACTCTGTGATTTCTGTTTCATGATGTTGTGCCAACTCTTTCTACCAGGAGTTGGAGTGGCATAGACTAGATGTGGTTTGGGTATGTTTATTTTTGCACATCTAACACTGCATTGTGATTTGGTTGTTATATGGTTGTAATAGCAGTCTACAAAGTGTAGCACTGGCTGCTGTCATATTACATACTGCTGCATGGCTTTTTTTATTGAATTGCGTAAACCTTATTGAAGGCTGCTGTCCAAAAATTTGTGTTACTGATGTCAAAATGACAGTTGGATAACTACAATTAGATACAATTATGACCCATATTTTCTCATCTTTCCTGATGCAAAACTGCCATTGAATACAATGGGAATTTTGAGTTAGGTTGATGAGAGAATATGAAATAGGTTCTGGTTTTATACATAAGTTTTAGAAGTGATATTACAAATATCCCTTTGGGAGTTCTAAAAAGAATTGATTAGATGTTACAACTTTGATTTTTAAATTTTGAAGTGAAATGAGATGATCAAACTAAGGTGGTGGTAGTGCTTATCTATTTTTGTACTGTGCCTTCTAGATACCTCTATGGCCAATGGTGCAGCTTTTATGGCTTTAAATAGTGCATCAAGTGGCAGATATCAGTAAACAGGAGTGTCCCGTTTCACTGGTATTGGTATATGAACCACAGCTCGCTTAACCAAACTGGTGTAAAAGCTTTAAAAAAAAAAAGTTCTAATTTGTTGGTGGCTTATTGGGTTTATAAAATGGCAGTGTACTTGAAATAAAAAAACTTGTTCTAAAATCATGAAGGGAAGTGATTATAAATAAATTTTTGCCTGATCTAGGAATTTAAGAGCAATACAACCTTTAGTTTAGTACATATTTGTGGTTTTTCTAATAGCAGATGTAAGGTAACTGACCTGTTCCAGCCAACCATAATGCCATTTGTTCTGCCAGCTTTTGAAGGAGCATCACAAGTGACCATAGTAAATCTTGTATGCTTCTGTTTACAGTGTCTGCATGTTCATTGCTTTACCTTTTTCCTTTTGATTGTTGTCATATTTGCTTTCTAAAGCTGAACTGAAACATGGCACAGACTGGCCGTTCTTGTCTTATATTTAGTATTTACTGTGACTTGTCTATAAGTGCTGAACATGCTATACTGAGTTTTGTTTTGTTTTGTTTTTCCGTTTGAAAATCAAAGTATTAACTATGGTTATTTCCCTAATTTTATCTGGCCTAATAGGAACGAGAGAGAAGGAGACAACATAGGATGTTTATGAAAACTATGGAAGTTCGTAAAAAAGCAGAAGTAAGTGTATGTTTCTAGGAAAATATTTACCCTGTCGTAAATTAATATTTTCTTCCTCAAGCAGTGGCTCTTCAAAATATAAATTTTTCAGAGTGTGGGTTTGTCATGATTTACTGGCTTTGATTAACAAGCCAAAGGTTAGAAATAATAACAGAACATAAAAGAATGTAGGAAGGATTCCAATATAAATGTCAATTTTTTAGCTGAAATTTTAATCATCTTTTTTGAATGTAGTGAATGACATTCATTTAGCTAAAAATACCTGTTTATTACCAAAACCAGAGTTACAGCATGCCTAGAAAAGTCCTTTGTGTCCTGATTCAAATGATATATCCAATAAGGATCTAACATCCCAAATATATAAAGAACTCATAAGCCTCAGAAGCAAAAATATACAAATAACCCAGTTAAAAAGGTAGAGTATCTGAATAGACATTTGTCCAAAGAAGAAATACAAATGGCCAACAGACATATAAAAAGATGCTTCATATCACTAATTGTCAGGGAAATTCAAATCAAAACCACAATGAGATATCACCTGACATCAGTCAGAATGGTCACTATCCAAAAGACAAGAAATAACAAGTATTGGCAAGGATGCTGAGAAAATGGAAACCCCACTACAGCATTGGTGGGTGTGTGAACCGGGACAGCCACTGTGGAAAGCAGTATGAAGGGTCCTCAAAAAACTAAAAAGAGAAATACCATACAATCCACTTCTAGGAATTAACCTGAAGAAAACAAAATCTCTGATTCAAAAAGATACATAGACCCCAGTGTTTTATTGCCACGTTATGTGCATTAGCCAAGATATGGAAGCAACCAAAGTGTTCATTAATTAATGAACACATAAAGAAGTGGTACATATATGCAACGGAATATTATTCAGCCATAAAAAAGAAAAATCCTGCCATATGTGACAACATAGATGGATCTAGAGGGTATTATGCTCAGTGAAATAAGCCTGGTGAAGAAAGACAAATGCCATATGATTTCACTTATTTGTGGAGTATAAAAACAAAGCGAAACAGAAGGAACAAAATAGCAATAGATTCACAGACATAGAGAAGTGATTCATGGTTACCAGAGAGGTGGGGTTAAAGGGGGTGGGGAGGAGGAGGAAGATAAAGGGGCACAAAAATTCTCAATTGCAATATAAGTTGGTCACAGGGATAGTACAGCATGGAGAATATGGTCAGTGATTCTATAACATCTCTCTACATCAATAGATAGTAGCTGCACTAGAGAGGGTGAGGATTTAATAATAAGGGTAACTGTTGAACCACTGTGTTGTACACTTGAAACCAATATAAGATTGTGTATCTTATATTGTGTATAGTACCTGTAGCACTACTTCCAGACATACTAGGATTAAGTAGAAGGGGAGACCAAAGACAATAGTAAGAATGAGACCATCTGAGGGAGTAAGTGCCCAGTTTGAGAGGTACCCAAAAGGTAGGACCTCCTCCACTGGTTTTTCGTACTTGCCCATGTGGCCTGGGAGGAAAGTGGGGAAAAGCTGCTGAAGAGAGGCGGGAAAGACCTGGTTTGAATAGAAGTTAGCAGCTGCAGGTTAAGTGAAGATAATTAAAATTAAGTCTTTAAGGAACCCATCAAAGCCCAAGAGTCCCTCTCATGGGAAAAGCATATGACCGTTTGCTCAAAAGAGTGAATCAGGTACAGTGCTTCCAATAAAACCTGGAAAGGTCTATGAGAAACTAACACGGCTCTCTGCCTCTCCTGGCCTCTTTGTCCTCAGAAAAAAAGCATGAATAGTATACAGAAAACTCGTTCTTCAATCTGAAGTACTTAAAATTATAAACCAAGTAGCAGATAGAGTGATAGGGAACTAAAGGAAAATTACCCCACCTGTATTGGAGCAGTACAAGTACTTACTAGGGCTGTGCACGTCAGGCATAAGCAAAGCAACCATGCAAAATATTACACCAAAAAAAGTAAATATGTGCATATATACATAAAGTATAACTTAAGAACCTGATTCTTTGCTTTCATTCCTATTTTCCTCAGCTTTCCCTGTGCATTCTCTATAGAGCAGCAAGGGTGATCTTTTCTGAAAGAAAACAGGTTGCATCTTCACACTGTCCAGTGACTTCTTTGCAATTGTAATGAATTTACATTCCTCGCCATGTCATACCAACCCCACATGCTCCAGCTTCTGCTTTCTACTCCATCTTTACCTCATACAATTTGTCCCTTATTACTATATTCCAGTCATTTTGTATTTGTTTTATTCCTGGACAAAGGGTCTTAACCTTGCTGTTCTTCCACCAAATACTCAAGAGGTTCAGTCATAGCAAATGTTAACGTGTCAAAAGGGTCTTCCCAGAACACCTGATTTTGCCTTTTCTTATGCCCTACCTCCCGAACTCCATTCCATCATTTTACTCATATATTCCTTGTTTATGGTCTATCTCTTCCCAGAATGAAAGATCTATAAGGACAGGAATCTTGTCTATCTTATCTACCATGGTATCACCAGTGTCTTGATTAGAGCCGAGTATATAATAGGTGCTTAGAAAATTAGAGCTGAGTGAATGCATGAATGAATGAGCTAAAGTGGCAAAGTGCGAAGAAAACAAAATCATGGCCCAGCCGCGCTCGCGCAAGCCGCGCTATCTTGTGGCACAGCTCTGTGCCCTTGTGCTCTGGCAGCCCCGCTGCTCCTGCTGGGCTGAGAACCGGCTTGAGGCACGGGGTTGGCTCCGGGGCCGGACTGGCGGAGGCTGCAGAGCTGTTTGTAGAAATGTGTGCTCAGAATTTTGATGTGATACGACTGTCAACTTACAGAACAGCTTGCAAATTAAATGGTTTGTACAAAAACAATACAACCTCCATCTTGTTACTTGGAACATGATTGAATCCTTCGAGGCAGTGGTCTGAATATACTGGACCATACCACTGAGATCAGTGTGACCTGCCTTGAAACGGTCATCTCATCCATCTACTAGGAGATGAACAAGCACCTGTCTTCTACTCACTATATTAATTTTAAAGGGTCATTGATATATCATCATAGTTCATAAATATTTTCCTAAGTGTAAGAAAGAATAGTCTTTAGCCTAGTGAATAAAAAAGGCTTATAATTCAAATAATAGTATGAGTATATGTTTTCATTATTGGAATTTTAGACTGGAAATTTAGACTAAGCACCATGATAAGTACCTCTAATCTCCTGTTTTGTTTATACAAAATCTCAAACCATACTAGTCACAAATATGTAAGCACTTTATTCATAATAATAATTGAATAATCAACCACAGTTATTGCAAAACAGTCTTGTATGCCTCCCCAAGGATCAATATACTACAAAGTTTGTTAAATATGCATCTACCATGACAGAATGACTATGTCAGTGCTTCACCGGGCAAAACCGTAAAATAGAAGAGAGTAGGTCAGATTTCAGAAGTCCTAATAAATAATTGAAAAGCAGAAAAAATGTATAACCCCTCCCAATGATTCAAGTCATGAGAATATTTTATAATCCTATATTTATACTAATCAGTGAAGAATAAAAATTAATGTAGGATTTTACATGTACAGTTTGGTTTAAGCAATCCCATTTTTCAGTTGACAGTGTACATATGTGACATGCTTGTATATTATACTAACAGTGTCCTTATAATGTACTCAATATGTTTTAAAGTTCAATTGCCTTTAAAAACAAACATGAAGTGATTTTATATTAACTATACAATAAAATGTTAAATATGTAACAGTTCATTTTGGAAAGAATTGCTACCAATTTAGGGTATTAAAATATCTGACTCAAGATTATTAACAATTGTGACTTTAATTTAGAAGACATTTATGTAACAGTAGCTATTCTACAAAGTTTTTAAAGATTTAATCTAAAGTAAGTATAGATTCTTAAGTAATACTTTGGTCGATTTTTAAGAAAATATGACGAATATTAAATATACCTATAAAGTAAAACTTTTATTAAAATATAAAATGTAAGGGTTTCTTCAATCATATGATTCATAGTTTTTTCATTTGTTAATTTTCATAATATTTTAATGTAATAGTAGGCCTTTTTAAAAATATTGCCCTGGTTGTTCTACCCATGCTAACTCAATACGTGACCATAAAACAGAATCATTTTTACTCTTTATACTTGTCTCCTATAAATGGCTTATATTATTAATCTTATTTATACTTGCATTTTTCCTATACCCTGAGGTAAACCCATGTCCCTTAAATTATATTTATGTCTTTGAAATTTAAGTACAAGTTGCTGTCAAAAGAAATGTATTCTCCTAATTATGCCCAGAACAAACACCTAAGAATCGTAAAATGCAAAAAAGTACAGGCATCTTTGCAACAAGGTCTCTTAAAAATGGCCTGTTTTGTGATCTCATATAAGTTGTAAAATTTTACAGTAACAGGTCATTCTACTGTATTCTTACTTGGTTTTAAAACTTTTATAATTCTAAAATAGAATAAGTTTATTTCATACATTTGTTATTGTACTGTAGATTTCTGGAAATCCATTTTTGCTTTTAGAGTCCCTAAAATAAACCTTTTATGGGAGTAGAAAACTAGTTTTTAAATTTTCACCCTGTGTATTTGGGGCTGTTTTGTATAATGTAAATTTAAAGCATTGGCTATCAAAAGATGTTCCAACTTTGAAATCAAATTAAAATGATTTCTTAACTAAGAAAAAGTAATATTTGATACAGAAAATTCCATTACTATAATTAAGATGATAAAAATGTATATTATTACAAATGATTTAAAATTTCAAAAATCAAATTTATTTCAAGAATTTCTACCTCTAGAAACTATGAGGGAGGTGAGGTGAATGCCAAAAAAAATGGGAGGAGGCATACTTATTTGCTTGTAATTATTTAGTCAGTCTGAAAATAAAAATAGTCAAGAGCTATATTTTGTAGTCATTTGAAGGAATTCTAAGTTATTGCCCTGAAATTACCCAATATTAATTTAAAATATGTCTCAACATTCCTTTTATATCATGATAGGTTTAATTTGTTTTACCTCTGGTAGATCAAAGGCCTAATGTGAACTAACCTTAAAAAATCACAATGGTCCATTATGAAATCTTTAATATTTGGCATAGCAACAAAATGTAATATAGAAATTAGATGTGGGATCAAGCATGGCAACTTAATTTGTCAAGAAAAGGTTTAAGTGAAAAGTAGGTGAATATATTGCTCTTTGAAGAAGTATACCAAGTCTGGAAGAGACACTACTACACAGATTTCATTTTTAAATATGGCCTAAAGTAGCACTCCTTTAAACTTTAGTTCTGGAGAAATTATAGAGAGTACAAAGTCTGTTTAATTTTGATATGGGGGAGGTCTATTTGCAAGCACATGAAATCATAATGCAATTTAAATGGTTAAGAAATTGTTGAAATGTTAAAGTAGATGTGAGGAATATATTTCAGATACTTAAAAATTCCTAAATGTAACCTGAGTATTATTAACAAATGTGTTTATCTCTGCTTTTGGATAAAAGGCTTATGTGTAAATGAAAATTGAAAACATCAATTATGTTTGTCTATGATATAAAATATAAAAAGAGAAAAGACTGGCTATTGAATATGTTCAATGACTACTAGTACAGATGTTAACTTATCTTTATTTACGTGGCATTTGTAGAATTAATCATTAATTCATGCTTAAATAAGTTTTATATGCTAAAGTACACCAAATATGTCCGTTAGAGTCAGATGATAATTACTGTAGTCAGAAATAAAAACAATATTTAAGCACCAGCATATGTGAAACAAATACTAACAGAACTAAAGGGGGATATAGACTGCAATGCATTCATTCTAGGAGACTTCAACACACCACTCACCCCAAAGGATAGATCCACTGGGCAGAAAATAAGTAAGGACACGGAAGCACTGAACAACACAGTAGAGCAGATGGACCTAATAGACATCTATAGAACTCTACATCCAAAAGGAACAGGATATACATTCTTCTCAAGTGCACATGGAACATTCTCCAGAATAGACCACATACTAGGCCACAAAAAGAGCCTCAGAAAATTCCAAAAGATTGAAATCCTACCAACCAACTTTTCAGACCACAAAGGCATAAAACTAGAAATAAACTGTACAAAGAAAGCAAAGAGGCTCACAAACACATGGAGGCTTAACAACACGCTCCTAAATAATCAATGGATCAATGACCAAATCAAAATGGAGATCCAGCAATATATGGAAACAAATGACAACAACAACATAAGCCCCAACTTCTGTGGGACACAGCAAAAGCAGTCTTAAGAGGAAAGTATATAGCAATCCAAGCATATTTAAAAAAGGAAGAACAATACCAAATGAATGGTCTAATGTCACAATTATCGAAATTGGAAAAAGAACAGATGAGGCCTAAGGTCAGCAGGAGGGACACAATAAAGATCAGAGGAGAAATAAATAAAATTGAGAAGAATAAAACAATAGCAAAAAATCAATGAAACCAAGAGCTGGTTCTTTGAGAAAATAAACAAAATAGATAAGCCTCTAGCCAGACTTATTAAGAAGAAAAGAGAGTCAACACAAATCAACAGTATCAGAAACGAGAAAGGAAAAATCACGACGGACCCCACAGAAATGCAAAGAATTATTGGAGAATACTATGAAAACCTATATGCTAACAAGCTGGGAAACCTAGTAGAAATGGACAACTTCCTAGAAAAATATAACCTTCCAAGATTGACCCAGGAAGAAACAGAAAATCTGAACAGACCAATTACCAGCAACGAAATTGAAGCGGTAATCAAAAAACTACCCAAGAACAAAACCCCCAGGCCAGATGGATTTACCTCGGAATTTTATCAGACATACAGGGAAGACATAATACCCATTCTCCTTAAAGTTTTCCAAAAAATAGAGGAGGAGGGGATACTCCCAAACTCATTCTATGAAGCTAACATCGCCCTAATACCAAAACCAGGCAAAGACCCCACCAAAAAAGAAAACTACAGACCAATATCCCTGATGAACGTAGATGTAAAAATACTCAACAAAATATTAGCAAACCGAATTCAAAAATACATCAAAAGGATCATACACCATGACCAAGTGGGATTCATCCCAGGGATGCAAGGATGGTACAACATTCGAAAGTCCATCAACATCATCCACCACATCAACAAAAAGAAAGACAAAAACCACATGATCATCTCCATAGATGCTGAAAAAGCATTTGACAAAGTTCAACATCCATTCATGTTAAAAACTCTCAGCAAAATGGGAATAGAGGGCAAGTACCTCAACATAATAAAGGCCATCTATGATAAACCAACAGCCAACATTATATTGAACAGCGAGAAGCTGAAAGCATTTCCTCTGAGATCGGGAACTAGACAGGGATGCCCACTCTCTCCACTGTTATTTAACATAGTACTGGAGGTCCTAGCCACGGCAATCAGACAAAATAAAGAAATACAAGGAATCCAGATTGGTAAAGAAGAAGTTAAACTGTCACTATTTGCAGATGACATGATACTGTACATAAAAAACCCTAAAGACTCCACCCCAAAACTACTAGAACTGATATCGGAATACAGCAAAGTTGCAGGATACAAAATCCACACACAGAAATCTGTGGCTTTCCTATATACTAACAATGAACCAACAGAAAGAGAAATCAGGAAAACAACTCCATTCACAATTGCATCAAAAAAAATAAAATACCTAGGAATAAACCTAACCAAAGAAGTGAAAGACTTATACTCTGAAAACTACAAGTCACTCTTAAGAGAAATTAAAGGGGACACTAACAGATGGAAACTCATCCCATGCTCGTGGCTAGGAAGAATTAATATCGTTAAAATGGCCATCCTGCCCAAAGCAATAGACAGATTTGATGCAATCCCTATGAAACTACCAGCAACATTCTTCAATGAACTGGAACAAATAATTCAAAAATTCATATGGAAACACCAAAGACCCCGAATAGCCAAAGCAATCCTGAGAAAGAAGAATAAAGTAGGGGGGATCTCACTCCCCTACTTCAAGCTCTACTATAAAGCCATAGTAATCAAGACAATTTGGTACTGGCACAAGAGCAGAGCCACAGACCAATGGAACAGACTAGAGAATCCAGACATTAACCCAGACATATATGGTCAATTAATATTTGATAAAGGAGCCATGGACATACAGTGGCTAAATGACAGTCTCTTCAACAGGTGGTGCTGGCAAAACTGGACAGCTACATGTAGGAGAATGAAACTGGACCATTGTCTAACCCCACATACAAAAGTAAACTCAAAATGGATCAAAGACCTGAATGTAAGCCATGAAACCATTAAACTCTTGGAAGAAAACATAGGCAAAAACCTCTTAGACATAAACATGAGTGACCTCTTCTTGAATATATCTCCCCGGGCAAGGAAAACAACAGCAAAAATGAGTAAGTGGGACTGTATTAAGCTGAAAAGCTTCTGTACAGCAAAAGACACCATCAATAGAACAAGAAGGATCCCTACAGTCTGGGAGAATATATTTGAAAATGACACATCCGATAAAGGCTTGACGTCCAGAATATATAAGGAGCTCACACGCCTCAACAAACAAAAAACAAATAACCCAATTAAAAAATGGGCAGAGGAACTGAACAGACAGTTCTCCAAAAAAGAAATACAGATGGCCAACAGACACATGAAAAGATGCTCCACATCGCTAATTATCAGGGAAATGCAAATTAAAACTACAATGAGGTATCACCTCACACCAGTAAGGATGGCTGCCATCCAAAAGACAAACAACAACAAATGTTGGCGAGGCTGTGGAGAAAGGGGAACCCTCCTACACTGCTGGTGGGAATGTAAGTTAGTTCAACCATTGTGGAAAGCAGTATGGAGGTACATCAAAATACTCAAAACAGACTTACCATTTGACCCAGGAATTCCACTCCTAGGAATTTACCCTAAGAACACAGCAATCAAGTTTGAGAAAGACAGATGCACCCCTATGTTTACTGCAGCACTATTTACAATAGCCAAAAATTGGAAGCAACCTAAATGTCCATCAATAGATGAATGGATAAAGAAGATGTGGTACATATACACAATGGAATAATACTCAGCCATAGGAAAAGGGCAAATCCAATCATTTGCAGCAACATGGATGGAGCTGGAGGGTATTATACTCAGTGAAACAAGCCAAGCGGAGAAAGAGAAATACCAAATGATTTCACTCATCTGTGGAATATAAGAACAAAGGAAAAACTGAAGGAACAAAACAGCAGCAGAATCACAGAACTCAAGAATGGACTAACAGGTACCAAAGGGAAAGGGACTCGGAGGATGGGTGGGTAGGGAGGGATAAGGGGGGCAGAAGTAGGGGGGTATTAAGATTAACATGCATGGGGGGGCAGGAGAAAAGGGAGGGCTGTACAACACAGAGAAGGCAAGTAGTGATTCTACAACATTTTGCTATGCTGATGGACAGTGACTGTAAAGGGGTTTTTATAGGGGAGACCTGGTATAGGGGAGAGCCTAGTAAACATAATATTCGTCATGTAAGTGTAGATTAGTGATACCAAAAACAAAGCAAAAAAAAAAAAAGGGCAGTTCCTGTGTGGTAACCTCCAACGAGTTCTACACAAGGGTATAAAGGGCATATAAAAGTGTAGGCAAAGGGTGTGTTTGTGTTTATACAGAGGATCAAAGCCTAATTGGGCTACCCTGAAAATGAACTAAGATACGATATGAAAAAGAACTTCCAACATCTGCACTCTCTGGAAGACTCATGCCAGAAGATGATCATCAAAAAACCCCAACAAAGATCCATGCACTGCTACAGCTGTAGATGCACTCATCCCACCGGTTCCTGGACTTGCCATGGGAATGAGGAAGGAGATATCTAAGCTGGCCTGTGCATACAGTAAAACAACAAATTTGACTGGATCTATACTGTTGGAACTCAACCAAGAATTTGGAGAAGTGCAAATTGTAGCGCTCCAAAGTCTTACAACTACAGACTATTTACTGTTAAAAGAACATATGGCATGTGAACAGTCCCCAGGAATGGGTTGTTTTAATTTGTCTGATTTCTCTCAGACTGTTCAAGTTCAGTTGGACAATATCCACCATATCATAGATAAGTTTTCACAAATGCCTAAGGTGCCTAACTGGTTTTCTTGGTTTCACTGGAGATGGCTGGTAATTACAGGTATGCTTTGGTTATGTAACTATACTCCTATTATGTTAATGTGTGTGCGCAATTTAAGTAGTAGCTTAAAACCTATATATGCTGAAGTTACTCTACAAGAAGTTATGTCAAAGAAATAATCAGTCTTCCCATGTTTTCTCCCGCCTGCTACTTCTATAGCTTTTCTTCTTCCTTCCTAATTACAACCCTTAAATAGAATTCGTGCCTCATATCAAATTTACCGAGTATCATAATTCTTCCAAGTGGTAAAGATACCTCAAGACAAATGCTGTGCATAGAAGCCACAGGGCATAAATATGCAAAGAAGTAAAAAGCTAACCTTTTCAAACAATAAGGCTCCCCTCTCACCAACTTCACATTTCCCTGTATGGCCCCGGAAGATGACTGGTTAGCCAGAGACGGGTAAGATTCCTCAAGGGAGGAACAACCTAAGACAGGCACAGTCGCAGGGGGGCCATCATTTGAAAAATTGGGGATCAACAGAGGTGAGGCTTAGAACCTCACCCCCCTGTTCTGAGAGAAATCTTCTGCATACATGGATGTTTTATTGCCCTGGTCTAGCTTGGATTAACACATAGTCTACAGGCACACACCTGATCATCTACATTTGCTCTCTTACAACACTAAATTATGTTTTCTACCTTTATCTTGTATCTACCTACCACTTCAGCATTTTATTAAAAATAATAATAATAAAGAGAGAAATGTGGTATCCACATATAAATCAAGTATAAAAACCAAATGAGTATTCATATTTGAACTGACTGTTTAGAGTTCATAATGCATGAGCAAAACCGAAAGTTTCTGTGATGACTGCCCTTGTACTGTTCACCATGTAACTTATTCATTATGTAAGAATTTGTTCTACATGTAAGAACTTGTTTGTTATGCCTCAGAAGATTGGAGACTGACGAAAATTATGCTTGGGGTGGATTAATGATTGTGCATTGAGCATTGACTCCCCTATACAGAATTTTATTGTCGTTAACAACCATTTGATCAATAAATATGAGAGATGCCCTCACAAAAAAAAAAAAAAAAAGGACAGACTTCCAATGGTAAAATAAATAAGTAACCAGGATGTAATGTATAGCATAAGGAATATAGTCAAGATATTGTAACAGCTTGGTAGGGTGATAGCTGGAACCTAGAATTATGTATATAAATGTTCTACCACTGTGTTGTACGCTTGAAACTAATGTAATCTGTGCGTCAACTACCCTTCAATAAAAAATAATTATTTAAAAAAAACAAAAACAAAAAACAAAAAACAATATTTAGACCAGTGGGTGAGGAATGTTGAAATGATAGACTTGTGAGTCAGGGGAAAGGATGAAAATCACTAAAAACTGTGCCTGGCAAATTGTACAGCTGGGAATTGAATAGGTGCATAAAGAAACAGGTGAATAAATTAGTTCTTCTGACCTCTCTAAGTTCACAGTAACATGAGAGACATTAAACAAATAATTGTCCCAGAGGGCAATAAATGCTATGTTATGTGGAAGCCAAAAAAGAAATATTAAAGTGCCTGAAGTAGTTGTGGGAAGAGTAAAAAAAAAAAAAGGCGTATGTGTTGAGAAGGAGGAGCTGTGAATTCTAAGCAGGGCGGGGATGACATATACAAAAGTACAGCCTGATGACTGAGGGCCCTTGGGGTGGGGAAGACGAAGGGGCAGAATGAGTCAGTTTTAACCTTGTATGTACACCTGTCTTAGCTTTGTTGCTGCTTCTCCTCTTTCTCCTCCTCCTCCATCTTCATCATCATCATCACATCATTATCCAAGCAGTGCCTCAAACTGTCACGCAGACTTTTCTCAACCCAGCTGTGTCAGTGTAACTAGGGCATGGCGAATGCACTGAGAGTAAGAAGTGAGACAGACCTTGTGTGGGGCTAAGTTGTGACTGTCTATATATGCCATTTGAAACTGGTTTTTTGAGTCATCTTACACCAGAACCACAGGATTTGCATTAGTCCTATACAGTTCATTAAAATTCACTAAGTAATGAATAATTTGACTAAATAATAAATTAAATTAGTGAATAAGTTCACTAAATTTACTGAATTTAGAGACGCCATGTTTCCCTTGAAGTATCCGTATTAGTAAACAAAAATGGATGCCTGTCGCCAAGTATTAAAGATCCTACTATTTTCAGAGATTTCTTGGAAATCTCCATTTTATCCTCAAAATTGTCCACACTCTTACCTTCTGTTCCATATTATAGCTATGGTTTTTTAATTGGAAAAAGTACTGCATATCACTAGTTAAAAATGATGCCCAAGAATACACACGTGCACACACACAGAACACACAGTTGGCCTTTGAACAATGTGACATTAAGGAAACAGAACTCTGCATATAACACCTGACTCCCCAGAAACTTAACTACTTATAATAGCCTACCATTGACTGGGAAGCCTTACTGATAACATAAACAGATCAACCATATTTTGTATGTTATATGTATTATGCGCTGTATTCTCACAATAAAGCTAGAGAAAAGAAAATGTTTTTTTCAAATTGTTGCAGATCTCCAAAAAGTTACCAGTGTATTTTTTTTTTTAAACCTGCATATAAGTGGACCCATGCAGTTCAATCCTGTGCTGTTCAAGGATCAACTGCACAAAAATAGTCATAAGATTATTTTGAAATTCAAAGAGTGACAATACTGAAAAGCAAAATAAGTTATTTCTATGCAATCCTAAGTCTTGCTAAACCTGCTTGGACAGTTCTGTTCATGGACATAACACAGATCACTTTTTAAATTTTAACTACAAGTTTTTCAAACATAATAATGCTTAAAGAGACTATGTGGACATGGTTTTCTTTTTAAGGAAAAAGAACGGTTGAAGCAAGAAAAACGTGATGAGAAAAGATTAAAGAGCGTAAACTAGAGCAACGAAGATTAGAATTAGAAATGGCAAAAGAACTAAAGAAGCCTAATGAAAACATGTGCTTAGCAGACCAAAAGGTAATTTATCATGTAAACCATTTCATTAATAAATTTTTCCTGTGTTCTCACCTCATTCATCTGCCAGAGCGGCCAGTACTGCCAGTACGAAAGCTTTCACTTTCAGCTGAGCAGTGGATTTCCAAGTCTAGGTCAGTGTGCTTCTCCTGGATGGCCACCAATAAGTCTCTTGACCTCCTGCGCTGGAAATGGAAGTCCTAAATATATAAGTGGTAGAGCACTGCCAGTCTTTTAAGTTGAAATAAAAACACTGTACAAATCTACAGGGGTGAATGATAAAAGTAGATAAGATTTCTGTTTCATTTGGTCCTTCCTATATGTTTAGATACAGAAAGATCTACCTTCTCCTCAAACTCCCTTAGATATTTAAATAAATCAGGGTTTATAATCTGTAACCTCCTTCAGTGCTTTAGACTTGTTAGCTAACTTTCATTGAGTATGTTGACTACTTTCCAGGCACTGTGCTAAGTGTTTTTTATGTATGAATTCTCCCATTTAATCCTCACCACAATCCTGTAGAACAGGTATTTATGCCCATTTACAAGTGAGAAACTTTGACACAAAGAGATGAAGGAACTTGCCCAAGATGACACAACTAATAAGTGGCACCTTGGATCCAAACTCCAATTTGTTAAACTCCAGGGTCCATACTGTTAATCACCTTGAAAGCCAAGAAATGTGTCCAGTCAGAGGACCTCATGTGTTTTCTCTCCTGTTGTTTTCACAGACATGTGATGTTGCTAAAATATGTAAAAGTACAAATTTGGAAAGAGCGAGATAATCGGGTTAACTGGCATGATTTACGTATTTATCAGAAGAAATCAATTATGTTTGACTATAGTTAAGATGGTATTTCTAGAAAATCGTCAATACATATTTCTGTAATACTGTCAATAATACTATATTTAGTCAATAGCATCTATATTATATGCCATGTTCATCTGATAATACAAAGAATGATTGAGTGTCTCTTTTCAGCTTTTTCTAAAGCACTTAAAGCAAACAATATCCTAGTGGGGATTTAGTTATAATAATATTCTTACTTAGCACAAATGCTTTTAACTATAAATAAAAGTATAAATACTAGTTTTAGTAAAACTGGATGTTTAAATTTTCCTATGTCCAGAGAGGGTACATAGGTTAGTTGACACATTTAGTAGGTTCACAGTGAGCAATTTTTAAAAAATCCTAAATGACCTCTATTTTCTTGAATTTGTTACTTCTGTTTAAATCCATATGCAATAAATCAAATATAGAAGTCCATTTTAAGCCTTACTTTTGTTAGCTTTGTTATATAAATTTTTTAAATCATATGGTATGTGTATGTCTGATATGGTTCAAGAAAAAACGATTCAGACTCAGATGGTTTTCAAATGGAACATGAAAGGTTTGTATGTAATCAGATATTATCCATAGTTCTGTGTTTCCACACAGTATTACTAGAAAAGGTCATTGGTTAGTTGTTTCAGTAAGTGCAGGGTGGAGAAACATTGTTTAACAAAGACCAGTGAAATAGAAATATTTAAAAGTTCATTTTTTCTAATCAAAATTTAAAATACTATTATTAAATTTCATTCATGGACTTTATTGCCTTATTTACTTAAATATTCATGACAACTGGTACTACAGTTTTGTTATTAAAATGTTAATATGTGAGCATATTTGAGAAGTAGCAAAAGAGGCCACTTTCTAATTTTAGTATTGAAATTCAATATTAGTGTTTTGCTACAAGCCTAGAGACTATTAGTTGCAGTGTAACTGGGTTCTTGATAGGATCATGGGTTCTGGTCATGTGGACCAAATAATTTATCTGCATTAATTAGCCAAAGATGGTACCATTCTCCCACCGGCCCATAGATGCACGGTAGTTGCTGAGCTACCAAAAAAGTGTGAATTATTAATCAGTCTCCATCGTTAGAAGAAATTAGTGCATGTGCCCTACTTAGTATGTCCATGGCCAAGTACTTTTGAAATGCTTATTTCTTATGTTGCTCCAGTTATGTAACCCATGTTCTATCAATATATGTTAATTAAAATTTGTGTTCTTTTTTCAGAATTCTGAGTTCGTATAGAGTTCAACTAAAGTTTATTGATGGTTGCTTCGTTTCAAAATTCTGTGCTTAGTACTATGGGGTTGCAGAAATGCCCTCAGGGAATCCACAGTCTAGACGGAAAACCACTGGTAGAATTCAAGAGCAAAGAAAGATAGCAACTTGTTCTATTTCAGAAGATCTGAAGTCATAGCCTTTTTAATTAATTAGTTATTTTATTTTATTTTATTTTTCAGCCTTTGCCAGAGTTGCCTCATATTCCAGGACTTGTTCTCTCTGGAAGTACATTTTCAGACTGTCTCGTGGTGGTGCAGTTCTTACAAAACTTTGGTAAAGTTTTGGGCTTTGATGTGAATAGTGATGTTCCAAACCTGAGTGTTCTTCAAGAGGGATTGCTAAATATAGGGGACAGCATGGGTGAAGTACAAGACTTGCTTGTGAGGCTCCTCTCAGCTGCTGTATGTGATCCAGGTCTAATTACAGGATACAAGGTAAAAAAATACAAAAAATTATTTTAATTTGCACCCTCAGTGCATTGATAGCTGGCTTTAGCATATTAGCAGAAGAGTGTATACACTGATCCATTTTTTTCCCACATCTCACAAAGTTAAGTGTAGATTTGCTTTCAGTTGCAAATGGTCCACATCGAGGAAAACCTGGTTCATAAGGCCTAGGGAATGTAGATATTCCCAAATTACTCTTATTTTCCTCTAGCTTTTGGCCAAAATCAAGCTGACTTAAGGAAAGTGATAGCAAAAGAATATATAAATCATAAATAATTAAAATTTATGCATGCCTTTTGAAATTATGCTGTGTGCTCTCAGTCACTGTGAATAATTGAGGCTAATGGCAGCACCTCTAAGATCAGCATGTTAAGACTCTGTACCTCTCAGTGGATACTCAAGAAATTCAAATTTATCATAATTCCAGCTAAGATACACATTTCAGTCAGCTTTGCTGTAGATAATAAGATGGAGAGAGAAGTTTCCAGATGCACCAGTTGCTTGTTCTTCCATTTTCCTATTTAGTATACCAGACAATAAAGTCCATGACACTCTAGAGCTGGAAAACACAATAGTGCCCCTGGACCTCCCACAACCAGTACTAATAGAACGTCTAGATAAAGCCTTAGAAAGCTTGAGATAGTTTCTATAGTCAAAGAAAGGATGATATCTACTCATCATTTTACATACTCTCCTTCCTGCCTGTTAACCAAGGGTCTAAAGAAGGAATAGAAAGACGCAAGTACTCAAATACCTGTCTATCATCTGTTGTCTATTTTTATCTTCACTTCATGTAAAGTGTGAATAAAGCCCTTTCCAGTAATATATAGATAATAAAAACATTTAAAAATCTTAATTGTTTTTATGTTCTGTATGGTTAGGATCAATACTGACAAAAATGCCAAACTTTTATAGGCCGAAACAGCTCTTGGAGAACATTTGCTGAATGTTGGTATGAATCGAGACAGTGTTTCCGAGATCTTGCAGATCTTTATGGAAGCCCATTGTGGACAGACTGAGCTCACTGAAAGCCTGAGGACCAAGGCTTTTCAGGCCCACACTCCGGCACAGAAAGCCTTGGCGCTGGCCTTCCTGATCAATGAGCTGGCATGCAGCAGGAGGGTGGTGAGGTGAGCCTGTGCCTAGACTTCTCTGGCGCTTCCTTCCTGTTCTCAATTTGTCTAATCGAAATAATTTATATTACAAAGTAACACAGATTGCCCATACAAAATCCAAAGTTATAGAGTAGCACAAAGAAAAAAATTAAAATTACACTTAATCTCACCATTCAGAGATGACTACTACTACTATTTTAATGTATTTATTGCAGTCTGTTGAAAAGAAAATTTGGATCTTACTGCATGTTGTCTTTGCAACCATTTTGTTTACTTAATAATTCTGTTAATTATTCATATACGGAAACATAAGAATAGTTTTTTCTTACTATGGCACCAGAATGTAGCACCTTTGCAAGAATCCGGAATTTTTTCTTTTTTTGACATCTTTCAGTGATAAATAACTACCTGATTTTCCTTCATAGCCATTAATAGAATTATCCAGCTTTTTATTTTATTATGTGCTAATAACAATTTCATATTAGTTTATTGATGTACTTTTTAAAAACTTACATTTAAGAGTCAAAGTAAATTTTGCACTCTAGTATTTCAAGTTTTGGTGAACAAATCCATATTCATCTTGTTCTTTCTATTCATTATTTTACATATTTTAATTATTGTTACTTTTAGTTCTTTACCTTTCTAGGAAAAGGATCAATCCGTATATTTCAGAGCCAGGCATTTCTACTATTGGTGGACATACTAAGTCTTCTGTACATCTCTTAGCTGTGTTACTTTATTGATACAATTTTTCATTTGTTTTTGCTACTCATTGACATCAATTTTACTTAGCAAGAAATGGCAACAGTTCACTCGCCATGTTAACATATTGCATAATGGATTAATTTATGTCTTCTAGTAAATTTTTGCATTGACAGTGAAATTGACAAGAACACTGATTATATGTCAAACTTGAGAGATAAACAGATGGTAGAAGGTAAACTCCACAAGTCCTGTTTTATTAAAGTTCATATACTGTTTCCCATTGTCCAAATTCCCCAGTAAAACATAAATTGCAAACACAGAATTTAAACTTTATTATGTCTAAGAAATAAAAAGTAAAGCTTAATTAAGATGAATTAAGAAATTAATAAAACCCAGGATGAGAGTCTGCAATGGACAAAAGTTGTAATTAGAGTCATTGAACATTTTATGCTTCAAACTTAGAAAAAAGTCAGTTTACCTTTTTGCTCCCAAAGATGTCAAGCAATCACGTTTTCTAAGATTGTTGTTGCTATCAAGTTACTTTTGTCATAAGTAGAATCTGTTTAGAACTGCCACTTTTTAAAATTGCTTTCTAATTAAAGTTTGCTTTCATAGAGTCTAAAATATCCAAATGCAATATATTCTGTAATTTCTGGAAGCGTATTTCTTAAATTTCCTTAATTCTAATTTTATTGCCGTTGACTTATTACTCACCCTAAGGCATTTTTGCTTAAAACTCACATTATTCACTCTGAAAAGTATGAAGAGAAGCTTTTCTTGTACATCATAATTTTGTTACATTTTAAAGGCTCAATCATTTATGCTAAGAAAGCAGGCAAGAGATATACTTCAGGTGGCATCGATCTTGGAGAAGAGCAGCACACGTCGGCCACCCCCACAGCAGGATGCAAGCGAAGAAGGAAGGGCGGGGACAGTGACGCTGATGGCAACGAGGAGGAGGAGGAGGAAGACAAGGAAGACAGAAAAGGAAAGAAAACTGATGTCTGTGAAGATGCGGTAATCAAGTTTAGGTAGATTATATTACTTAACGAAGATAACATAACATACTAAAAACAACAGAATTTGGGGGTCAGGTGTATTTGGGTTTGAATTCCATTTTGATGCTTACTTGCCTCAGTTTCTTAATCTGAAAACTGAATATTTATAACAGTCACCTTGTAAAGTTTTTTGTGATGGTTTAATAATTGCCCACACATGGGATGGACTTACACTGAATAAACAAAGTCAAGTTTTTCTTTTATAGAACATACTGAGAGTTCTTCAAAGAACCATGCAGATTCTTAATTTCAGTTATCCTCTTTCATTCTGGTAAAATACTAGCTTATATGTGTATAATACTTCATGCCTTGAAAGTATTGTCACATTTAGTGAAACTGATGTATTTCTCAAGCATCAGTTTATTATGTGCCTAGCTCTAGGCACTTTTGATTGAAGATGAGTAAGGTCCCAAAAGTCCTCTCTCAACTTGCAGTCTCATTGAGGAAAATGTGCTACATATTAACTGCTTTGCCGGTGGTATTTACTCTGTGTGAGGCAGGCGGAAAGGAAGGGCATTGAACCTTTATGAGGAATAGGTCCTCACAAAGGCTTTCTGGGCCCATTGGCTGAGGCTAAAAGGTGGGCTGAATGTTAACCTGGGGAAGAACCTGTAGAAAAGTGCTCAGGCAGAAAGAACAGCATAAACGGATGTAGAAATCTGAAACCACAACGTGCTTTAAGTGACTGACAAGTGCTTCATTGTTATTAGAGAGCCTCCTAGCAACAACTGCGAACTAGGATTTACACTTTTTTGGTAAGAGGAAGCCATTGCTTCCTCTTTGTAAGTAACAGAATGACAGAGTCACACCTGCTTTTTTTAGTGGCTCACTATGGCAGCTCCATGGAAAATAGAAATAGATTTGGGGTAGGGCAAGATCAGAGGTGGGAAGATCAGTCAGGAGATGTTGCAAGAGTTTAATGAGTTGTAGGGTCCAAAACTAGCCCAATGGTAATTGGGAAAAAGGAGGAAAAGATTTCAGTAAATACTTAGGAAGAAGAATGAGTAGTATTTGAACTGGTAGGTTGATGGAAGGGTAGGACTGATTCCCTACCATCTGGTTTGGAGGCTGCATGGTATTCATGCCATTAACTGAGTTAGAGAAATCAGGAGGAACAGAGTAAATAGATGATTAGAGGAGGAGGAGAGTGCAGAACAGATAATGGAAGACAAGAAATGATGGTAGGTTTATTTTGGACATGTTAAGTTTGACGTGCCTATGCAGCAGTTCTGCAGTAAGTTGGATATAAGAATCTGAAGCTTAAAGATGAGCTCAGTCATGAAAGTATAGATCTGGAAGTTACTCATACAGACAATAGATTAAAATCATGAGGTGGATGATTTTTGTACAGGGGGATTTGGTTTAGGGAACAGAGTAGTAGACTGAAGTTGGAACCCCAGGGGATGTCAATATTTAAGAAGATCCTGTAGGGCTTCTTGTTGAAGAAGGAGCAGTCATAGAGGTAAGAGATGTCTGTAATGGGTCAAGGATCTCAGGCCATCACCAGAGTCAGTGACTCACTAGGAAGACTCACAGCAGAATCAGCAGAGAGAAAAGGTATGTGAGCCGCAGCCCAGAGGAAACCAGACCCACACTGTTAAGACTCTTCCCAGCTTTCCGGATTAAGTCTCCTAGGAATGAGTTATGACAAGTATAAAACTCCCAGGAGAAAAACAGGTGTTCAGTATACACCCCATTGTTAGCACAGTTGGGTTCCAGTGAGCCAGTTTTATCAGCATGGGAGGAAACCCTCTGAAATCCAAGTTCCCAGACACCAGCCAGGGACCAGCCTTGTAAGCGGGCCTTTCAAAGGAGAGCAGTCAGACCGGCAATGTCAACTCTTTCCTACAGATGTAGTAGCAAAAATCAAGAAAACTGAACATCTCAAAAAGGAGGGAGTGATAAACAGTGTTAATGCAGTAGGAGTCTAGTGTGATGAGGATCAAAAGTGTCTGTGGGATCAGGCAAGGCGCAGAGGTCACTGGGGACCAGTGGCAGCACAGTTGTTAGATGGGTCAGAGCAGGAGCCGGGCAGCGATGGATCGAGAGTGATAGAAGGTGAGGTGAGGATGACTTCTGTAAGCATTGTGCCTCAGAGGAAAAGGTGGTTCCTAAAGGGGGACAGATACCAAGGATTACTTAGATGTGAAAGGCTAAATATGATTTTGGTTGAAGGGAAAGAGTCAGTAAGAGAGGGGGTTGAAGAGATAAAGAAAATAATCAATGGGGCAAGGTAGATAAACACTACTAAAATTTGTTACTAATTATTTAAATATCATTAATGTCTCTTAAAGCACATGTATCATTTAAAGTGACTTTTTAATTGAATTATAGTTAGATTATAGGGTTTCATTGATCAAAATCCTGGCAAATGTATATGTTATTAATGTGAGAAAACAGTTTAAAAACTTTTTAAGACAATAATTTTAGGGCCTAACAAGTCAAAATAACATTTCTTTTAAGTGATTTTAGAGTTATCTGTTACGATGAATAACTGGTAGCCACTTATCAATTGCCTTAAAAATTTTAACTATTTAATGAGCCAATGATAAGATAGATACATTATTTCTCAAAAAGTAGGTTTAGATTCTTGATTAAAGTTTAGGGAGAGTGCCAGGAATTAAAACTCCCTGGAAGATGAATTTCAGGGAGCCTTTCCCTTGAGACCTGTGTGATCGCTCTCAGTTAGAAGGTCCTGCCCTTCACTAAGTCCATCCCCCTTTGTCTCAAAGATGATTTCCTCTTCTCCACACTCTTCATTCCTTCAGCACATGGAGTCTGTATACCTAAACCTTAGAATTGTGTTGAAACCTATGTGAGCTTTAACTTCACAAGTTGGCCTGGTAACAGGTTATGTGGATGATTGAACTTTGAAACATGGGGACATACAGTGGCCTCTCTTTTGGTTGGGAAATCATGGAGAACCACGGCAGAGACGAGTTCTTTGTGCCTAGTCTCCTTGCCTTTCTCTCTGACCTTTCAAGTTCTACACATCTCTTAAAATTATAAGGACTATTAGTCAAAACTCCTTTGCTTTAAACAAACCTTAGTAGACACTTTACTTCCTTTTCATCTTAGGGAGAGTCTTAGAAACAGCACTAAGTTTATTTGACTGATCCATAGTTACTTTGATGTCTTTTGCAAGTATTTTTTATTACGGTTGCTTGAATTGTATTTTTGTGTAAGCATATCATCAAACATTTGCCCTGCGAGTCAAAAGATCACTTTAGAACCATACAGACATGTAATTATGTAATTATCTATTTGAGGGTCATTGGGCCTGTTCTCTTTTAAGGCTTCTTTCCTGAAGTAGAAATTGTTACTGTTAGCACAAATAGTATGCCTAAATGCCTCTGTAACTTGCTCCCCTAAACTGAATGAGAAGTAGATAAATGATAGCTAATACTAAAGCTTCTTTTCATTTCCTTTTGTTGGGGAGATAACTACTCATCCAGAAATACCTGCTCATGAGTGGTTGGTGGCAGTGTGGCTTTTTAAAAATGCTTCTAGAAAATGAGCACCGGAAACAAATTTTACTTTTTTAAACCTAAGAGGTACCTGCATTTTCTAGATAGAATTTTCAGAAAGAGGGAAAGTAACCAGTTTGCACACTGTGTGCCTGGAACTTTGCTGGTTACTTTCAGATCTGTTCTTAGCCCTCACAAATGCCCCCATGTTACAGGAAATGTTATTATCAATTTACAGATAAGGAAATAGTCTTAGAAGAGTTAAGTAGTTTGCCCATAGGAAGTAGCGTGGCTAAGATACAAAGAAAATACTCAAGCTTTCCCTCTAAAACATATAATTTGGTGGTTGTTTTCCTATATTCATTTTCTAGAATGAAAAATTTCATGTAATCACTAGTAAAGTACCACTTACGAAATTAGTAATGTATATTGTAGGGATTATTTTTCTTATAAAAGCTCAATGTGTTCAAAATATAACTTACCTTCTTTGCCCTAAAAATGACTCCTTTGGTGAATGGTACCAGTATTTTTGCAGTCTCCAGATTTAAACTCTTACCATAATTTACTCCTTCCTTTGTCTCCCTCACTCCTCTCTGCCTCATACCCATGAGTTGCCATGACTTAACATTTCTAATTAGGTAATAATCTCATACATCCATTTGCTTTTCTCCATTTCTATTTCTTTTACCTGTGTAAGTCCCACATTCTCCTTCCCTCTTGAATCATTGCAGTGGAATACTAACCAGATTTGACAATTTTAATCCTTTCCCTGCTCCAGGCCATGTTAGAACTATTGCCGTATTATCTTTGTAAGCATAGTTCTCATGTTTAACCTCCCTCAAAGGATCACATTATTGACCATGGTCAAGCATTTATAGCTCTAGATCGTTTAACCCTGAACTCATCCTTGCCTCATATCTTGTCTTACCTCTTAATGTACCTTTCATGTCAAGATACATCAGACTCTTTCTGGAATGCCCTGCCCTCTTTTCTCTGATTGATCGAATCTGAACCATTCTTCGGTAGCTAATTAAGACACAACTTCTTCCATGTAGCCTCTCTTGGTAAAGATTCCCACTAAAAGTAATCTCACCCTCTCCTGAACTCCATGACTCTTAATCTCTACCTCTTTGGGGGTCCCTATGGCTTCCTCTGTGTAGTGGTTTTTATTTTCTTAGTGTGATGTGCATGTGTCTCCCTACCAGATTATTAGTTTACAAAGAACCAAGAGCTGAGGCTTACTCATTTCTATAGGGCCTATCCTAGTGCTTTGCATATAGGAGGCCTTCATTAAATATTCACTGATTGATTGAATAAATCTTAAAACCCGTAAATGATACTGTATTTTGTCATGTATAGGATGAAGGTGACCAAGCAGCAAGTGTTGAAGAGCTAGAAAAACAGATTGAAAAGCTGAGTAAAGTAAGCACTTTTCAGATTATAGCTTACATCATTTTTGCAGTGTTTTAAAAATCCACCTTGTATGGGATTCCTTTTTTCTGACTGCTAAATAAAAGCAAGCTTCTTGTAAGTAATTAAAATGGAGAGCTCCAGAAACATTCTCACAATTAAACCATAAAAGTTTCTTGCCAATGTTAAAGGCCTCCCTCTTAAGACATGGTACTAACTTAATCAAGAGCTATATTCTTTAGCTCTTTATTTAAATACAAAATATCAATAAATGCATGGTTTTATTTCTTGGAATTCATTACTTTTTTAAAAATTAAGTCAGATTTCATGGTAATAGTTTCAGCATCCTGTGTTTTATTTTACATTAGTGTATTTGTGGGTTTTATTTGCACTGGATCTATAAACTGTATATGTATGTACCTCTCATGTAAAACTGAATTTCAGTAGCATTAGTGAAGTATTTCAGGATTAGTATTATGAGATATCTGCATTTTATGTCATTATTAGATTCATCACACAGTTATTTCAAAATTTAGTCATATGCTGCCTAAGGTTTGCAGCATGAGTATAAAAATAGGCAAATACAGGTATATGTGAGTATTATTTGTTACACACTACACTGTAATCATTAGAATTGAGCCAATTTTCTTTGGCTCAGTGAAACACTTGATCACATTGTTTATTACCAAATATAAGACATGCTTTACTAGAAGATATCTAATAAAACAAAACATTTTAAATCCTTGGCAACAAAAATATTCTAATTACCCTCAAAGTAATTTCTGTCTTTACAACTGTTACTGGAACTGAAGTCAGATGTGTGATATTAGTTCTTTTGTTGTCTTTCTTCAGTAGTGAAATCTAGCTGCTCTAAAGCCATGATAATTATAAAGTCACTTAAATATTAATTTTTAAAGCGCTTAACACCCATAGCATAATTGTATGCATCATTTTTTAACAGCAACAGAGTACAGAAGGTTGCTCTTAGATGCGTCTCACTCTTTACGTTCGATGATGTTTGGCCAGGATCGTTACAGACGTCGGTACTGGATTTTTCCCCAGTGTGGGGGTATTTTTGTAGAAGGCATGGAGAGTGCTGCAGGTAGGAGCCATTAATCTGTTACAAAGTAATATAACAAACCATACGTTTTAAAACCCTGTTACTCCTTCGATATATTGTGTGCTTCCAGAATCAAATGTGCATTGTGGATAAACATTGTAAAACCTTGTTTTTCATTCCTTTTGAACTCATAATGCCCCTTTCACTGATAAATATTCCTTCCCAGTCCATGATTTTTCTTCTTCTGCACTTTCTGACATCCACCCATTTAGTGGACACAGATCTTTACCTGTGTTATACTGTAACTGCTGCTCCATTTCTCTTTCTTCCCACTGTCAAATTTTCCAACATGTGCTTTACTCTTTAACCTTTGCAGCAACCATCCATCCTGACAGTAGCCCTGGAGGTAAACTGCTTAAATCTAAGACCCTTAGCATAAGACTCGTTCATCTTGAAGTCTTGTATGTGTTTGAAATTTGTGATTACCTTCTTTTCTCCATTAAACTTCTTACTTTCTTAAGTATTATCACACATCCTTCATATTCTACCTTTAGACTATGCTTTTCTGGCTCCGTTTCTGTTAAATTAACTAGCGCAGTACACAGTGCATTTATAGGCCCGGTAAACTGTCTTGAATTGAATGTTTCAGAATACTATGTCTGGGCATTTTCAAATGCTTAGATTCTGATGGGGCCACAGTGTCAAGTCAGTGCTTACATGTAGCCATTGCCCCAGGGTGGTGTAGGGAGGCAAAAACTTCTTTCAACTCGTTTTTTTTAATACTCAGTATGTGCCAGGCATTTCTGGGCACCAGAAGTTCAAAGATAAACAAAACATTAGTCCATGCGATCCATGTAGAAGTTTAACAGCCCAATGTAAAGAAGGGACTGATTAATCACATAGGTGTCTAGAACAGGTACTATATAACAATGTAACTACCCTTGGGGCACAAAGGACAGTTAATAATAATTGAAAATTGTTTAGAATAGTGGCTGGCATGTAAATATTGTTGTCCTATAAGAAGCAGTGTTACTGTTCTGCACAGTAATTTATTTCTTGTGGATTCAAAGTATATGAAGAATGAGTATAAAATCGTGTATTGGAATGATGCGTTAAAGTCATGGTCTGCCTTCCCAGGGTAAAAGTTGCTGATAGAGATAGAATCAGGGAGGGCACTTAGAGGCTTCAGTTGTGTTTATTTTTAAAGATTGATATGGATGGGTCAGAATGTTAAACAGGAGAGTGTAGTGAGTTCTTTTTTTAACTGATTGCTTAAAATATTTAAACATAAAACTATTTTAAAGCATGGAAAATATAAACTAAGTAACTAATAAATCAATAAGTAAGTGGGACTATCATACTAATAAGCCCCTGAACAGCAAAAGAAAACATGAACAGAATTAAAAGGCAATCTACTAAATGGGAAAAAATATATGCAAATCATATATCTGATAAAGGCCTGATATCCAAAGTATATAAAGAACTCAATAGAAAATATGACTCAATAGCAAAATAAACAATCTGAAGATCTCAATAGACATTTTCCCAAAGAAGACACACAGATGGCCACAAGTACCTGAAAAGATGCTCAACATCATTCATTGTCAGGAAAATACAAACTACATTAGATATCACCTCATCCTAATAGAGTGGTTCTTATCAAAAAGACAAGAAATAAGTGTTGGTGAGGATGTGGAGAGAAGGGAGCTTTTGGGTACTGTTGGTGGGAATGTAAATTGTTGCAGCCACTATTGGAAACAGTATAGAGGTTCCTCAAAAAATTAGAACTAGCATATGACCTGGCACTTTCACTTGTGGGTACTTATCCAAACAAAGGAAATGTAAATTCAAAACAATATCTGCATCCCCATGTTCATTGCAGCACTACTTGCAATAGCCAAGATAGGGGACCAACCTAAGTGTCCGTTGGAAGCATAGTAAGGGCTGGAAAGAACAGGGGATTATGTGAAATCGGTGATAGAAAACTATGTACAGAATCTCAAAAACTATCTACAATCTATACAGATGTATACTTAACATCCTTATAAACTTTCAAGTTTTTAAAAATAATTTTACATTTTAATGAGAGGTTTAACTGTCTATAAGTAAGAATTGGATATTAAAGTTAATGACCCCATGAATAGGCTATTAAAATGTATCACCTCCAAAATCCCGTACTAGTCTCAGACCTAGTGTGGTTGGTTGATCTGTTTGTTTTTGGATATATGAAAGTGATTTTTGAGATACTATTTCTCAGAGTAAATCAAGCACAAATATTAGTACTTCCTTGCTAGCTAGTAACTTGTACAAAATTAAGGAAATTTGCAAACTATGGATATCTGAATAAATAAATTATGGTATATCCATATATAATAAAATATTATGCAGCTGATTGAAGGAAAATGTGGTACAGTTCTATGTTTCACCATGGAAAGCAATCTAAGGTATATAGTGAAAATAGTAAAGTCATCCTTTTATTTCATCATCCAAAAAGTTTTTATTGAGCCCCAGTTTCATAGCAGCCACCATGTTAGGTAGCTGGGATCCTGTAAAAGCAATATAAACATTGCTCTGCCTTTAAGTAACGTTTGTTGAGTTAAATTGTAGTGTGTGGCTGGGGTATGGAATAAAATATTTAAAAATTAGCAGGTTAATGTGTATAATGGTAAATTCTACAAAAGAAACAATAGGATGATGATATTCTAAGGTGAATAATAAGATGGGGACCCTACTTGAAATAGAGTAATCAGGGAAAACCTTTGTGAATACGTCGTGATACTTAATCTGAAACATGAAGGATAAGGAGCCAGTCAACAAAACAGGATTTCAGGCAGAGGAACACCCAGTGCAAAGGCCCCAAGAAAGGAAATAACTTACCATGTTTGAGAAGCTGAAAAAAGGGAGAAAGGTGAACAAGGTTAGCAAGGACAAGAGTAGTTTTCAGGAACCAGATTATACAGAGTGTTGGCGGCCTTGCTTAGGCATTTGGATTTTATCCAAATAAAAATGTTGCAGAAAACAGTAGCATCCCATTTATGTAACAGCACAAATAATCATATACATGCATGTACGATTTCCCAAAGGATGTATGGACATGACTGATTAACCATAGTTACATCTGAAGATTAGAAATAGGAACTGAGGGAGTAGGGCAGGAAAGGGTTACTTTATCCTCTCATTACTGAATATTTTACTGTGAACATACATCATTTTTCAAATTAAATAAAGTAGGTTTATATTTTTCTAACACTTCTTATAAGTTATTTTTAAAACATTATTTTTAAAACACTGGTCAAAAATATGGACCAGAAGTTCACAAAGGTGAAATACCTATTATCCTACAGGAAGATATCAAGTCTTATTAATGATCAGAAAAAAATATAGTTTAGATTCTCACCTCCCAGATATTGCCAAAGATAAAAGTTATTGATAGTCTTCATTTTCATTGATGGTGTAGGCAAATAGATGCTCTTGTGTAAGTATGATTGTATATTGATCTAGACTTTCTGGAGGGCAATTTGACAATATATTTCAAAAACTCTGAAAAGTAATATCTTAGGACTCAGTTTTTTTCTGGAAATATATCCTAAGGAAGTAAATCAGGAAAAAAAAGAATCCAAAGATACAGATCTAAGATCATTCATCATTTACAGCATTGTTTATAATAATGAATAATTGGACCCTATTAATAACTATCAGTAGAAGATTGATTTTTTATGATATATTCCACTGAATATAGTAATTACAATTTATGGTGTAGGTATATATTTATTGACACTTCAGAATGTTTAAAGAGTATTATTCAGTAAAATGTACAGGTTGGAAAACTGTAAATAGGATTTCATGTGTGCATACAGAACTCCTGGAAAAATTAAACAAAAATGTTAGTAGTAATTTGTATATTATGGCTTTTAGTATTTTTTATTATTGTAATTTTTTGTGCTTAATTACAAAATTACATGATTTTTTCCAATGAGCATAACAAGCTAGTCTATTAGAAGAAAAAAATGAAGAGTATTAAGTAAGCTAGAGAAATTTGTTAAAGTATTTATGCATATGACTTGATAAATAGCAATAAATATAGTATGGTTTGATCTAGAGGAACTGATCTTCGTAATGCTTTTGGATTTCATAGGACTGGAAGAAATTGCAAAAGAAAGAGAAAAACTAAAAAGTGCAGAAAGCATCCAGATCAAAGAAGAAATATTTGATACTTCTGAGGACACTTTAAATTGTTCAAATCCAGATCATTGTGAGTAAAAGGAAGATCCTAATGAAAAAGATAACACAAATCTAATTCTTCAGAAACCTGGCTCTTTTTCCAAATTAAGCAAGCTTTTAGAAGTAGCTAAGGTGCCTCCTGAGTCAGATGTAACGACCCCCAAACCAAACAGCGGTGCAGATGGGAGCGCACTGTCTCACCACAACAGTGGGAGACACTCATCGGGCAGCATGCAGCCAGCAGTGACGCAGAACAGCATGGAAAAGACAGACTCGAATCTGTTCAGTCCTGGTTCAGGTGGTCCAGGCAAGGCCTAAAGTCCCCTCCCCAGGGACCAGTTATTAAAAACACTCAGTGAAAAGAGCAGCCTTTTGCCAAGAACACCTTGTGAGGACACCTCCCTTACCCATGCTGATGCGCCCACTGCTTCTTAACCAACTCTTCAGTCCCAGCTGCCCTCTAAGTCACCTTCGACTGCCTCAGCTCTTCTTGGATCATCTGCTCAAAATCCTGTTGGCCTAAACCCATTTGCTTTATCGCCTCTGCGGTTAGTGCTACTAATTATAACTCATTTTTATGTTGCTGTATTTAACCTCTGAGTCCATGAAAATTTTCACTAAAGGAGAATCAGTTAAATATTTACAATATTATTCCTGCCATAGTTTGAGAACTGAAGAGAGTCAGAATTGTCTATCACCAGGCTTCATTGGAACTAGTGGGTTCTAGGAGTCTAAGTCTAAGGCAAAGCCTTCCTTTATAACTTTTTAACTTGTTACTGTTACAGTACTTCTAAAAGGAAAATTAGAGAGCAAATAAGATGGAATTTAATGTTGTTGCTTTTGTATTTAGTTTTCCTCCAATTGAGGTAAATGAAAATATTTTTTCAAAATTTAAAAAATTTCAGATTCTAAGCATTTTTCCTAACTTCTTAGATTGTTCTACTTTTAAAATATTTTCTTTTTCCAGATGAAGAGTAGAGTATCTGTGATGGGACTCAGTTTTGTGGGTGGCCCACGGGTGTGCTTGCTTCCAGTATTCCATTCCCACCACCTGTACCTAGTATGGGATCAGGGTTGGGACTGTGAGAAGGAAACGCTGATGCATTCTTGACTCCCAGTGCTGGGTAAAACGAAAGTGAGTCTCCAGTACCACAGAACAAAAAAGTCTCTTCGACTCAACCTGCAGCTCTTGAAGTAGCAAAACCAGTAGATTATCCTAGTCCAAAGCCTATTCCAGAAGGTGGGTACCTTGAGAGGGTTTGCTATAGCCACTTACTTTATTGTATTGTTACAGATCTCTATATTATAGCTGAATCTTTGATGATTTTTTTTAATAAATTTTTTTTAAATTTTATTTTGTTTTCATTAATCTACAATTACATGAAGAACATTATTTTTACTAGGCTCTCCCCTACCCCAAGTCCCCCCCCACAAACCCCATTACAGTCACTGTCCATCAGCATAGTAAGATGTAGAATCACTACTTGTCTTCTCTGTGTTGCAAAGCCCTCCCCTTTCCCCCACCCCCCACATTATACATGCTAATCATAATACCCCCTTTCTTCTTCCCTGCCCTTATCCCTCCCTACCCTCCCATTCTCCCCAGTCTCTTTCCCTTTGATAACTGTTAGTCCATTCTTGGGTTCTGTGATTCTGCTGCTGTTTTGTTCCTTCAGTTTTTCTTTTGTTCTTACACTCCACAGATGAAATCATTTGGTATTTGTCTTTCTTCGCTTGGCTTATTTCACTGAGCATAATACCCTCTAGCTCCATCCATGTTGTTGCAAATGGTAGGATTTGTTTTCTTCTTATGGCTGAATAATATTCCATTGTGTATATACACCACATCTTCTTTATCCATTCATCTACTGATGGACACTTAAGTTGCTTCCATTTCTTGGCTATTGTAAATAGTGCTGCGATAAACATAGGGGTGCATCTCTCTTTTTCAAACTGGAGTGCTGCATCCTTAGGGTAAATTCCTAGAAGTCCTGGGTCAAATGGTAAGTCTATTTTGAGCATTTTGAGGAACCTCCATATTGCTTCCCACAATGGTTGAACTAATTTACATTCCCACCAGCAGTGTAGGAGGGTTCCCCTTTCTCCACAACCTCGCCAACATTTGTTGTTGTTGGTCTTTTGGATGGTAGCCATCCTTACTGATGTGAGGTGATATCTCATTGTGGTTTTAATTTTCATTTCTCTGATAACTAGCGATGTGGAGCATCTTTTCATGTGTCTCTTGGCCATCTGAATTTCTTCTTTGGAGAACTGTTCAGCTCCTCTGCCCATTTTTTAATTGGATTATTGCTTTTTGTTTGTTGAGGTGCATGAGCTCTTTATATATTTTGGATGTCAAGCCTTTATCGGATCTGTCATTTACGAATATATTCTCCCAACTTTTTGTTCTATTAATGGTGCCCTTTGCTGTACAAAAGCTTTTCAGCTTGATATAGTCCCACTTGTTCATTTCTGCTTTTGTTTTCCTTGCTCGGGGAGATATATTCATGAAGAAGTCACTCATGTTTATGTCCAAGAGATTTTTGCCTATGTTTTTTTCTAAGAGTTTTATGGTTTCATGACTTACATTCAGGTCTTTGATCCATTTTGAATTGACTTTTGGGTGTGGTGTTAGACAGTGACCCAGTTTCATTCTCTTACATGTAGCTGTCCAGTTTTGCTAGCACCATCTGTTGAAGAGACTGTCATTTCCCCATTGTATGTCCATGGCTCCTTTATCGAATATTAATTCACCATATATGTTTGGGTTTATGTCTGGAGTCTCTAATCTGTTCCACTGGTCTGTGGCTCTGTTCTTGTGCCAGTACCAAATTGTCTTCATTACTATGGCTTTGTAGTAGAGCTTGAAGTTGGGGAGTGAGATCCCCACCACTTTATTCTTCTTTCTCAGGATTGCTTTGGCTATTCGGGGTCTTTGGTGTTTCCATATGAATTTTTGAACTATTTGTTCCAGTTCGTTGAAGAATGTTGTTGGTAATTTGATAGGGATTGCATCAAATCTGGAAATTGTTTTGGGCAGGATGCCCATTTTGACAATATTAATTCTTCCTAGCCACTAGCATGGGATGAGTTTCCATTTGTTAGTCTCCTCTTTAATTACTCTTAAGAGTGTCTTACAGTTTTCAGAGTAGAGGTCTTTCACTTCTTTGGTTAGGTTTATTCCTAGGTATTTTATTCTTTTTGATGCAATTGTGAATGGAATTGTTTTCCTGATTTCTCTTTCTATTGGCTCATTGTTAGTGTATAGAAAAGCCACAGATTTCTGTGTATTAATTTTGTATCCTGCAACTTTACTGTATTCCGATATCAGTTCTAGTAGTTTTATGGTGGAGTCTTTGAGGTTTTTTATGTACAATATCATGTCATCTGCAAATAGTGACAGTTTAACTTCTTCTTTACCAATCTGGATTCCTTGTATTTCTTTGTTTTGTCTAATTTCCGTGGCTGGGACCTCCAGTACTATGTTAAATAACAGTGGGGAGAGTGGGCATCCCTGTCTAGTTCCTGATCTCAGAGGAAAATCTTTCAGCTTCTCGCTGTTCAGTATGATGTTGACTGTGGGTTTATCGTATATGGCCTTTTTTATGTTCAGGTACTTGCCCTCTATACCCATTTTGCTGAGAGTTTTTATCATGAATGGATGTCGAATTTTGTCTAATGCTTTTTCAGCATCTATGGAAATGATCGTGTGGTTTTTGTCTTTCTTTTTTTTTATGTGGTGGATGATGTTGATGGATTTTCTAATGTTGTACCATCCTTGCATCCCTGGGATGAATCCCACTTGGTCGTGGTGTATGATCCTTTCGATATATTTTTTAATTCGGTTTGCTAATATTTTACTGAGTATTTTTGCATCTACGTTCATCAGGGATATTGGTCTGTAATTTTCTTTTTTAGTAGGGTCTTTGCCTGGTTTTGGTATTAGCGTGATGTTGGCTTCATAGAATGAGTTTGGGAGTATTCCTTCCTCTTCTGTTTTTTTGGAAAACGTTAAGTAGAATGGGTATTATATCTTCTCTGTATGTCTGATAAAATTCCGAGGTAAATCCATCTGGCCCAGGTGTTTTTTTCATGGTTGGTTTGATTATCGCTTCAATTTCTTTGCTGATAATTGGTTTGTTTAGATTTTGTGTTTCTTCCTTGGTCCGTTTTGGAAGGTTGTATTTTTCTAAGAAGTTGTCTATTTCTTCGAGGTTTTCCAGCTTCTTAGCATATAGGTTTTCATAGTAGTCTCTGATAATTCTTTGTATCTCTGTTGGGTCCGTCGTGATGTTTCCTTTCTCATTTCTGATTCTGTTGATGTGTGTTGATTCTCTTTTTCTCTTAATAAGTCTGGCTAGAGGCTTATCTATTTTGTTTATTTTCTCAAAGAACCAGCTCTTGGTTTTATTGATTTTTTCTATTGTTTTATTCTTCTCAATTTTGTTTATTTCTTCTCTGATCTTTATTATGTCCCTCCTTCTGCTGACTTTGGGCCTCATTTGTTCTTTTTCCAATTTTGATAATTGTGACATTAGACTATTCATTTTGGTTTGTTCTTCCTTCTTTAAATATGCCTGGATTGCTATATACTTTCCTCTTAAGACTACTTTCGCTGTGTCCCACAGAAGTTGGGCCTTTGTTTTGTTGTTTTCATTTATTTCCATATATTGTTGGATCTCCATTTTAATTTGGTCGTTGATCCATTGACTATTTAAAAGCGTGTTGTTAAGCCTCCATGTGTTTGTGAGCCTCTTTGCTTTCTTGGTACAATTTATTTCTAGTTTTACACCTTTGTGGTCTGAAAAGTTGGTTGGTAGGATTTCAATCTTTTGGAATTTACTGAGGCTCTTTTTGTGGCCTAGTATGTGGTCTATTCTGGAGAATGTTCCATGTGCACTTTAGAAGAATGTGTATCCTGTATCTTTTGAGTGTAGACTTCTTTAGATGTCTACTTGGTCCATCTGTTCTAGTGTGTTGTTCAGTGCCTCTGTGTCCTTACTTATTTTCTGTCTGGTGGATCTGTCCTTTGGAGTGAATAGTGTGTTGAAGTCTCCTAAAATGAATGCATTGCAGTCTATTTCCTCCTTTAGTTCTGTTAGTATTTGTTTCACTTATGCTGGTGCTCCTGTGTTGGGTGCATATATATTTATAATCATTATATCCTCTTGTTGGACTGAGCCCTTTATCATTATGTAATGTCCTTCTTTATCTGTTGTTACTTTCTTTGTTTTGAAGTCTATTTTGTCTGATATTAGTACTGCAATACCTGCTTTTTTCTTCCTATTGTTTGCATGAAATATCTTTTTCCATCCCTTGACTTTTAGTCTGTGCATGTCTTTGGGTTTGAGGTGAGTCTCTTGTAAGCAGCATATAGATGGGTCTTCTTCTTTTATCCATTTGGTGACCCTATGTCTTTTGATTGGTGCATTCAGTCCATTTACATTTAGGGTTATTATCAATCGGTATGTACTTATTGCCATTTCAGGCTTTAGATTCATGGTTACCAAAGGTTCCAGGTTACTTTCCTTACTATCTAAGAGTCTAACTTAACTCACTTAGTATGCTGTTACAAACACAATCTGAAGGTTCTTTTCTATTTTTCCTCCTTTTTCTTCCTCCTTCATTCTTTATATATTAGGTATCAAATTCTGTACTTTTTGTCTATCCCTTGATTGACTTTGGGGATAGTCTATTTAATTTTGCATTTGCCTTGCAATCAGCTGCTCCACCTTCCCTACCATGATTTTACTACCTCTGGTGACAGCTATCCAACCCTAGGAACACTTCCATCTATAGTAGTCCCTCCAAAATAGACTGCAGAGATGGTTTGTGGGAGGTAAACTCTCTCAGCTTTTGCTTATCTGGAAATTGTTTAATCCCTCCTTCAGATTTAAATGATAATCTTGCTGGATAAAGTAATCTTGGCTCCAGGCCCTTCTGCTTCATGGCATTTAATGCATCATGCCACTCCCTTCTGGCCTGTAAGGTTTCTGCTGAGAAGTCTGATGTTAGTCTGATGGGCTTTCCTTTGCATGTGATCTTACTTCTGCCTCTGGCTGCTTTTAACAGTGTGTCCTTATCCTTGATCTTTCCCATTTTAATTACAATGTGTGTTGGTGTTGTCTTCCTTGGGTCCCTTGTGTTGGGGGATCTGTGGATCTCCGTGGCCTGACAGACTATGTCCTTCCCCAGATTGGGGAAGTTTTCAGCAACTTCCTCTTCAAAGACACTTTCTATCCCTTTCTCTCTCTTCTTCTTCTGGTATCCCTATAATGTGAATATTGTTCCGCTTGGATTGGTCACACAGTTCTCTCAATATTCTTTCATTTTTAGAGATCCTTTTTTCTCTCTGTGCCTCAGCTTCTTTGTATTCCTCTTCTCTAGTTTCTATTTCATTCATTGTCTCCTCCCTCCACCATATCCAACCTGCTCTTAATACCCTCCATCGTGTTCTTTAATGATTGGATCTCTGACCTGAATTCATTTCTGAGTTCTTCGATGTCTTTCCGTACCTCCATTAGTATGTTGATGCTTTTTATTTTGAACTCCTTTTCAGGAAGAGTCACGAGGTCCATATCATTTAAATCTTTCTCGGGAATTGTATTAACACTTTTACTCTGGACAAGGTTCCATTGACGTTTCATGTTTGTATATGGCGCCCTCTAGTGTCTGGAAGCTCTATTGTGGAGCTGCTGAGCCCCTGAAGCAATGTCCGGGGTCGCAGGGGAGCGGTTCTGGTGCCTGGGGTAGGAAAGAGCTGTTCCCTGACTCCTGGCTGCTGTGCCTGTCTCCACTGCCTGAGCCAGTGGGCTGGTCACACAGGTATAAGTTTTTGTCCCAGAGCAGCCAGATATGGATCCCTGCTTTGCACAAGCAGCCGGAATCCCAGTCTCCCCAGGAACTCTGCCTGTATTAACTTTCCAACCCGGTAGTCATGCGAATCTCATGAAAGCACCATGAAATGTAGGTTTGTGCTCCCAGAGAAGATCTCCGGATCTAGGTATTCAGCAGTCCCAAGCCTTGCACTCCCTCCCTGCTCCGTTTGTCTTCCTCCCACTGGTGAGCTGGGGTGGGGGAGGGGCTCAGGTCCTGTGGAGCCACAGCTCTGGTACATTACCCCATTCGCTGAGGTCTGCTCTTTTCTCCAGGTGTGTGCCGTCTGATGCCGTCCTCTTTCCTGTTGCTCTTTCAGGATTAGTTGCACCAATTAAATTTTCTAATTGTATCCAGTTTTATGAGGAAGCCTCTGTCTCTCCTCTCACACCGCCATCTTATCGTGCCATTATTTTTTAACGTGTGTTGGGTCGCTTAGGTTACTGTTACCCTGCCTTAAATTGAGAATAGTGAGTTTGATTTAAATTCTCTTGGTGACACCGTATCATTAGTATGAAGACCAATTATTGGGTAATGGTTCCCTCAGGGACTGTGAAGAGGTTTTGCCCCTACAGTAAATTAAAAAGCCCTAGTATGCTTTACCTTTTAAACTACTACATCTGCTTTCCATAGTCTGTCTTCATCATCTCTCATAGTTGGTTGTTACTACTTGCTGGTTTGAATTTGGTTGGTTCTAGTATCCCCATTTTCCTCCAATAACCATCCCCCTCTGGTTTTAATTTGCCAGTTCTAATTGACTGTTGGTTGGGAAAGCATATCATAAGTTTTTTGAAATTGTATGTAAAGTCAGAGCGTGGGCCTAACATTTTCCTGGCGACATACTGAGATCTTGGTTTATTGACCTTATCACATTACTGACTGCTTAGATGTCCTTGCCGGTGTTCTCACTAGCTAAGATAAATGAAATTGTTTCTAAGTGAGATGCTTTAACATCCTATTAATACAGTATTATGGGATTATTATGGGTTTTTTTAAGAAATGAATTCTAATTATATTAGTCTTGAGCAATCTGAAACAACAAGTGATGAAAATAACCACAAAACATTTTACCATCTATAAAAGATTTAATGATTTTTTTCCTAAAAACAAAATATTTATGTGGTTAGCCCTGGGAACTAGCCATTGTGAAGACACATTAAGCAGGTGGCCTGGTACTACTTAGATGCATTCATTTCTATTTTCAATATTGCTGATAATATGGAAATTCTGTTTTATATTGTAGGAAAATCTTCAAGAATCTAGTCCTGATTCTGTAGAAAGCTGAATTACTCTTCTGGCTCCTGTAAACACAGTTCCTGTGTCTTTCAGTTTTCTCTTTTATAAGCTGATTAATTCCTTCCGCCATTGGTCCCGTGAAATGGTTTCCATGTACACGATTCTTTTCTGATTAAACACCAGTGTCTATATTCTTAAAATGTACCCCTCACTAACACAGAGATGCCTAATGTGTTCATGGGACTTTTACTTCCCTTAAACTGGCACTATACTTCTCTTCATGCCAATTTGTACTAGCTTTTTAATATCCACACCATACCGTTGCTTCACTGAATATGCATTATTTTAAAAATTCCTTCTGCATCTTTCATTGTGCTTTTAAGTGTGTTGTATCACATCCAATATTTCTTTGATTGGTTGTTTAAACTTCAAAGCTGAAATTTACTTTTATCATTGTTCTATTTTTATTAATTTCATTTGGGTATATTTTTCAGCATATGAAACTTTTTATCACAATCCTGTCATATAGAATATTAAACTTCCTTCCTAGTTAAGTCACCTGCATATTTAATAGTGAACCGAGCTGTTCACAAGTATATTAACATGAGAAGCCAAAAATTGAGGGCCCTTGGACAGTGGCACTGAGGACCTTTTCTGAGGTGGCAAGCTGTGTCTGTCACAGGGCCTTGCAGACAATTTTCAACCATCCACCTTCTCAAAATCTAATCCAGTCCTCATTTTCTTGTCTTTTGCCTTGCAAAAATCCAGATGTATTACATTTATAGGATTCCCTTGATTTAGCAATTTTGGATCCCTTCCAAAATACAGGACTGAGGTTCATTTGTTATGACATATATTATGCACTAATGTGTATGTGCCCTTTATAAATTCATCCATACTTTCTAAATATGAATATTCTCTTGAGGTAAGAGGAAGAATTCTGATATATAAGAAAAATAATTATCTCTAAAGAGATTTAATAAAAAGGATCATGTTCATTCTTTTTACTTAATATGCTTTTACAAAGTACGTATTCTACATCAGAGTGGACACCATAAAATTGAATAAAATGTGGTTTCTGCCCTCAGAAAGCATTCCGTACAATAGGGCAATAATATGTGTATACAGCCCTGCAGAATCTAGTAATGGATTGTGAAAACGTACAAAGTCATGACTTTATGAGAGGAATATACTGATTCTGGTGGAGATAGGGGAAAGATCAAGGGAGATTGCCTGTAGAAATCCAGATGGAACTTGAGAAGATGGAGAAGCTATTGACAGAGAACAAGGAATGCTACTAGGAAGAGTTAATAACTGGGCAGAGCACCAGGATCAGGAAGCTCTGGACATGTTTGTGGTGTGACAAGTCATGGAATTTGATTGCAGCGTAGGATGCCTGAATGGGAATATGAGCGAAAGAGGGAGATTGAGGTACTTGAATGTCATGGTAAAACTGGACTTTACTAAACATTAGGGACTCTGAAGGGTTTTGAGCTAAAGGATCATTGTAAGCATGCTGAATTAAAAGACCATTCATTTATTCAATCAACATATATTTTGAGTGTTTAATATTTGCCTTCCCACTGCTGGAGATGAAATGAGTAAAAGTAGACATGGTCCCTGCCCTCAGGGAATTTAGAAGTAGAAAGACATTAATTAAATAATCACAGCAGTATCAGATTGTGACTGCCACAGGTATGGAATATTACATGGTTCTGTGAGAGGCTATGAGAGGCTTACCTCCTAAAAGAGGTCAAGTAAGGATTCCCTGAAGAAATAAGTTCTCACGTGAGGGCCACAGGATGAGTGGAGTCACTAACTAGGTGAAGAGGAAAGGGGAAAAGCTCTGCAGGCAAATGTAGCAGCTTATGCAAAGTGAAGGGCCCCCAACAGTAAGATGGCAAACTTCTGGCTTTTCTTCCGGGTCCTCAGTTCCCGACGGCACCACCTAAAAACCTATCACCTCTCTCCCAACTCCCACTCCCAGCACCTAGCCAATAGCCACCAGCCCCGTAGAAGTAACACCACAGACACCCCATGCCCCTTCCTATATAACCCAGCACCTTTCCCCAATAAAGCAGAATTCTCTGGTGAATTGCTGCTGTGTGTCGCTCCCTTCCTTTCATTGGTGCCGAAACCCATGAGATGGGACACCCCAACTGGACCCCGTTATCCCCCCGACACCAGCAGCAGCTTGCCCTTGTCCTCTTTTTCCGGTGCTGGCTCCTCACACTCACCACTCGTCTTTGGCCTTTAGGTAAGTTTTCCCCCAGAGTGGGCCACTCTTCCCCGAGCTATTGCAGTGCCATTGACTGTGATCATCCAACAAGGCCCTTACGCTCAGGGATGAAGAAGGAACTCTCCCTGCCTCCGGCCTTCACAGCTGCAGCAGACCCTCAGGCCCCCCTCGAACAGCCATAAATTGCCACCTCCGGCCTTCACGGCTGCTGCAGACCATCAGGCCCCCCTCCAACAGCCATAAATTGCCACCTCCAGCCTTCACAGCTGCTGCAAACCCTCAGGCCCCCCGTCCAACAGCCATAAATTGCCGCCTCCGGCCTTCACAGCTCCTGCAGGCCCTCAGGCCCCCGCCTCCAACAGCCATAAACCCCGCCTCAGGCCTTCACAGCTGCGACAGACCCTCAGGCCCCTCCTCCAACAGCCATAAATGAGGTGACTCCTTTGTAGATGACAACGCTCCCTTTTCCACTTCCTCCTGCCTGCCGAAATCCGTTCCATCCGCCGAAAACTCCTAGTACTCGGTACCTCGGACTCCGGTACTCTACCTTCTTAGAGAAGTCTGGGTGACGACCCACACTTCCTAAGAAACCGACTCGTATACGAGTTTCCGCAGACCACCAAGGATCATCGGGGACGCCCTTTGTCTCCTTGCGGTCTGTTCCCAGTCCGAGGATCTCCGTTCGTCTTCCCCTGTTTGTCTCCTTCTTTGTCCTTTAGCCATGGGAGCCTCCTCATCCCTCCCTGAAAGTTCACCTCTTGAATGCCTGCTCAAGTATCTAGCCACCCTCTCCCTGACGCCTGATATAAAACCAAAACTTCTCCGCAAATACTGCTCCCAAAATTGGCCGACATAGCCCCTAAACAACAACAACCAATGGCCCGCAGGGGGAACTCTTGATCCTAACATCACTTGCGATCTCTTTAACTACTGCCAGCGCCTGAAAAACTGGAAGGAGATTCCCTATACCGAAGCTTTCCGCCTCCTCCCCCCGCTCCCCCCAAGTTCTCCTAGCCTGCAAGCCGTCTCCCCTGCAAAAGCCTCCCATTCACTCCCTTTCCCCTCCTCCTCCTGCCTCCCTCGCCGCTGCCGCCACCTCCCCCCACCTGCCCCCAAGTTCTCCTAGCCTGCAAGCCGTCTCCCCCACAAAAGCCTCCCTTTCATTCCCTTTCCCCTCCTCTCCTACAACCCCTCCCCCTTCCTCCACCACGATCTCCTTCCCCACCTCACCCCCCCTTGCAGTTCAAGCCTGAGCCTTTCAGCCCCCCTCTAACTAAGTTCCAAGAGCCTCCTCTGTCTTTGCCCCCATCACCTGTTTCTCCCCCACAGACTGAGCCAGAACCCTTCAGTCCTCCTCAGACTCGGTCCCGAGGGCCTCCCAAAATTATCGCCCCCCCCACCAAGAAGTAGCAAGATCCGAAGGCATCGTGCATGTTCATGTCCCTTTCTCCGTAAGAGATTTAGCCCAACTTGAGAAACGCCTACGTTCCTTTTCCACTAATCCCACAACATATATCAGAGAGTTTCAATAGACCCTCCAGTCATACAGCCTCACACATTATGACATTTTCATGCTCCTAGCCAATACCCTCCTTCCTGAAGAGCGTAGACAAGTTTGGGACTTCGCCCAAACACACGCTACCAAAACCCACAGGACTTACCCCACCTATCCTCCTGGCCCCACCGCTGTCCCCGAACAAGACCCACACTGGGATTATAACACCACCGTGAGTCTCTGCTCTCAAAATATCTTCGCCTGCAGCTTAATAGCAGGTCTGAAAAAAGCAGCTCATAAATAGTCAATTTTCAAAAGTTCCCTCCGAGTTCTTAGACTCACTCAAGCCCTATTACAGTATACCAGCCTGGACCCAGAAACGCCTGACGGGAGACATGTCCTTATGACATACTTCCTAGCTCAAAGCTACAGCGACATTAAAGCTAAACTCAAAAAGTTAGAACGGAGCCCCGCTACCCCACAGACTGAGATCCTAACAGTGGCTTTTACAGTCGTCCATAACCGGGAGGAGGAGAAAGAATGCCATAAACAAAAGGCTGATCAGGCCAATTTCCAAATGTTGGCCCAGCTGAAAAAACCACAACCTGGGCACTCTTCTACAAACAAGCCCCCCACAGGAGCTTGTTTCAAGTGCAGACAAGAAGGATATTGGTCAAGGGCTACCACCCCATGCCCCAGATGCCACAAAAAGGGCCACTGGAGGTCTGATTGCCCAGCCACCCAAAGGGGAGGCTGGACGAACATCCGCCATCCTAAGCCCTCCGTAGTGGGACTGGCAGAAGAAGATTGACGGGGCCCAGGAGCTTCTCGCCTGACCATTTCCATCACCAAACAAGAGCCCCCAGAGTTACTTTAATAGTAGACGGTTGCCCCATCTCCTTCCTCCTAGATACAGGAGCCACCTTCTCAGTCTTGCGGGAATACCAGGGCCCTACCACGCCTGCCATTACTCCTATAGTCGGGGTAGGAGGTAAACAGATTTTCCCGTTAAACCCACCCCCCCACCTTTTATCCACAATCCAAGACAATCCCATACCTTTCTCCCACTCCTTCCTGGTTTGCCCCAGTGTCCCATCCCCTTACTAAGACGGGACTTCCTTTCTCTCCTCCATGTTTCCATACTATATCCACTCCCACAGCCCCTAGTACTCCCTTTCTAATGGCCCTCATAGCCGACGACCCCCCTCTACCCAATGAAAGCTCCAGTTCCGCCCTCATACACCCTGTAAATCCCAGAGTTTAAGACATTACAAACCCCTCCGTGGCTCTATGTCCTCCTGCCTCTATCAAATTACGTGACCCCTCTCAGTATATCTGTCAGGCCCAATACACCCCTAACCACTTCAGCCCTCATAAGCCTCCAACCCATCATTCAACATCTTTTAAACAAAAATTACCTCAGGCCCACTCACTCCCCGTTTAATACACCCATATTAGCTGTTAAAAAAACCAACAGATCTTTCTGCCTCGTCCAAGACCTTCACCTCATCAACATGGCCATCGTCCCTATCCATCCCTTAGTCCCAAATCCATACACCCTTTTATTGCTGCCCTGCCTTGGCCTCCTAGACCCCTCCTCCCAAGATTTTTTCGCCTTCACCTGGACGGACCCATACACAAGACATTCTGAACAACTCACTTAGACAGTTTTGCCACAAAGCTTCCGAGTCCACCTTATTACAATACGTGGACGATGTTCTACTCTGCAGTCCCTTGTGGGAACAGTTTCAACTTGACACTGCCTCCCGACTTAACCTTCTAGCTTCCAGAAGTTACCAGGTATCCCCTGTCAAAGCTCAAATCTCTTCCCCTTCTGTCACTTACCTCCAATTTCTTCTATCTCAACAAAGAAAGTCCATCACCTTATACAGAAAACGGCTCCTCTCTGACCTGCCCGTTCCCAAAACCAAGACAGAAATCCTTTCCTTTCTAGGCCTGGCTAAGTATTTTAGAGTGTAGATCCCTAACTTCTCCCTGTTGGCAAGACCCCTATACGACCTCAGCAAGGGCCCCCCTGAAGAACCATTATCCTCCTCAACTGTACACTCCTTCATTAAGCTCCGTCAAGCCCTTGTGGAAGCCCCAGCTCTCTATCTTCCTGATTTGTCAAAGCCCTTCTCATTATACATTCATGAGAGGTCCAGTCAAGCTCTAGGAGTCCTAGGCCAATATTATAGCCCATCCTTTGCCCCAGTAGCTTATCTTTCCAAGCAATTAGACCCCACAGTTCGGGGATGAGCCCCCTGCCTACGGGCATTAGCCACTGGACAGCTCCTGCAGAAGGAAGCTCATAAACTGACATTCGGGGCGCCCCTTACCATTCTGTCCCCACATCACCTGAAAAATCTCAACCTACAAAAGTTTGCAGACTTTCCCTCCCTCCAGACTCCTGATCTTACTGTCCTCTTTCCTCCAAAATCCCGTTCACCCCCTTTGCCATCCATACCCGAATCATGACTTTTTCCTCTTTTACCGCTCTCTTGCTTTTTCTCCTCATTCCTATTGTCTTCCCCGCCACCCCAGCCTCCTTTGTATGGCGAGTCAAAGTAAGACAGACTTACAGCATCAAACAAAAGTTACTGCCCTCATTGCCACATCAGACTGCCCTCTGAAAAGCTGCTCTGAGCATTTATACCTCCACTTTCCTCCCTCCACCGAAGCGTTCACTAGCAGCTACCTTTATTCTCCCTACCTCTGCTTCCTCTATGACCAAAGACAAGCCTATTGCAGGCGATGGAAAGACACCTACGGGAGATGTCCCTACTGGTCTTGTGCCATTCACTACATGAGTAACTTCCAGTACCCACAGTATTACTCCTCCAACCGTTTCATGAAATACCCCAACAGCTCATTCTCCTTATCAATCCCAGATCCCTGGGACTCTCGATGGGCCGCTGGGGTCACAGCCTCGGTTTACTATGGGGGGTCCTCAACCCCCCACGGTACCCTTCATATCTCTCGAGAGTATGTTCCCTCTCACTCCCAGATCTCAAGTTGCATCAGATATCGGACATTCCGAAAAAATCATTATCCAAACTCTTGATGGCACTTCTTCATCTTCTTATTCCTCCTACTCTTAGTTACAGCTTATTCAAGACACCACCATCTTCCTCAACCACACCCTCAACACCGCCAATTGTTTCTTATGCGCATCACTACAGCGCCCATTGCTGGCCGCCGTGCCCCTTAATATTTCCAACTACTCCTTCCATGCAGAAGGACAACCCCTCCACCCCCTGGCAGACATACCCCTATGAGAACCAGAATACGCAGATAATCTCACCATCCACCCCTGTGTAGGCCCAGCTCCACCCCCTTCCAGCGCACTTCACTGCCTCTCTATTTACACCCCTACCTCTGGCTCTAAGACTTTCACTCAACCGGGACACTTCTTTTAGTGTAATGGCAGTCTTTTCAACTCACTGCCTCCCAACTCCGATATACCCTGCATTCTCGTCACCCCAATCCCTCAGCTTACACTTTACAGCATGGCAGAATTTCTTGAGCTCCAACCTCCCTTGCCCTCGCGCACAAAAAGGGCTGCTTTCCTTCCCATCACGGTCAGTATCTCTTTGACCACCTCAGCCATTGGCGCAGGGTTTTCAAGAGGAGCCTTGAGTCACTCTCTATGGGCAATTAGAAATTTCAATGACAAACTTGAAAGAGCCCTGATATCCACTGCCGATTCCCTAGCCTCTCTCCAAAGACAGGTCACTTTCTCCAAAGAAGGTCACCCTTCAAAACCGGCGGGCCTTAGATCTGCTTACAGCCAAAAAGGGCAGCACCTGCGTCTTCCTTCGAGAAGAGTGCTGCTATTACATCAATGAATCCGGCATTGTGGAAACTGACATTACCAAACTCACCGACCTTGCCTCCAGCCTCCACTCTGCTTCCAATTCCAACCCATTCTCTTCAATACTAACAAACCCCTTCCTTACCTGGCTGTGGCCCATTGCAGGCCCTATAATAATCATTTTTCTCGCCTGTCTCTTCTTACCTTGTATAGTAAAGTTTATCAAATCCCAAGTCGGTAAAATCTCTAATCAAACTTTCAACCCGATTTTACTCAGGAACTGTCAGCTTCTGGCCACAGAAGATCCCTCACCCTCACGTGACCTCCCCACCACACGCTGAGATGGACCCCTCTCTCCGCTGGAAACTGTTCCTGGAAACAATGGCCACAGATGCCTGGCTTCTAGCACCCGTATCCTCCTGGCACCATTAGAATCAACAAGTCCTCGACCTATAGTTACAAAGAACCTTCATTGATTTCCAACTTGAAAAAATCCACATCTACTCGTCCTTACTGTGGGGAGTCCTATCAACCCTTTCCCCCCAATCCTCAAGCCCTCACTCCCTTCTCCGCCCTCATTCAGCAGGAAGCAGTCAGAAAGATAGCAACGTCCACAACCCCATAGAGGAGAAAGGGGGGAATGAAGGGCCCCCACCAGTAAGATGGTGAACTTCCTGCTTCTCTTCCGGGTCCTCAGTTCCCGACGGCGCCACCTGAAGACCAATCACCTCTCTCCCCACTCCCACTCCCAGCACCTAGCCAATATCCACCAGCCCCGTAGAAGTAACACCACAAACACCCCATGCCCCTTCCTATATAACCCAGCACCTTTCCCCAATAAAGCGGAATTCTCCAGTGAATTGCTGCTGTGTGTCGCTCCCTTCCTTTCACAAAGCTCCTGAGGCCAGAATTGTAAGTACAAGGGCCTGTACAGAGGAGTGGCAGAAGGAATGAAAATGGACAGGAAGAACAATGTTCCTACTGTTGAGAGATTTCCATTTAAAATGGTCCCATGAAAGAACAAGCAGTTAGTGTGAAGTCCCTCAGAATACTTTGCTGATCTCCACTATACCTCTCATAATATCAAAAGTTGTTAAGTTTTCTTCTTCAAACTTCTCTTATAACCCTTTTTTATAATTTTCTTTCTTGTTTTTACCTAGCATTAGGAAACAAAAACTTTTAGTAATGGTCCTTGAGATCTGTTGGTGTCGGCTGCTGTATTTTAAGTAAAGGTAATTCACCCATCAGGCATTTTAAGAGGAAACCATAATAACATTACTCTCTTGATATATAGGGTTGGATGTATCCAGAACCTGCATCGGAAAGGGAGGACTTGGTATATTTTGAACATAAGTCACTTTCTAAATTGTGCAAGGAGCATGATGGAGAATTTACTGGCGAAGAAGAAAGCAGTGCACATGCACTAGAGCGGAAGAGTGACAACCCCCTAGATACAGCTGTAACTAGACTGGCTGAGTTGGAGCGAAACATTGAAAGAAGGTATCTGAGGAGCCCCTTAAGTACCACCATTCAGATCAAACTGGATAATGTGGGCACAGTTACTGTCCCTGCTCCTGCACCATCCATTAGTGGTGATGATGACGGGTAGGTTATTGAAATTAACTTGAAAAATTATTGTGCTTCTTTGCTAATTGGAGCCTATTTTCTATTGCCTGTTATCTATGTATCTTCTTGTATGTCTGTGATCCACATGGATCATGCTATTTGCATGGTGTTTGTAAAAAATTTTTTTTCTTTTGTTATTTGTGTTGATAATCCTGTGAAGTGATCTTACATTTACCTGATTGTGACTAAGCTTTGAGGCACGTAGCCACAGTCTGTTCACTACATCAAATTTAGTTGCTTAAACCTTATACTTATTGGCTGTTACATGTTTCTTCATCGCTTGGCTTTCAGTGTGATGATTGTTTCAGATTCAGTAACCATGTGGACATGACCTTAATTTTTCTATATTTCAATGCAGAATTGAAGAGGATATTGTTCCAGGGCTCAGGGTATGGCGAAGGGCATTATTGGAAGCTTGCAGTGCACACAGGTAGCTCTGTGCATTCAGCAGTTACAGAAATCCATAGCATGGGAAAAATCAATTATGAAAGCTCTAAGTTTTTATTTAAGAAATACTATAATTTACTCTGTCCTGTTTTTTTCCCAACCTCCAGATCTTTCTTAATTCTACATTTCTTACTGTCAGAATAATATATGCTGTACCTGAGTTTTCTTATTTCTTAAATGCTGTATGGTTTGATACTTTCCTCCTTGTTGTGAGCTTTTTGAAGTAATCTATCAAATGTGTTTATCTTTTATTTTTTGAAATCTCGATTCTCCCTCCGTTTGGATATTGTTTATAATGGACTGAAGTTGTCTTCTGTGTTCAGTCAGCATAATAGTTAATTATGTTGTTAATCTAATCATAATAGTTGTTAATGTAAATATTCTGAAGTTGTTAATCCAAATATTCTTTTGCTCTTGTAAACATGGCAGTTGCTAACATTACCTATAGTGTACATTCATTGCATCCCTAAAATGTTCCTTATGTTTTTATCAATTTTAATTTTTTTAATACTAAAATTCTTAGATAATAAATGCAAAATATGCAGAGAGCTCTTACTTTATGCAATGATATCATGTATTTGACATCAGATGCAGTTCACATGAAAAGTAGATCTTTTAAGTCTTTTCTCTAATAATTCAAAAAATTTTTTCATCTTACTGCTGTGTGTTTGAGCCCAGTTAGTCACTATCATATAGTGACCCCTGTTTTGTACCAGGCACCAAATATTATGTGTTAAATCATGTCTGTGTCCCTTTTGTCTCTTATCACATAGAGAAATATTTACTATACATAGACTTTTGTGAATTGCTTTACCATTTGCTTTTAAATTATAGATTAGCTTTAACATTCAGACATTTGACATTTGTTTGTATGAAGTAAGATTACTTAACATTAGTCATTCCCCAAAGAAAAGAAGTGATCCTTAAATAATTTAGCATTCTTTCCTTCATTCTCATCTCTGTGCTTATATTACTAAAAACCTTATTCTTTAGAAATAAATTCAGTTTCTTCTGTATTTTTTCAATTCTTCCTAAAATGTCCACAGAATAGTGAATCTGCCATTTTCACAATATACTCAAATTTCAGTCTTTCCCCATCTAGACTAGAATTTACCATGAGTTTTAGGACAGTGTCCAGTTCATCTGGTAGCATTTTTTACCAGGCAAAAATATTTTCTTGTAAAAACTATTAAAATCAGTTTTAAAGTCACCTTAGACAAATATGTTTGGTGGAGTCTAGGCTATAATAATCAAAAAATATTGAATTCCTACAAAACAATGATATTTGAATGGTTATTTTTCTCATCCACCAAGAGAATCATCACAATGTGGTCAGTTTTGTTACAACCTTTACACAAAAAAGCAAAACCTGTACCAAAAGCTGCTTATTTGTAGTATACTTAGTTCCTACAAATTACAGAATTTTTTCTGTTTTTGGAAATTCATAACCTTTTCCAGATTATTAATACACATTTCTCATTAACACCATCTCTCATTAATTCTCTTTTTAATGTTCAATAATACAGTATTTGCTATGAAACTACCTTAAAAAGAAGGCAGAGTTTCATGTTGAAGATGAATGAGTACATTGTAACCTTTAGTTAGATGTAACAGTGCCTATAATAATCCTCGTAAGTCCTAGCATAATGTTTAAGTGCTCAATAACTTTAGACGTACCCATTTGCCAGACACCAGCCTTACCAGGAAAAAAGGAACTGGCATAATTTGCCTCCAGATAATTTTCTGCCCAGGGTATTCTTCATATTGTTGCTAATATTAAACAATAGGCAACATCTATTTTTTACTATAGCAGCAAAGGAGTTAAAACCAAGTATTAATACATTTGCTCTAACATTGTGAGCTATTTACTGTGATTTTTCAAAAGTGATGTGAGCTTGATGTCTGTCACCCTTTCCTAATTGTCAGAAAATAATTTTATTTTTAAATGAAAAATGTGCAAAATAAAACAGACTTCATGGTATTTTTAGTATATTTAGAAAACAATTTACTTAATATTCATGAATTAAATTTTGTTGTTAGAGGGGTTGAAGTATATCCTTCCAAATGTTTTGCAGTGAGTATTTTTACAATAGAACGTGTAATGATGTAACTCATTTTTGGAGAAATAATACCATATTTAGTGGTATGGTATTAGGAAGGGTCATAAAGTAAAACTGTTGGAACATTAAACTGCAGCTTTTGCTCTTAGTACACATGCCAATTTTAGTATTACATATGTATCTCATATAGTTGATAGGTATTTACTAAATTGAATAGTTTTGTATTTGCCATTTTGATAAGATTCTTAAGCTACCATTAGTGTACATACTGTGTTATATAAGACTATTTAGACTTTGGATTAAGACTTAGTGTTGTATTGAATAGTTAAGTTTGAATAGTTAAGCTATTTTGCTTATAAGAATATGTGAATACATAACTGTCAATTAGTATAAGTAACATAGTTTAAGTCTTTTCATTATTTGAAAATACTGGTTGCAGGACATTTTCTACTGTGACTGGGAGTATAAACGAAGTGTCAAAATATATGATGTTACTATTTCCCATTTTTTAAAGGCATCATGAAAGTTTTACTGTCCAACTTTCCTCCTTTCCCTTTGTGAAACTTGTTATACAGAATATATGCATGGGAAAAAGCATTGTCTTCACAGATTTTTTTTTCTCTTTACAGATTTTAAAGTTCTTAATGGTATTAGAAATTTCTCAAGAGAGAAAAATTTTATTTTTAGTTCTACAAATCTGTGAATTCTTAAATTATTTGATTTAATTTTTATATAAGTTTTTTTCCCTTAGAAATCATTTTGTAGGGTCCATTTTCTGCATTTGTGTCATCTGTTTGGGTTGATTTCCCCGAGTTTCCTGGGTTGGACATGTTTTTTAATCAATCACAAATGGATGGACAATTTTAGTCAAAGTATAGGAATATCCTTTTATTATATATAGTTCTGATACTAATACAAGTCTCCTTTCCTAATTTTGATCTTGAAAATTACTCTAACTCTGATTTCTTTCTCAGGAGATCATGAGGATGTTAAGATAAGGAAAAAATGAAATATATTAAAAAATTTAAACACGCTGTATTAAAGCCATTCATTGCTTTATGGGCTCTAATATCATGTTAATTATTTCATATGTTAATGTGTACATGCTTCTGAAGTGTGTGCATTCAACCTCTAGCTTTGCTCTTTGCAGTGTACCTGAAATGTACATTTACCCCAACTGAACTGCTCACCCAGTCATGTGGTCCCTATCTGTGTAACGAGAGATACATAGATGTGTATGGCTACTGTATATTTATTACCAAGCAGAATATTTATTACTAATATGAATTAGGAATTATGTGTGTTTAATATCCCAATAACTATTCTTCATAATAGAGTATTAATTTTAAATGATTTTTCATGTATTATAGTACTGCCAGATCTGTCAAAAGGGTGATAATGAAGAACTGCTCCTCCTTTGTGATGGCTGTGACAAGGGCCATCATACGTACTGCCATAGACCTAAGATTACAGCTATACCAGATGGGTACTGGTTTTGTCCAGCTTGCATTGCTAGGTAAGAGGGATCAGAAACTCAGCCTTTTAATGGCCAGATCAAACTACAGAGTTTTGTGAGGATTTTTTTGAGATAGAATTCACATACCATAAAATTCACTTTTTAGGTGTTCAATTCAGTGGTTTTTAATATATTCAGTTATATAATGATCACCCCAGAACATTTTCATGAATGTAAAAAAGTATCCTTGTACCCATTAGTTGTCACTCTCTATCCTTCTTCTCCCTCAGCCTTTGGCAACCACTAATCTACCTTCTATCTCTACGGATTTACCTCTGCTGGTCACTATATATAAATTGAATCATATAATATTTTGCCTTTTGTATCTGCCTTCCCTTAGCTCAGTAGTTTCAAGTGCTAAAGGGAATGGTCTGGAAAGAAAAAGAGGCAATGGGCAGGTGGATATTTGGGACTGAGTTTATGGAAAGGTGGTAGTTGCTGGTAGTGATGAGGTCAAGAGAGTAAACATGGAGAAGAGTGCCTGAAGGAGGGAACATCTAGTAAAGAGTCTGGCCCTGAATTCATGATGCTCCTTACACTTCTTACTCCTTAATTTATAACTCAGCCAACTCATTTTTTGCTCTATTATCATATTGCTTTAACCAATAGGTATGAGCCTTCACAGTTCCAATTTAAGTGTGACTGCCAAGTGACTTAAAATGCATATGCTTATTATCATACTGTGTTCATACAAAAACCCCTCTCTTGGTGCCATGCACCACTAGTGCCCCTCCCTAAGCCAGTTCCCATCATGTGCCTCAGATCCCATTCCCTTGTTCTCTTCACCTGCATCAGCATCTCCTCCTCCCCTGGGTTCTTCTCCTTAGCTTCACTTCTCCTGCATCCACTTCCTGCATTTCTCTCCTTTCCTTTACAGAATAACTCCTGCTGGACAGCTTTGTTCTGATTCTCTGATTTCTCTCCTCCAAGTCACTTTGGGACTCTTTCTAATCAGATTCTCACCTTCACAGCTTCTCTGAAAGTGCTCCTATCGTGGCCATTCATCAGTCTGGGGATCAGTGCTTAGGCCTCACCTGACCCACCCATCAAGGAGCACACCCTCCTTAATACCCTGTTTTCACTTGGCTTCTAGTACCATACTTGGTTTTCTTTCTGCCTTTGCTCCTTTTCAGTTTCCTGTGCTGGTTTCTTACCTTCTTGATCGATAAGCATTGGAGTGCTTTCTTAGCTTCAGGGTCATCATCTGTAAAGTGGGATAGCATCTGCCTGGCGAGGATTTGTAAAGATAAAATAAGGTCATGAGTGTAAATATTTTTATGACTTTAAAGTTCTGTGACACGTTTATATTAATGTGTATGGTATTTTTGACTGTTTTACAAAATAGCAGAAGGTCTCACATGGCATCATATTTACTAAGTTGCTTTCTTATTACTCAATCATCTTTGTCATATATAGTCAACTATTGTTTAATAATAACCTTTATTGTACATGAATTATCTTTTAGTTTAGTCATAGTCAAGCTATAGAAAGTTTCTCTAATACTTTATGAATTACTAACAAATCAGGGTTTTAAGTCCTGGGGTATCATCTGGTAGGCTATAGGAGATTTCTGTTTCAATAAATTTGGTTAAATAGTATTCTGGCTATCTCTCATTCAGGGTATAGACCAGGAGATGTACAGATCTATGACCTCATTCAAGCCCTTCTATGTACATACAGCTTTCTGAGCCTCTCTCCTCTTCTTAGTTTTTTAAATGTAGTGAATTAGATGTATTTCTTGTAGCAATAAAAAATGTAAACATTCTATTTTGATTTATAAGGATTTTTAAAGTTAAGTTTTAGAAATATCTTCCTAGTTAATTCATGGTTATTTACAAATTTTTATGCTGCATACCTTGTACTCCAATGGCTATTTCTATACACATTGTTGAGATTAAGTATTTTTATCCTGTGTATGTTCATATTAATGCCAAGATATATACATAGAATCAAAAAGCCTTGTGTGTTTATGTACATGTATTTATACACACCCACACACACACGTTTCAAAGTCCAATGCCTATGAAAGCCACACAGATAACAGAAGAGTTGAGACTGTGGCAGACAGGGAAGTCATGCCCCCATTTAAGTGTCAGTCATCACTCAACTCCTGCCAATTGTTGTCATGTAGACATGTAGGTCCAGTGTTCTAAGATCTACCAATATTTCAAGATTATGGATCTTTATGCATGTCCTCGCAAATGTTAAATGTTGGCAACAAATTCAGAATTTTTACAAGCATTATGAGGCAAACATAGTAACCACACATGCTGTGGGCTGTTTACGGTCTGTGAGCCACTGCTTTACGACTTCTGATACATAAATGTACAAAAGCAGAAATATGCGGTGGTATGTACAACCTGATAGGTCCTGCTTAAGAAATACTGAAGGTCCTCTTTGTGCATTCTAACAAGGTAGAAAGGGTACAAGGGAAATATCTCTGTCAAATAAAGTAATCAGGTAACTGAATAAAAGCTTGTTTTTAAAAGTGTATCTATGTGCACAATCTAATGAAGTAGTCTGACAAACATCAATAATTAAAGAAACAGAAAAAGAGACTTTATTACCATTTTCTAACAAAAGTCTTTGGACTCTGTGGTTTAAATTTCATGTTTTCTTACTGTGAGTATTGTTAGAAAATGATCTCAAGTAACATCTTAGTTCAAATAGGAACTAGAAGCTTTAGCCCATTATTCATGAAATGTTCTTTTTATGTAAGAATACTATTCAGTCTATCTTAATCTTAATTAAATGGACTTTTCCCTCATTATATATTCAGCATCCTCTTTTCTCTTTTTTTATGATTTGGGGGTTCTAAAAGCTCAGTATATGAAAACTCAATCAGATTTTATTGAGTAAAAATTAATAAACTAAATGGAGAAGAGACTTGGTAAAACATTTTCATTTCAATCAGTGACAAGAGGTAGTGATTCTTTGATATGATATGGGAAAGGTGTTAGATTTATAGTTTGCCTTATTTTAATCCATTAAAATAACTCCTTAATTATGTGTTTAACATCCCAGTAGAGAACCAAATAACTGTAATTGCTTGAATAAAAGCAGTTTTTAAAAAATGTTGCTAAAAGAATCATGAAATCCTCAAGGAAATTGATACGAAATACTCTAAAGAAATGTCTTCAGCCAAGCTCATTTCAAGAATATAGGCAACATTATTAATTAGGGCTAGACTGAATATCTAACTCCACATTCTAAGATTTTTTTTTTAAGTTTCTTAACAGTCTAAGGAGTAAATAATTTTCTAAAAGAGGATAAACACTATTGTAGAGAATCAAAACAAACCATATAGTACCAGTGACCTTGCATATTTCTCTTCTTTGATCTATTGTATTCATTGTAACTTTAATTCTCAAAATACATGCTTATTTCCCAATTTCTAAATTGGGGGATGTTGGGAGGAGGGTGGGTACTCATTGTTACATTGATGTGCTGCATACAAATTGTTAGATTGCATAAGGGCCACATTGGGGTTAGTTTGTTTTTTTCCACATACTTTTAGAGCTAGAATGACCTTACCAACTGTGTGACTTATTCTCTTCTACAGATAAGCAAACAGAGCCTCACAGATTTTTTTTACAAAGTTCATAGCTAATTACTGACAGAGCTTAGCTGGCATTTATATCCTTTAATTCCAAATATGATCTATTTTATGCTATTTCTTTATTGTTTCCCCAAAACAGACATCTTTTTTTTTCTCATCTTTAATAACACTGCTTTGTTCATACCTGGGAACCACAAGTTTCTGGACCTCTTCTTAACAGCAAATGCTTTTTTGAGAAAAATAACAGTTTCCAGAAGATTTGACCGTTTATAAAAGACTTTTTTTCCTGTTTGACACTTCATGAGCTTTCTTTCATGTTTCGGCTACCTTTTTAATAACCTCCTCAACTTTCTTATTAGTAATCTCTATATTTCTATGTATATTCACCTTTGTTCTTAATTATATTGTGCTCTAAAGGATAGTCTTTAAATTCAATTAGTGATATTCAGTTCATTTAAAAGATAGTATCTTTAATTCGTTCAAAGTCTAAAGGAAAAGCTGCTAAGTTCTGTAGCACCAAACATCGTGCCATGAGATCAACATCTTCAAGTTTTAAGAATTCTTTAGTTTTCACGCATCATTAGATTTTAGCCTAATATTATAGGAGATCAAATTGATAGATCTCTCTTGAAAATAATAAAACTATCAACTTTTTGGATCAGAAAGAGTGTTCTTTTTGTTTATTCTGTCAGTTTCATAATTTAAAATAATAGGTCTATAGACAGTTATTTTCTTATACCTCATATTATTTTTTTAATTAAAGGCAAGTTGTCAAACTCTAAAAATCAAAAAACTTCATGTCAAAGGATAAAAGACTAATGAGTCAGAGAAAGGCAAGAAAGTAACAGGGGACACTGAAGATGAAGACTCCCCATGTGCAAGTAGTTCACTGAAAAGGGGCAGCAAAGACCTGAGAGAAAGAAAAATGGAGGAAAACACTTCTGGTGCTGGAGGAAAACAAAAGCTTTACTTCTGTAAAGAAACTGAAACAAGATGACTCTAAGGACCTGACTCTTTGCAGGTATTATTTCTGTTCCCCTGTCTTATATGTTCATTACATCCCATTGTATTTGTTTAAAGACCTTCTACCATTTTAAAGGTGACTTTTTGACTGTGTAAATAGGAACTTTCCTATGTAATGTAAACTGTACTATAAGTAAACATATCCTTTCATCTTTTTTTATGAATTAATTTGCATTGTCTTTACTTGAAAGAGAATGAAAGCTAAACTTTTACTAAAGGTAGATAACTCTAAAGCATGGATATTGATTTCAAACATTATTTCCTCTAGTACGATCCTTACTAAAATGGAAACTTGTCTCAGCAAAGACATGAGAAAAAGAAAAATGGAGGAAAACACTTCCTGTGACTTACCAAAACAAGAAAGTTTTTCTTCTAAGAAACTGAAACACGATGACTCTAAGGACCTGACTCTTTGCAGGTATAATTTCTGTTCCCCTGTCCTATATATTCATAACATCCCATTGTATTTGTTTAGAAACCTTCCACCATACTAAAGGTGACTTTTTGACCATTTGTGTAAAGAGGAATTTTCCTATGTAATGTCAACTCTGTACTATAAGTAAATGTATTCTTTCATGTATTTTTATGAATTTTCATTGTCTTTACTTGGAAGAGAATGAAAGCTAAACTTTTACTAAAGGTACATAACTCTAAAGCATGGATATTGATTTCAAACATTACTTTCTCTAGTATGATCCTTACTGAAATGGAAACTCATGAAGATGCATGGCCTTTTTTACTTCCTGTAAACTTGAAACTTGTTCCTGGTTATAAGAAAGTTATTAAGAAGCCTATGGATTTTTCCACAATTAGAGAGAAATTAAGTAGTGGACAGTAAGTAAATCATTTCAGTTCAGTATTTATTGAATGTTTGATATGTGCTGGGTACTCTTACAGTGAGCCAAAAATACATTAATTAAAGGCCCTGTCTTTAGAGACAGGATTATATATGTGTGGTTAGAGTAGTATGATATGGAAAATAAGTCAATTAAAATTACTTCAGTAACTAGAAATAGTGTAATAAAGCTGTTTTGACATTGGAAGTCCACCAGACTAGCCTGAGAGTTAAGGAAAAGTATCAGGGAAGCCTCCCAAAATGACTAAGTAACATGTAAGCTGGAGCTTATATTGTGCATCAGTGGAATATCAATACCATTTCATGTGGATTTAACAAAAATTGATTTCATAATATTTTCAGATTATTATAAGATGGATCATTGGAAATTTTAAATAATGAAAGCTTTACAATGAGTTGCAGATTGCAAAAAAGGCATTTGTTAAAAGTGGAAGAGAACTATTATTTGCTCCTCTCTACCATACTGTCTTTGTGATCCTATCCGAAGGGTAAAGTGGCTTCCTGGTTGCAGTTAATAATTTTTGTTAAAACCACTTCAAACTCCTGCCAGAGAGTGACCACTGTCAGTGGGCTTTAGTTGGTTCTGAATACTGGACTCTTGTGGAACCACAGGAAGGAATGAGGCTGTTTGTTTACAGAACAAGCCCACATAAAGCATTCCACGTGAGAATGGCCAGGAGCCATGGAGCTGCATGGGCCCTGTACTCCATTCTCCCCGCTCCCTTTATTCCTATATACTCGTTTTGCTTAATATAGCCTGTGCCCATTAACTGCAGGCAAATTCACCTGTAATTATGGAGAAAAAAGGAACTTTACATGAAAAATAACCATGAAATATTTTAATTATATTCTTACTGCTTTTTTTTAAAGCATTATTTAGCAGTGTATTATTTGATCCCTCGATATTCCTTGGGAGAAGATGACCGTGTTCTATAATTTATATTCAACTTAGAAGTGTTGAATAGAACTTAACTCATTAATGACCAACATTCTTCTCATGTGTATCAAAGGATTTAAGAAATTGACGAAACGACCAATTTATTTATTTGGAGGCTGAAATGCCAGTCTTTCAAAAGATTCTGTCTATTTACCTTTTAAAAAATTAAAATTCAGAAAACATTTAAGACTGTTAAAATATTGGTTCTAATGTGAACCAAACAGCAGAAACTGTTGTCTATATAGGAACTAGTTCTTTTGCTTTTCTTACCAAAATACTCAAATGTTTAGATGGGTAGCACATGGCCATTACAGACTTACACAGGAAGACTTTACCAGTGTTTAAATTAACTCTTGACTTTATCTTCTGTGATTCTCCAATCCCTGGGTGGAGAATGAACTTCAGCCTCAAAATCCCCAAAACACACAGGCTTAGACATTAAAACAGCTCAGACATTACCAAAAATTGGAGCTCCCTTTTGAGAATGAGTCCTGGTGAATGGAGGAGGAACATAGCAGAGGGACGCAGGTGGACGGGAGCAGTTCTGTATGATCCTGTTCATGATGCCTGCTGTGTTGGAGGCAAAATTCAGTGGATTCAAGCTCCTCTAACTTAAAGTTGTTTGATTAAGCCCAAACTAATGAGTTGGAACCAAAACTCACAACAGTATTTCAAATATTTAAATTAGAAATTCATAGAACAGTGGGAAGGAGGTGCCCAGTCTGATGAGTCTGGGCCCGCCAGCCGCCCTGCCCCATGGAGGAGCCGCACAGATGTGAGCACCGCACTCACCGCACCTAGAATCTCACTGAGAATTCTTTCCTGGATTCTAGTCTCCCTAGCATTAATCATTAACCTTTTCTTGTAGCAAGGGTCTAAAGAGAGAAATATTTCTGAAAGTAACATAAAAATATTTTATAAAAACTATTCTCATACGTTGTATGATTCTATTTATATGAAATACCCAGAATAGGTAAATCCATAGAGAAAGAAAAACAGATTAGTTGTTTCCAGGGACTGGGATAGGGAGGAATGGAGAGTAACTGTTTAATGGGTAGGGTATGAGGTTTCACTTCAGGGTAATGACAATGTTTTGAAACTAAATAGAGGTGGTGGTAGTATAATGTTTGGAATGTCCTAAGTGCCACTGAATTATCTACCTTAAAGTGGCCAATTTTATGTCATGTGAATTTCACCTAAATAAAAATAATTCCCAGAAAATAGGAAAATGGATGATGTTACAGAAGTGCTGTCTTAATTCTCTTATTATTGCATATATCATAATGAGAGAGTGAAAAAGACTATATACAAGGTATTTGATGAAAGAAATAGTTCCACTTTTACCAGGTCTCCGACCTTCAGTGTGTACTTCATAGGTATTTCTAAAAGGTAAATTATTTTAGCGTTCAACTTATCATATATCATATATTAGAATTAATTTAAATTTGGATATCCAAAGCCCTCCTTCAAAATGTATTGATTTGGTTTGAGTTGGCTTGAAACAAGGCAGTCCTTTTTTACCAAAAAGTTTAGGCAGGTGCATTCACCATTCTGTCTTCACTGTGCTCATACAGAGAAAGAGAATCAGGTTTATCACTCCAAAAAAGCACTGACACCACACTGCTTCCAATGGAAGGGCAGATCCTCGTGGTGTTTCTCTGTGAAGGGATAACGTGCTGTTTTTGTTGTTGGGATCATCATAATCCCTTCCTTGAGAAAAGAACACAGTTGAAGAGAGAAGAGAAAGAGGAAATGGGGAAGATTTAACACAGAGTGGCATGTCCTGGGCTGTACGTGAAGGCTCCAGGGCAGCTGTAATGTGTATCGTGCATAGGAGGCATTGACATTATTTCTAATCAAACTAAGTATTTTTTAGTGTGGATCATAGGGTACTGGAAGTGCTACAATTGGTCAGAAAAGTTAAACTAGTCAAGTGGGATGAGTCCTGGGATAGAATGGTGATACAAGTCAAACTGGAAATTAGATGGGGAGAGAAATGCTAGTTAGTTGAAATATATCTTGATCTTCTGAAAAATCTGTTTTTCCATTTAACCTGTCTACATCCTTTATAGTCCAGAACACATGGAAGTTTTAAAAGATTCCATTTATAAGAGGATATAAGGTGTTTTATATCTGCTTAAATGCAATTATCTTTTTTCTCTTACCTTTTCAGTTTTACTTTTTATTTTACCTTTTATTATCATTTCATTTGTTTATAAAACAAAGCCACCCTACAAAAGAAACTCTAAATCATGTGTTTTCTTTCAGGTATCCAAACCTGGAAGCCTTTGCTGTTGATGTCAGGCTTGTTTTTGACAACTGTGAAGCATTCATTGAAGATGATTCTGATATAGGCAGAGCAGGCCACAGTATGAGGAAGTATTTTGAAAAAAAGTGGATAGACACTCTCTAAGTGAGCCGAAGCTACAATAATCTCTCTTTTTTCCTTTTCAATAAGGACAAGTAAGGCCAGCAATGTGAACTATATTTTACATAAATGTGCAAAGAACACGCATAATGACTTTTTTTCCTTAATAAAAGTATCACACACAAAAAAAGTATCAGAAAAATGGTACCATTTTTAAAGGCTTCACTCCTACAACAACCAAGGCCCTTGGTTATTGGTCTGTGTGATTTATCAGCTAATTTAGGTAGAACAGGGAAGCACACCCAAAGAATTTTCAAAGGGTGTTATAGTGCAAAAGCAATTAAAATATATCTAATTGCACTGAATATTCAACACCAGAGCTCTAATGTGGGAAATGGTTCTCCTTTCTCCTTTCCTTACCTATTTTTCCTTTTTTTACTTTGTAGTTTATTTTTTAGTGAATGTATTTAATTTTATGAATTATTTATGATTAAACCACATCCAAAATCTTCATTTTCTGTGAAAAGGAAGAACGAGAAAATTGCTTTAAATCTTGAAAATACAAGGAATGTTTTAAAGTATACAAAAGCCCAGTTAAACTGTTTACACTGATGTGCTATTGTAGAACCTGAAGAATCAAAAAGTTAGCATAAGCACAGCCATCTTAAAGGCTCAAACACCATTTTCTAACCTAGAAGGAGAAAAATTACTAGAACTTTGAAAAACAAGTTAGTCAGCCAGTGTTAATTGTAGTGACCTTTACTTAGCTAACCTCAATCAGTTAAGCTTATCTTGCTAGAACCACCCTAAACATTCCGAAAGTGATTTTGTCTAACCAGACCCCCAGGACGTGGCGTCAGCCGAAAATTTATGTGTCTATGGAAAAACACTGTATTGTGACTGTAGAAAATACTGCCCCTTTGAAAATGCTATAAAAACTTCTGGCTTTGTGTGTTCGGGGTCCTTGTTGAAACCCGCTGCGTTGGGCTAACGCATGGACCCCAGCTAGCTGGCCTCTGAATAAATTCCTCTTGCTTGTTGCATCAAGAGACGCCTTCCGTGAGTGATTTGGGGCGGCGTCCTCCTCTGGGAGAATCCAACACTATAAAAGCACCAAAAATAAACTTTACTGTAGAGTTACAAGTACATTTATATATATATACACACACACACGCACATATATGTTGCTGCATCACTTGTGTAGTTAAATTGTATTACAAGACAGTGCAGAAAAATTGACATGTATATACTGTTCATTATTTTTTATATACTGAGTCTTGTTTTAAATATGTATTATGTGTACATATTGTTTACAGACATTATTGTTTATGCCTTAGAAGGATTGTAGCATTTTATTTTAGTCTGAAGGTAATTACAGCTCTACAGCTTGTACAGTAATTTCCTCTGCCAACACTGTGGCATCTCCTTGATCTTGGTAGTGCCTGCCTTTGATATGGTGTAGGGGATATTAGTTTTCCATTTTTCTATTTTGTTACATAATTTTAAGCCACCAAGGCCTAAATTAAAGTATAATCATTTGTATCCATGTGGAATAAAATTGTGACAATTTCCTATGCACACAGTATTTTCTCATAGAAACATTTCCCTACCATTTGCCTTGCCTCAGAAATGAATTTAAAAGATGTTTGTAGCCACTGTGTTTTATCTACTGTGTGTTATGGTGGCCTGATGGAGGCAGATAGATCAGAATTTTTATTCTGTACCTGTGAAAGAGTATTTGAAGTTTTATTTAAAATAAAATGATGTGCAAAAGGTAGCATTTTTTTTTTAGGAGTGTTATTTTTCACTACTATGTGGCACAGATACAATAGAAGAGTCTCACAAACTAGTTTTTAGTTTTTCTTAATGAACTTGAAAATCTTTTCAGAAAGACAGTCATTTAAATTTGATTTTTACAGAATCATAGAGGAGCAGCAGAATGTAGTTCAAAGAACATTGGGCTGGGTGAATGTTGGGAGCGAGCCTATGGACTTTAAGCAATACCAGTTATGTAAGTCTTAAGACAACAGCAATCATTTCTGCAGTATCCTAGATAAAGCAAAGCTGCTCTCCTAGCCAAATCAATATAGATCTTGCAGTCAGATTGCTAAGCAACGTTTCCTCCTCTGTTCTTTCCACTGGCCTTCTAACCCTGCCAACACCCTGCTTCTCAAGAACACCCTCTGCCCCAGGGGAAAGCCCCACCCTTAAAACCTCCCTCCCAAGGGCCCCCACCCACAAGATGGCGAACTCCCTGCTTCTTTTCTGGGTATTGTGCTCCCGCCGGCGCTAGCCAAGGCTCAATCACCCCTCTACACCTTCCCACCGGCGCCCCCTAAGGCCCAATCACCTTCTGACCCACCCCTTCCTTGCTACCTGTATAAATTGAGCCTGCAAACAATAAACTGTGTCAGCTTGATCAGATATCCTGTCTTGCTGTCCGTTCTTTGTGTCCCTTGCCCCTTCATTCTCTCCTCCAGGTCGTCAACCCTCGTTGACTGTCCGGCGGGTCGGGACAGGTGAAGGAGGGTGGTTTTAAGTCAAATGATATGACTTTCATGACTGTCTGAACCTCTGGACCACATTTTGTTAATTTCACAGCTTCAATAAGAAAATATTAGAAAACACTTCTAAGGATTTTTAAGATAATTTTAAAAATAAGTATTACTTTGATATGAGAAGTGTTTTCTATTGGTAGATATATAGCCCAGTAAGAAAAACTGACCACATAGATTAGTCTTATGTAGTCTTATGAGATACAAATTAAAGCATTCATCAAAGATGATTTGATGGCTTGCTGGGCTCTGAGGAGTCAACAGTACAGGCACAGGCCCTGCTTTATGGAGCCCACAGCCTCGTGGGGAAATGGTCCCTAAACAATGTCCTTAGAGAGTGGATATTTTAATAGTGAAGGAAGAAAAGAGAACTGAAGAAACTATTCCTAACTTTAAACTGCTTCGAAGCCAGACTACTTCCCAAAATCCCTAGATTGTTTATGAAGACTTAAGAGTAGCTGTTATTATGTAAATATGTCAGTTTCTCTTAACCAAATTTTGCAGTGATGCCCTAAGTGGCTGGTGCTTAATCAAAATACCGAGGAGCAGGGAACAAAGGGGTGCTCTGTGTAAAGTATCTGTTTTTTGTGTTTATAGAACTGCCAAAATGCACCATAGGGAATCTTCTGCATGGGGTGTTTTTGCCTTAGGGATGAAAGACACATTTTTATTAAAAGTGCATAAGCAGCTTGATAATAACATGTCTGGTATCTGAGGGTCTCATCAACAAGAAATAAAATAGTTAAACACACACAACAGTTTTTCAAGAATGATCATTTTCTTTTAAACAAATACAATATCCCTGAAAAAAGGAAAGCTTGGTGTACATATTGGCTACTTTGGACTGGTGTTTTCATCACTGTTGGTACATACTCAACAGGAGCAGCTGTGCAAGAAGTAGTGGGCATGATATGAAAATGGCAGTTGGTCTAGTAATAATTGTTACTATACATATGTGTATCATTTGTTCTGTGATGGACTTGCACTCAAGGTGCCCTAGGTTGAGTATATCCTCAATTAAACCCCTATCACGGTTCTCCTCAAATAAAAGTTTTCCTAAGCTTTTGCTATCACACAATTACAAGTATACACAACATACTTTCATTCAGATAAATGAGGCTTCAACCTTAACCATCATCATTTTAGTCCTGATTGCTCTGTAAATTATAGAACCCTGGCCTACCCTCAAGTTTATATTTCGATTGCCATTCAAGTGGTAATCAACGAATGATAACCAATCAGTGCTCTACTGTTAAACCAAGGAAATCATCAATTTGAAATAATATGTAGAGAATAAAGTAATATTTATTTAGTTAACCATAGTGAAAATCAAGTGAAATTTATCTATGTGTATGGGTATATCTTGAACTCAGAAGAATTAAGTTATCATAAATGCACAGTTACCTCTTTTCCTTGTTTCAACTTCAAAATGAAATTTGTTAAAAGCACTAATTTAAAAATGAGGGAATCTAATCTGCCTTTCGTACCTTATGCACCCCCTCTGTGCTCCTTTTTTCCATTACTTCCACCCCCAATACCTATTCAAAAAATTTAAAATCCTATTCATTTAGCCTCTCATTAAACACATCCTCAACAAGGAAATCTGATATCAATCATTTACTCCTTATTGTAAGTTTTATTTGTGGGCTTCTTTCAACGTTATTATCGTAAGTATTTCCATTTAAGAAATGAAAGAAGTTTGTGTTGTTAAAATAATTTGATTTCAACTAGAAGTTAAGGGAGGTATTTTAAGAGAATCAGAATTTTCCTTCCAGAGAAATATGACTGTCATACAACACAGGGAAACTAGTAGAGCCTTATCTACTAGGAATTTCACTTCAATAAGATCTCTTAGGCTTGTTTGGGCCATTTTATAAATACATTTAAAAAAAGACATTTTTTTTGGTGTCACTAATCTACAGTTACATGAAGAACATTATGTTCACTAGGCTCCCCCCCTCACCAAGTCCCCACCACACAGTCACCGTCCATCAGCATAGTAAGATGCTGTAAAATCACTACTTGTCTTCTCTTTGTTGTACAGCCCTCGCCTTGCCCCCCCCCACTACACATGCTAATCATAAGGCCCCCTTTCTTTTTCCCCTCCTTTATCCCTCTCTTCCCACCCATCCTCCCCAGTCCCTTTCCCTTTGGTAACTGTTAATCCATTCGTGGGTTCTGTGATTCTGTTGCTGTTTTCCTTCAGTTTTTCTTTGTTCTTATACTCCACATATGAGTGAAATCATTTGGTATTTGTCTTTCTCTGCCTGGCTTATTTCATTGAGCATAATACCCTCTAGCTCCATCCATGTTGCAAATGGTAGGATGTGTTTTCTTCTTATGGCTGAATAATATTCCTTGTGTATATGTACCACATCTTCTTTATCCATTCATCTACTGATGGACATTTAGGTTGCTTCCATTTCTTGGCTATTGTAAATAGTGCTGCGATAAACAGGAGTTCATGTGTCTTTAAAAAAGACATTTTTTTAAACCTCAACTACATAAAATTGAGGTAATTCCTCTCATTTCCTTGAGCTCTTCATTTCCTTCCCCCATATACAGATAGCTTTAATGTCTTTCCAGTCAACCTTTTATATATTTATTTAGCAATATGTATCTTTAAAAATAGGTAGTGTCAGTGCCAAATGATTTCCCTCATTTGTGGAGTATAACAATGAAGTAAAACTGAAGGAACAAAATAACAGCAGACTCAGAGACTCCAAGAAGGAACTAGTGGTTACCAGAGGGGAGGGGTGTGGGAGGGCTGGTGGGGAGGGAGGGAGAAGGGGGATCGAGGGATAATATGTTTAGTACATATGGTGTGAGGGGTCATGGGGAAAACAATGTAGCACAGAAGGCATATAGTGAATCTGTGGCATCTTACTACACTAATGGACAGTGACTGCATTGGGGTATGGGTGGGGACTTGATATGGGTGAATGTAGTAACCACATTGTATTTTCATTTGAAACCTGTATAAGAGTATCAATACCTTAAAAATTAAAAAAAAATAGTGTGAAAAATATATGTACATCCAGTTTTTTTTAGACTTATCAGTTGCATTATACTATAAACCTCATTCTGTTTTTGTTTCAAGTTGAAAAAATAATATATAAATCTAGTTCATGTCTTTGATGCTGCAAGATACTCCATCACAGGACTATACCACACGTAACGTCCAGATTTCTCTAGGAATGCAAACTTAAGTTGCCTGCAGCTCCGTGTCACTGCAATGACTGTTGTCATACATGTCATATGTGGACTGATGGGTAGAAGCCAGTTTCCAAAATGGTCCCAAATGATTCTCACCTTCTGGTATTCACGCCCTGGTGTAATCCTTTTCCACACTGTATCACAGTTAGCCAAGATGACTAGCATAATATGGCAGAGTGATGGCAGGTAAATTCCCAGACTACGTCATAAAATACGCTGTTGCCTCTACCTTGTTCTCTTGGATCACTTGGCTCTGAGTAAAACCAACTATGGACAACCAAGAACTGCACCAACTTGGAAGCCATGTGACTGGCATTTTAGAAGTGAATCCTTCAGCCCAAGTCAAGCATTCGTTCAGATAACTGGAGCCCCAGACAACATCTGGCCGGCAACTTGCTGAGAGATTCTTAGCCAGACAACCCAGAAAAAGCTCCTCCTAAGGTTTATTTTCTGTTTTTCAGTATAATTGACGTGCAGTATCCAATAACACGCATATCTCAGAAACAATGCCGGTTCAGTTCCACACCACCACAATAAAACATCTCAAGCAAGAAAGTGAAATGGATTTTTTGGTTTCCCAGTGCATATAAAAGTTACCTTCACACTATAGTCTCTTAAGTGTACAATAGCATTATGTCTAAAAGCCTGTGTACATAAGTTAAAAATACTTTATTGCTAAAAAATGCTAGCCATCATATGAGCTTTCAGTCAATTGTGATCCCAGATCACCATAACAAACAATAATAATATAAAAGTGAAATACCATGAGAATTACCAAAATGTGGCACAAACATGAAGTGACCAAATGCTGTTGGAAAAATGCTAATAGACTTGCTCAACTCGGGATTGCCACAAAACTTCAGTGTGTGAAAACCACAGTATATGCAAAGTGCAATAAAACAAGGTGTGCCCATAGTTTAGGGTGTATATCATAATGTTTCAATGTTTTTATATATTACAAAGTGATCTCCAAATGTCTAGTTACCATCTGTCACCATACAATTATTAGAATATTACTGAGTATATTCCCTCCGCTGAACCTTATATCCTCATGACTTATGTATATTTTGTAACTGAAAGTTATCTCTTAATCCCTGTCACCTGTTTCACCTACTACCCACTGCTCCCTGCACTGGTAACCAACAGTTTGTTCCTTATCTATGAGTCTGTTTTGTTTTACATTTGTATTGTTTTTTTAGTTTCCACATACAAGTGAAATACGGTATTTGTCTCTGATTTATTTCACTTACCATATTACCCTCTAGGTCCACCCATGTTGTCACAAATGGCAAGGTTCCATTCGTTTTTAGTGGTGAGTAATCCTCCTTTGTGTAAATTAATCTTCTTTATTCATTTATCTACTGATGGATAATTAGGTGGCTTCCATATCTTGGCTATTGTAAATAACGCTGCAGTGAACATAGGGATGCATATCTCTTTGAATTGGTATTTTGGATTTATTTTTTAAGTTTTTGAGCGACTTCCATATTGTTTTCCTTAGTGGCTGCACCAATTTACATTCCCACCCACAGTGTACGAGGGTCAGGTGGTATCTCATTGTGGTTTGGATTTGCATGCTCCTGATGATTAGTGATGTGGAGCATCTTTCCATGTGCCTGTTGGCCATCTGAATTTCTTGTTTGGAGAATTGTCTCTTCATATCCTCTGCCCATTTTTTAATCGGGTTATTTGCTCTTTAGCTGTTGAGGCTGTAACATTTCCAGAATATCTCGCCTGGCTTTAGTATATCTGCATATCGATAGGCATCCAAAGGTGGAAAAAAGTATGGCTTTGGTGCATTTGCATCCTTCCTCAGGGGTGGAGAAGTTCATCTCCATATCAATGGGTGATTACCTGGACAACAGAGGGCTTATCTGTACCTGAGAGGTGAGAGAGAAGGGGGATGTTGTGGCTGCTTGAGCAGAGAAGACAGCCTGGGTCTGCAGTTTGTGAGCAATAAACGGGTTTTAAACTTTATTTCTCCATTTAACTGATTTTGGTTTTTAGGGGTATTTTGCCCCAGGATTTCCTTTCCCCGGACTTAAAAATGGTCAATATACTCTTTTGGTATTTAAGCTGAAACATTAGAGATCAGCAAGGTGATAATCAGCAGGCCAGTCATTACATGATTGGGGAATTAGACCAAACCTCTGTGACAAACAGATTACAGCTTGACCCGAACATCATAATTTTCTACCATAGGCACTCTAACAAATACCATTTCCTATGATAAACATCCATGTCTTGAGGTGGACATAACAAGAAATCCCAAACCTTTCAATATTACCTAGAAATTTTTGTCCTAACCAAACAGACTTAGAAACACATTTTAAAAAATGAAAACATACAAAATAAGTATGGATTCAATTTAAAATACATAGTACCAGGATATGTACGTGTTTGCTAAATCTCTCTTGTCTTTCTAAGTGAAGGCTAATGGTTATTAAGTACTTAACAATCTCAAAAGCAATAGCTTCCTCAGCAGCCCCTGCTATTGACATCAAGTCTCATTTTAACTTTCAAGGATAAGTTCAAGATATCTGATGCTTGTAATTTTCTTAATCCACTTAATGACATAGAGAAGTTTATTTGGATGTGAACATTGCATTAGACAGTTTTTGATTATTCAGCTAAATATCAGGTAATATTTCCTCACAGCAGTAATAAAAAGGAGAGTGGAGAGGAAACTTTTGGAGTGATGGATACATAATGGCATCCAAAGGTGGAAAGAAGTATGGCTTTAGTGCATTTGCATCCTTTCTCTGTGGTGATGGTCATGGATGTAGATTTACAACTCATCAGATTAAATCTGATATGATAAACAACTCATCACATTAAATATGTACAGCTTTTTGTATATCAATCAGACCTTCATAATGTTTTTTTTTTTTTTAAGAGCCATTTTAAAAAAGGTGCTTGGAAAGTAACAAGGTTTGCTTCACTGGATGGACAAATGACCTTGCTGGAGGGCTGGAGAGAGTGTAAGAACAGAAATAAGTTAGCATAAGAGTAGCCATTTTAAGGGCCTAGAAGCCGTTTTCTGAGGTTGTGACTTAAAAAGAAAAACTGGAGCTGGGTAAGGCCTAGAAAAACAAGATAATCAATCATGAACACAGGAATAAGGCAGCGGTGACCCTTGGTCAGCTAACCTTGGTCAGTAAATCCTACATACCAAGCTTATCGTGCGGAACCGCCCTGACAATTGAGGGATGGTCTTATCCTGCTCTTGCCTAACCCCAGGATGTATGTCCGCCCTGACCTCTTGCCTAACCCCAGGATGTATGATGTATGTCTTGCAAGAATAATGTATAGCTGTGGGAAATTACTATGAGTTAAGTGCTTTGAAAATGCTATATAAACCCTTAGTTCTAAGTGCTCGGGGTCCTTGTTGAAACCCGCTGTGTCAGGCAGACACTTGGACCCCAGCTAGCTGGAATAACAATAAACCTCTTGCTTGTTGCATCGATCTGCCGTGGCCTTCGTCTCCTCACTGGGGGGAAGCGCAGGCCAGAATAAGGCCATTGGGTCTTACAAGAGGATGTCTAAAACTGCATCCACTTATATGAGTCAGAAAGCACCAGCCCAGGACTGCATGGCACCAATAAGGGGCCTTGGCCTTACTTCTGGATGCTGGTGACTTAAGAGTCCTTCCTGTTTCTCCCCACCCCTATATACCTGTTGTCATTGGGACCACTGAAATTGGATTTAGGGAGAATTACAATCCTATATATCTCAGCCTCCTGATTCTAGAAACATGCATAAAGCAAACATGATGTGGGTCAATCCATTAACTTAGCGCTCTGGTTCCTTCTTTCCCTCCCACCTCAAGCCTTACCAACTCTTCCTACCCCCACTCCTGCTTCTACGTTCCTAGATGCACAGGCACAGGACTGGGGCACTGTGAGTAAAATTGTAATATTTCCAGAATATCTCACCTGGCTTTAGTACATCTGCATATCAATAGGTATTCAGAGGTGGAAAGAAGTCTGGCTTTAGTGCATTTGCATCATTCCTCAGGAGTGAAGAGAAGTTCATCTCCATATCAATGGATAATTACCTGAGTAACTGGAGGGCTTATCTATACCTGAGAGGTGAGGGGGAGGGCCGGTTTTGCTTCTGCTGGAGCAGGAAAGAGAGAAGGCCCCAGACTGCCGTTTGTAAGCAATAAACAGATTTAAAATTTCATTTCCCCTTTGACAGTTCAATTTTTAGAGGTATTTTGCCCCAAGATTTCCTTTCCCCAGACTTACAGGCACTTACAGGGCAGGAGGAACCAGCCTTGCTTATCAACCACCAGGCTTTCTTTGGAGACTCAACTCTCTGCCTCCAGAGGGGGCTGCCTGCAGCCCAGATGCTCAGCACTGGAGTCTGAAGGATCAGTTAAAGAAGAGCAGGAAGTGGGAGGGGTCAGTGGTGCTCCACAAGGGAGAAGGTGCCCTTTGTTTCTGTTCCTCCTCAGGTGGCCCCCAGATGAAGAGTGGGTTGGGCAAACAAGTTGTAAGTCCGGAGAAAGGAAATCCTGGGGCAAAATACCTCTAAAAACTGAAATCAATCAAAGGGAGAAATAAAGTTTAAAACCCGTTTATTGCTTACAAACTGCAGTCTGGGGCCTTCTCTCCTGCTCCAGCAGAAGCAAAACCAGCCCTCCCCGCACCTCTTGGGTACAAGTAAGCCCTCCTTGCCCAGGTAATTACCTATTGATATGGAGAGGAACTTCTCTCCACCCCTGAGGAATGATGCAAATGCACTAAAACCATATTTCTTTCCACCTCTGAATGCCTTATTGATATGCAGATGTACTAAAGGCCAGGCAAGATATTCTGGAATTGTTGCAGTTTTACCCACACAGGTGCTGAGCAACTTTTGGGGTGGTAGGGGCCACCTCTTGGGCAATCACAACAGAGTGGAGACAAAGGTGTTGTCAAGAACAGCAAACTAAGAGGAACTGGTGAAAGGTACCTGGGGCAGACTGGCTAGGGTGGGCTGCTTCCTATACCCCCTGCTGCCTTCCTGAGTCAGCTCTTTTGAGGTAGCAGCTGCTAGAATGAAGGCTCTGCCCCTAGGAAGGGAAATTAGGAAGAGTGGCTCCTAATCACCCACACACCTTTGAACCCTGTTCATCAGTGTAAACCTCTTCTAGTATCTTTTCTGTTTTTCAGGCTGGCCCTCCTGCAGTGGCTGTGGCCTCATTACTGTCATACTATTATGCTCCCCATTTATAGATGAGAAATATTTCTATATTCTTGTCTAACTCTACCAAGCTAGGGACTTAGAAAATGGTCTGTGCCCTTTGAGAAACTTACAATTTTCTTAAGAATTTGTCCCAGAGTTCTTCTTTTGCCCCTCCAGACCTATTCTCCACCTGCCTGGTGATCCAGGGGTCCAGTCAGAGTGGACCACACATGGGCCCTACCCTCCAGTTCCCAGCTAGGTCCAGCCAAGGGGAACAGGGAACAGATCAGACAGGGAGGAGGGCAGCCTTCCTTCAGGCCCAGCTCTACTGGGGGCAGCCACATCCCAGCCCACTCTCCTCTCTGCGTGGCCTTTTCTAGGTTCTGGGCTCTCAGTATGCTTAGGAGTGGTAATGTAAGACCTACTGGCCTTATTCCGGTCTGCGCTTCCCCCCAGTGAGGAGACGAGGGCCACGGCAGATCGATGCAACAAGCAAGAGGTTTATTATTCCAGCTATCTGGGGTCCAAGTGTCTGCCCGACACAGAGGGTTTCAACAAGGACCCCGAGCACTCAAAGCCAAATGTTTATATAGCATTTTCAATACACTTAACTCACAGTAATTTTCCACAGCTACACATTATTTTTGCAAGTCATACATCCTGGGGTTAAGCAAGAGCAAGATAAGACCACTCAATTGTTAGGGAGGTTCCACACGATAAGCTTGGTATGTAAGATTAGCTGACCAAGGTTAGCTGACCAAGGGTCACAGCTGCCCACAACCCGCTGTTCATGATTAACTTGTTTTCCAAGGCCTTACCCAGTTCCAGTTTTTCTTTCTAAGTCACATACTCAGAAAATGGCTTCTAGGCCCTCAAGATGGCTACTCTTATGCTAACCTATTCCCATTCTTACAGTAAGAGATCCCCTCACAAGGGAAGGAGTAAACTTCACTTTATTTTGTGGTTTCCTTCTTCCCTGTCCACACTTTTGTAAATACACCTCTTTGTTAAACCCTGTTCAAATTCCTAATTTCAGAATAAACCGATCATCTGTTTTCTGCTAGAACAAACACTGAAACAAATATCACTCTTAATTAAACAGACAATTATTTAAGAGAAAATAATATTCAAATGTGTTGGTAGGAACTGTAGATTTCAGGTGGATAAATTGATGAATCTCACTGCAAAATCTCAACAAACCCCAGGGCCACCATGGCATGGACATATCACTTAGGATGCAGGGGCAGCTCCTATGTCCCTAAAGTCTCCTACCTAGCACAATGTTAAAGGATTTCTTCTTTGGCTTTATTATTGCCTGCCCTTGGCATTTTCTTCTGGAATGAAGCCCTCTACATAGATGAAGGATAACATTTAAACTTACTGCTACAATGGGATTCTGTGACCCAGGTACTTTCTTCTCTGAGCAGAAAGTATCTGACAGCTCTGGATGTTCTTGTCCACTTGGGATGAAGATGCCAAATGTGGTGGCAAAATGGGAGGCAGAAGAAGGGCAAGTGAAGACCTAGAAAGAAAATATGGCCTTGGAGTCTTCTCTGCCCATATCCAAAGTGTTTTCCTTACTGTGCTGAGGGCTTAACCTTGGTTTTTTAAAAAGACAAGCCAAGAACAAAAATGGGAACAACATAAATGCTCAACCACTTTGGTCCAGGAACTTAGTGAAGTGTGATGGGTAATTATGAAAACTGTGCAGGAATATGGGAACTGTTTATGACATGAACTTAAGTGAATAAAGCACAACATTCAGTAGCATATATACCATGGTTATAACTCCGAAAAATATTTAGGTACAAAGACAGATTCTGTAAGGATAAAACCAAAAGAACAAAATAGTGCATTAAAGTGATGGGACTGTGTCTTTTATCTTTTTTGTCTTTATTGGAAAAGATTGCCCTCCTTGGGCCTTTTGACTCCTTACATATCTTCTTGGGAATTCCAGCCCTGTTGGTCTGGGTTGGTGCAGCTGTCAACGTTGAGAGATGAGCTAACATTGCTCCCCAGACAAAGAATAGACTTGCTTATTGCTTATTATAAAAGCAGTGGATTACTTAAGCTCTGTGTTCCTCAGCTGTGATGCAGAGCGTCCCTCTGAGTTCACTGCATCACCTGAGTGGGGTTGGGGCTGAGGGGCACTGGCTAGTGAATGTGCCTGCCTGCCGGTAGTAGTCCTGTGTCTCTGACCTAGTTTTCTCATGTCTTCTGCCTGCTTTCACGACACAGGAACAGGCTGACTTAGCTTATAAGTAGGGTGAAATCTAATCTCAGACTTTAACATTATTGCAAAACCAATTTGTAATTATTTATTTAATATTTCTCTTTCCCACCAGACTATAGATATTAGGGGTATGATAAGAATTATGTCTGCCCTTTTTGCCACTGTTTCCCCAGCACCGAAGAAATCACAGCACAGGGTCAGCTTCAATGAACATTCATTGACTGATGGATTGAAGGAGCAGAGGTGTAGAAGGAGCAAGTTCTGAGAATGAATCAAACCCAAATATGTGGTTTGAAGGCTAGACTGGCACTTTGCAATCATATCTCCTATTGTTCACTAACAGTTAAAAACACCATGATTGGTGCCAGGCCCTCTTCTAGGTGATTTTCCAAATTTATCACATTTAAGTGCCCATACCCTCCATTTTCTAGGTTACAAAGTGCTTTCACATACAGTGGACCTTAGGCACAACTCTGTGCATCATTAACCCCAAAGTAAAGCCAATAATAATTGCAAGAAATGGCTAACATTTATTGAGGAGTTACTATGTGTAGGCTTTTTACTTGTATTAACGTGCTTAACCATCCACGGATTCTGTGAGCACATAACTGTCATCCCATTTTACATTTGAGAAGATCCACCAACAAAGTGATAACTGGACTTCCCACAGTCAACCTGCTGCTGACCAGCAGTGCTTCAATAAGAACAAGCAGCCATACTGAAGGCCAGAGGCCAGAGCCACTAAGCTGCTACATTTCAAAGAAGAGAAAAGCAATGTGTGCAAGAGTCCATTGCTGTTGACATCAGTCACCAATAAGTGGAAGAGCTGGGACTTATACCCAGCTCACTTATGAACACTGCTTGGAACTGAACCCAAATCCTAGACCCAGTAGTCATCATAGCCAATCCAAAAATGTCCATCTTGACCTGGTCTTGCATTTGAGAGCGCTGCAGTTCAGCCACCTTGGTTTCTGCTGACTCTTCCAATTTGCCTACCTAGTGGCTGCTGATAGAGCTGCTGCCCTCTGACCTATGGCCTCAAGCAAACTTCAGACAGAATTTCTGGACACATTCAAAAGTCTGGTCATTGCAGCAGGAAGAAGGATCTCACATTGGTGCTGCAGAGTCTGAGGGCATGATTCAAAGACTGGGGCTCTGACGCCTTGTGGCTGTGTAATTCTGAGCCAGCCACATGCTGCTTGGGCCTGAAATCCCTTATACTCACTCTGCATATACTGCATCATTTCCATTTAGCACACAATTGTAATTTCCTATTGAGGGCCTAAAACTTTCCAGTCCATCAGACCTACTCAGTGAGAGCCTCCTTGCCCCCAGACTCTTCCCATTTTCTCTGGCAGCCCTGCGACCCTCTGGGCTTCCCCAGTCATTCATCAAAACTTGCCTGTCGGTGGGGCCCTGTGCTCATCTGTGAAAAAGGACACATATTTCACCACGAAAGTTAAAATTTTGGCCATCCAGTTAAAATTTTATTTCTTCCAGAAAACTTAATGCCTTAAATCTCTTAAACTATTTCTATTACAAAAGGCTTATTATCTCCCAATAACTTCATTATTACAGATCAGAAGCAAGTTCACTGATCACAGGATATTAGCCTTGGAAGTGTCAATCCTTAATATATGGTAGGCAGGAGACTGAATGAATTAGCTAACATTTCATTTATTTATTAAGTCAATAAGCATTTATTTATTAAACACTTAGTTACTATGTGTCTGGCACTGTGGCTAGGTGCCAAGAAGACAAAATGAACAAAGAAAGAAATACATACTCAAGCACTTTATGGTTAAGAGGGAAAGACAGGCATGTATGAACTATTATATATTTTATGCATCAACACACATGAGCAAGTGATAAACCACTTGAGGAGATCCAGAAAGGCTTCACAAAGGAGGTGACATTTTCATTCTTTTGCATGTAGCTGACCAGTTTTCCCAACACCATTTATATTCTTCATATTTATACAACCCCATTGTATATTCTTGCCTCCTTTGTCATAGATTAATTGACTGTATAAGCCCAGGTTTATTTCTGGGTTCTCTATCTTGTTATATACACCATACACAAAAATGAAGTTGAAATGGATTAAAGACCTAAATGGAGGACATGAAACCATAAAACACCTAAAAGAAAGCATAGGCAATGAACTCTTGGATATTGGCCTTAGCAATTTTTTTTCTGTATATGTCTCCCTAGGCAAGCAAAACAAAAACAAAAACAAAAAAACAAGTAGCACTACATCAAACTAAAAAGTTATGCACAACAAAGGAAACTTTCTGCAAAATGAAGAGGAAACCTACTGAGTGGGAGAATATACTTTGTAAATTACATATCTTGTAAAGGGCTAATATCCAAAAGCTGTATAAAGAACTCATACAACTCAACATCAAATAACCCAAAAAATTTGACTAAAAATGGGCAGAAGAGAACGGATAAGATGGCAGCATGAGTAGGACAGTGGGAATCTCTTCCCAAAAACATATATATTTTTGAAAATACAACAAATGCAACTAATCCTAAAAGAGAGACCAGAAGACACAGGACAACAGCCAGACTACATCCACATGTGCGAGAGCCCAGCGCCTGGTGAAAGGGGTAAGATACAAGCCCCGGGCTGGCGGGACCCAAGCGACTCTCACTCCAGCTCCCAGTGGGAGGAGAGGAGATGGAGCGGGGAGGGAGAGGGAGCCCAGGACTGCTAAACACCAAGTCCTAGCCATCTGCACCAGAGTGCAGACACAGTGCATGCGTGGAGGGCTGGAAACTAGGGAAACAGGGCAGCAAGACCTCTGAGGGGGTCCCGAAGCTGATGCCCCTGTGACAAAGAAATGCGAGTGCTTTTTGAAAGTCTTCAAGGGACAGGGATGCAACAGCTGGACAGAAACAAACCAGGTCACAGTCCAGAAGCTGGAAATTCCAGGGAAACCCAGGCACACTAACCAACTGGGCAACAGGTGAGAACCCTCACGGAGGTAAACAGCCAAACAAACCCCCGGCCATTACCCCTCTGGGGCATGGACATAGCAAAGAAGCAGCCTGTGGCTGGCCACGCCCTCAGCAAGGGAGCTTCCTCCATACCAGCTGGGCAAGATACAAAGACCCAGTCTACACGCAATTGCCCAACACAAGCCACTAGGGGTCTCAGTTGTCCCAGTAAAGAAAGGCCAGAGCAAGTGAAAAGTTTGGCCTTCCCAGCTAACAGTCAACAGCACCTATCAACATGAAAAGGCAAAAAAATTTCATCCAGACAAGGCTAACCCAGACAGCTTCGGCATCTGCTACATCTTCCCCTGAGAAGGAACCTGGGGAGATAGATTTAAACAGTCTCCCTGAAAAAGAATTCAAAACAAAAGACATAACCATACTGATGGACTTGCAGAGAAATATGCAAGAACTAAGGAAGGAGAATACAGAAATAAAACAAGCTCTGGAAGGACTTCAAAACAGAATGGACGAGATACAAGAGACCATCAATGGGCTAGAAAACACAGAAAAGGAACGCAGAGAAGCTGATGAAGAGAGAGATAAAAGGATCTCCAGGAATGAAAGAATTCTAAGAGAGCAGAGTGACAAATCGAAATGGAACAATATATGCATTATAGGGGTACCAGAAGAAGAAGAAGAAGAAAGAGAAAGGGATAGAAAGTGTCTTTGAAGAAATAATTGCTGAAAAATTCCCCAAACTAGGGAAGGACATGGCCTCTCAGACCACAGAGGTACACAGAACTCCCATGACAAGGGATCCAAGGAGGGCAACATGAAGACATATAATAATTAAAATGGCAAAGATCAAAGACAAGGACAAAGTATTAAAGGCAGCCAGAGAGTAAAAAAAGTCACCTACAAAAGAAAACCATCAGGCTATCATCAGACTTCTCAACAGAAACCCTACAGTCCAGAAGAGAATGGCATGATATACTTAATGCAATGAAACAGAAGGGCCTCGAACCAAGACTACTGTGTCCAGCACGATTATCATTTAAATATGAAGGAGGGATTAAACAACTCCCAGACAAGCAAAAGTTGAGAGAATTTGCCTCCCACAAACCACCTCTACAGGGCATCTTACAGGGACTGCTCTAGATGGGAGCACTCCTAAAAAGAGCACAGAACAAAACACCTAACATATAAAGAAGGGAGGAGGAGGAATAAGAAGGGACAGAAAAAAGAATCATCAAACCGTATTTATAATAGCTCAACAAGCGAGTTAAGTTAGACAGTAAGATAGTAAAGAAGCTAACCCTGAACCTTTGGTAACCACAAACTTAAAGCCTGCAATGACAATAAGTTCATACCTTTCAATAATCACCCTAAATGTAAATGGACTGAATGCACCAATCAAAAGACACAGAGTAATAGAATGGATAAAAAAGCAAGATCCATCCATATTCTGCTAACAAGAGACTCACCTCAAACCCAAAGACATGCACAGACTTAAAGTCAAGGGATGGAGAAAGATATTTCATGCAAACAATACAGAGAAATAAGCAGGTGTTGCAATACTAGTATCAGACAAAAAAAGACTTCAAAATAAAGTAACAAAAGATAAAGAATGACATTACATAATGATAAAGGGCTCAGTCCAACAAGAGGATATAACCATTATAAATATATATGAACTGAATACAGGAGCACAAACATATGTGAAACAAATACTAACAGAACTAAAGGAGGAAATACAATGCAATGCATTAATTCTGGGAGACTTCAACAAACCACTCACTCCAAAGGACAGATCCACCAGACAGAAAATAAGTAATGACACAGAGGCACTGAACGACACACTAGAACACATGGACCTAATAGACATCTACAGAACTCCACATCCAAAAGCAACAGGATACACATTCTTCTCAAGTGCACATGGAACAGTCTCCAGAATAGACCACATACTAGGCCACAAAAAGAGCCTCAGTAAATTAAAAAAGATTGAAATCCTACCAACCAACTTTTCAGACCACAAAGGTGTAAAACTAGAAATAAAGTGTACAAAGAAAGCAAAAAGGCTCACAAACACATGGAGGCTTAAGAATAAGCTCCTAAATAATCAATGGATCAATGACCAAATCAAAATGGAGATCCAGCAATATATGCAAACAAACGACAACAACAACACAAAGCCCCAACTACTGTGGGATACAGCAAAAGCAGTCTTAAGAGGAAAGTATATAGCAATCCAGGCATATTTAAAGAAGGAAGAACAATCCCAAATGAATGGTCTAATGTCACAATTATCGAAATTGGAAAAAGAAGAACAAATGAGGCTTAAAGCCAGCAGAAGGAGGGACATAATAAAGATCAGAGAAGAAATAAATAAAATTAAGAAGAATAAAACAATAGCAAAAATCAATGAAACCATGAGCAGGTTCTTAGAGAAAATAAACAAAATATATAATCCTCTAGCCAGACTTATTAAGAGGGAAAGAGAGTCAACACAAATCAACAGAATCAGGAACAAGAAAGGAAAAATCACGATGGACCCCACAGAAATACAAAGAATTATTAGAGAGTACTATGAAAACCTATATGGCAACAAGCTGGGAAACCTAGGAGAAATGGACAACTTCCTAGAAAAATACAACCTTCGAAAACTGACCCAGAAAGAAACAGAAAATCTAAACAGACCAATTACCAGGAATGAAATTGAAGCGGTAATTAAAAACTACCAAAGAACAAAACCCCCGGGCCAGATGGATTTACCTCGGAATTATATCAGACATAAAGGGAAGATATAATACCCATTCTCCTTAAAGTTTTCCAAAAAATAGAAGAGGAGGGAATACTCCCAAACTCATTCTATGAAGCCAACATCACCCTAATACCAAAACCAGGCAAAGACACCAACAAAAACGAAAACTAGAGACCAATGTCCCTGATGAACGTAGACGCAAAAATACTCAACAAAATATTTACAAAACGAATTCAAAAATACATCAAAAGGATCATACACCATGACCCAGTGGGATTCATCCCAGGGATGCAAGGATGGTACAACATTCAAAAATCAATCAACATCATCCACCACATCAACAAAAAGAAAGACAAAAACCACATGATCATCTCCATAGATGCTGAAAAAGCATTTGACAAAATTCAACATCCATTCATGATAAAAACTGTCAGCAAAATGGGTGTAGAGGGAAAGTACCTCAACATAATAAAGGCTATATGTCATAAACCCACAGCCAACATTATACTGAACAGTGAGAAGCTGAAAGATTTTCCTCTGAGATCAGGAACTAGACAGGGATGCCCACTCTCCCCACTGTTATTTAACATAGTACTGGAGGTCGCAGCCACGGCAATTAGACAAAACAAAGAAATACAAGGAATCCTGATTGGTAAAGAAGAAGTTAAACTGTCACTATTTGCAGATGACATGATATTGTACATAAAAACCCCTAAAGACACCACCCCAAAACTACTAGAACTGATAGCAGAGAACAGCAAAGTTAAAGGATACAAAATTAATACACAGAAATCTGTAGCTTTCCTATGCACTAACAATGAACCAATAGAAAGATAAATCAGCAAAACAATTCCATTCACAATTGCATCAAAAAGAATAAAATACCTAGGAATAAACCTAACCAAAGAAGTGAAAGACCTATACTCTGAAAACTACAAGTCACTCTTAAGAGAAATTAAAGGGGTCACTAACAGATGGAAACTCATCCCATGCTCGTGGCTAGGAAGAATTAATATCGTCAAAATGGCCATCCTGCCTAAAGCAATATACAGATTTGATGCAATCCCTATAAAATTACTGGCAACATTCTTCAATGAACTGGAACAAGTAATTCAGAAATTCATATGGAAACACCAAAGATCCCGAATAGCCAAAGCAATCATGAGAAAGAAAAATAAAGTAGGGGGTATCTCACTCCCCAACTTCAAGCTCTACTATAAAGCCATAGTAATCAAGACAATTTGGTACTGGCACAAGAACAGAGCCACAGACCAGTGGAACAGACTAGAGACTCCAGACATTAACCCAAACATATATGGTCAATTAATATTTGATAAAGGAACCATGGACATACCATGGCGAAATGACAGTCTCTTTAACAGATGGAGCTGGCAAAACTGGACAGCTACATGTAGGAGAATGAAACTGGACCATTGTCTAACCCCATACACAAAAGTAAATTCAAAATGGATCAAAGATCTGAATGTAAGTCATGAAACCATGAAACTCTTGGAAAAAAAACATAGGCAAAAACCTCTTAGACATAAACATGAGTGACCTCTTCTTGAACATATCTCCCCGGGCAAGGAAAACAACAGCAAAAATGAACAAGTGGGACTATATTAAGCTGAAAAGCTTCTGTACAGCAAAAGACACCATAGAACATAAAGGAACCCTACAGTATGGGAGAATATATTTGTAAATGACAGATCCGATAAAGGCTTGACATCCAAAATATACAAAGAGCTCACATGACTCAAGAAACAAAAAACAAATAATCCAATTAAAAAATGGGCAGAGGAACTGAACAGTCAGTTCTCCAAGAAAGAAATACAGATGGCCAACAGACACATGAAAAGATGCTTTACATCGCTAATTATCAGAGAAATGCAAATTAAAACTACAATGAGGTATCACCTCACACCAGTAAGGATTGGTACCATCCAAAAGACAAACAACAACAAATGTTGGCGAGGCTGTGGAGAAAGGGGAACCCTCCTACACTGCTGGTGGGAATGTAAATTAGTTCAACCATTGTGGAAAGCAGTATGGATGTTCCTCAAAATGCTCAAAACAGACTTACCATTTGACCCAGGATTTCCACTCGTAGGAATTTACCCTAAGAATGCAACAATCAAGTTTGAGAAAGACCAATGCACCCCTATGTTTATCGCAGCTCTATTTACAATAGCCAAGAATTGGAAGCAACCTAAATGTCCATTGTTAGATGAATGGATAAAGAAGATGTGGTACATATACACAATGGAATATTACTCAGCCATAAGAAGAGGAAAAATCCTATCATTTGCAGCAAGATGGATGGAGCTGGAGGGTATTATGCTCAGTGAAATAAGGCAAGCAGAGAAAGAGAAATACCAAATGATTTCACTCATCTGTGGAGTATAAGAACAAAGGAAAAACTGAAGGAACAAAACAGCAGCAGAATCACAAAACTCAAGAATGGACTAACAGGTACCAAAGGGAAAGGGACTGCAGAGGATGGGTGGGTAGGGAGGGATAAGGGCGGGGAGAAGAAGGGGAGTCTTAAGATTAGCATGGACAATGGGGGTTGGGAGAAAGGGGAGGGCTGTACAACACAGAGAAGACAAGTAGTGATTCTACAACATTTTGCTCTGCTGATGGACAGTGACTGTAAAGGGGTTTATAGGGGGGACCTGGTATAGGGGAGAGCCTAGTAAACATAATATTCTTCATGTAAGTGTATATTAATGATAATAAAAAAAAGATAGAAAAGAGGGATTACTCCCTGATAGGATAAAACTAACTGTAAATCAACAATTAATGCATGCTTTAAATATCCTTAATTTTGATCACTTGACGAGTGTCAGATAATCGGCTATGGAGGTACATTTTTCTGATAATATTCCTTTCTCTTAAAAAAAAAAAGCAGTTCCTGTGTGGTGACCTCCAATGAGTTTTACACAGTGGTGTAAAGGGTGTATCAATGTGTGGGCAAAGGGTCTGTTTGTGTTTTTACAGAGCATCAAAGCCTAATTTGGCTACCCAGAAAATGAACTAAGATACGATATGAAGAAGAACTTCCAACATAAGCACTCTCTGGAAGAGTCATAACGGAAGATGATCATCAAAAAACCTCAACAATATTCCAGGCGCTGCTACAGTTGTAGCTGCATTCATCCCACCAGTTCCTGGACTTGCCATGGGAATGAAGAAGGAGATATCTAAGCTGGCCTGTGCATACAGTAAAACAACAAATTTGACTGGATCTATACTGTCGGAACTCAACCAATAATTAGGAGAAGTGCAAGTTGTAGCGCTCCAAAATCTTACAACTACAGACTATCTACTGCTAAAAGAACATATGGGATGTGAACAGTTCCCAGGAATGGGTTGTTTTAACTTGTCTGATTTCTCTCAGTCTGTTCAAGTTCAGTTGGACAATATTCATCATATCATAGATAAATTTTCACAAATGCCTAGGATGCCTAACTGGTTTTCTTGGTTTCATTGGAGATGGCTGGTAATTATAGGTCTGCTTTGGTTATGTAACTGTATTCCTATTATGTTAATGTGTGTGTGCAATTTAATTAGTAGTTTAAAACCTATACATGCTGAAGTTACTCTACAAGAAAATATGTCAAAGAAATAATCAATCTTCCCATGTTTTCTTCCATCTGCTACTCCTATAGCTTTTCTTCTTCCTTCCTAATTACAACCCTTAAATAGAATTCGTGCCACATATCGAATTTACTGAGTATCATAATTCTTCCAAGTGATAAAGATACCTCAAGGCATAGAAGCCACAGGGCATAAATCTGCAAAGAAGTAAAAAGCTAACCTTTTCAAACAATATTTCTTCTGTCTCACTTACCAACTTTACATTTCCCTGCATGGCCCCGGAAGATGACTGGTTAGTCAAAGAAGGGTAAGATTCCTCAAGGGAGGAACAACCTAAGACAGGCACAGTCGCATGGGGGCCATCAGGTGAGAAATTGGGGATCAACAGAGGTGAGGCTTAGAACCTCCCCCACCCCCCTGTTTTGAGAGAAATCTCCTGCATCCGTGGATGTTTTATTGCCCTTGTCTAGCTTGGATTAACACTTAGTCTACAGGCACACACCTGATCATGTACCTTTGCTCTCTTACAACTCTAAACTATGTTTTCTACCTTTATCTTGCATCTACCTACCACTTCAGCATTTTATTAAAATAATAATAATAATGGGGGAGAAATGTGGTATTCACATATAAATCAAGTATAAAAATCAAACCAATATTCATATTTGACCTGATTGTTTATAGTTCATAATGCGTGATCAAAACCGAAAGTTTCTGTGATGACTGCCCTTGTACTGTTCACCATGTAAGAACTTATTCGCTATGTAAGAATTTGTTCACCATGTAAGAACTTGTTTGTTATGCTTCAGAAGATTGGAGACTGATGAGAATTAGGCTTGGGGTGGATTAATGATTGTGCATTGAGCATTGAGTCCCCTATACAGAATTTTATTGTTGTTAACAACCATTTGATCAATAAATATGAGAGATGCCCTCTCAAAAAACAAAGAAAAAAAAATGGGCAGAAGACCTGAGTAGACATTTTCCCAAAGAAGACATACACATGGACAAGAGATACATGAAGAGATGCTTACCATCACTAATCGTCAGGGACAAGCAAGTCAAAACCACTATGAGATATCACCTCACACCTGTTAGAATGGCTATTATCAAATAGACAACAAATAGCAGCATTGGCAAGGATGTGGAGAAAAGGGAACCCTCCTACCATGTTGGTGGGAATATAAACTGGTGCAGCCACTCTTGACAACAGTATGGAGGTTCCACAGAAAACTAATATTAGAAATATGATACAATTCAGTATTTCCACTTCTGGGCATTTACCCAAAGGAAAAACCCTCACAAATTCAAAAAGATATGTGGGCACTTATGTTTATTGCAGCATTATTTATAATAACCAAAATATAGAAACAACCTAAGTATCCATCAACAGATGAATGAATTAAAAAGTGGTACATATATACAATGGAACATTACTCAGCCATAAAAAATAATGAAATCTTGCCATTTGCGACAACATGGATGGACCTGGAAGGTGTTACATACTAAGTGAAATAAGTCAGACAAAGAAAGAGAAATACCAAATTATTTCAGTTTTATGTGGAATCAAAAAAACAAAACAAATAACCAAACCAAACAAAACAGAAATAGACTCATAGACACAGAGAAAAAACTGGTGGTTGCAATAGAGGAGATGGTTGGGGGTAGGGTGAAATAGGTGAAGGAGACAGAGGGACAAAATTTCAGTTATAAAATAAATAAGTCATGGGAACTGAAGTACAGCATAGTTAATATAGTCAATAATATAGTAATAACTTTTTATGGTGACATATGTTAACTACACTTACTGTAAGCATTTCATAATGTAAATAATTGTTGAATTATTATATTATACATCTGAAACCAATAATATTTATTGTATGTCAATTCAATTAAAAGAATGTTTTGAAGAGAATGAAGTCTGAGCTAAGAGTTTCTCCTGAATTTCAACCACAAACCATATTTGGTGCTTCCTTTCCCCACAGTTCTCTGTGGAAGTTGAGAGGAAGATAGGTCAGCTACCGAGGGTGAAACCATAAAGGTTCTCCATCACTCTTGTGTGGCAAAGGGGTCCCCTAGAGGGAGCCAGATGATTGTGAGAGGGGAAAAGATTTGAGGCACCCTCTTTGGTGTGTTTGGCCAACTCCTCATTTTCAAAACATTCCTTTTAAACAGTTTTACCTAACTCCCAGATCACCGTAATCTTATAAACCTGAGTGTTTCTTTCTGAGCAATTTATTGACTTCTCTTATTTGATGTATAAATGAAACCTGAGTATAGGTATAGGTAACAATGCAGATATTTCCATGGAATTTCACACAAGGGCCCCCCTCTTTTGAGTGTCGATGCTCACATTGGTTTGACTACATCTTTGCAGGTGTTCTTTTGAAGGATAAAACAAGCTTTTGAAGCCTGCCTATGAATTCTTGTTATTTCAGAATTTCAGAATACAGTTCTTTTTTTTTCTGCTTTAGAAAAAAAAGAAAACAGAAGAAATTTATTCTCTCACAGAATGGGTGCCAGAGGTCTGAGATAAGGTGTTGGCAGGGTTGGTCATTCTGAGGCCTCCTTGTGGTTTGCTGACAATTTTTGGTGCACCTCCTCCCTGGTTCATCTTCCCCAGGCTCTCCCTGTGTGTGAGTGTGTGATTCTCCCTGTCTCCAAATCTCCCTTTATTAGGACAGCAGTCATATTGGATTAGGGCCCACCCTAAGGAGTTCATTTTAACTTGATATCTTCTGTAAGGACCCTATCTCCAAATAAGGTCATATTATGAGGTACTGGACACTAGAACTTCATCATATGAATTTGAGGGGAACACAATTCAATCCAAAACAATGGCCAAGCTAGGAACCTTAGACTTACTGTGCATTCTCATGCTTCCAGACTCCCTAACCCAGTCTTTAGCCAAGTTTTGTTGCTTCTCTCCATGGCTACCTCCTGGCCTGCACCTTTATCTCCAGGTGACCTCTGCCCCCAACTCATCTCCTCTAGCCCGTCCTAAAACTATACAGCACTAGGTTTGTTACATTGTTCTGGCTGCTCAAGGACACACACCAACTGTCTAGTAGTTTCAGAATCAAGTTGGGAGGTCTCGCAGGTACATCGCCACACTGTGGAGAGGCTGGCTGGTTCTCAGTGGCCCCCAAACATGAGCTGTTTAGTCTGTTTGCAAGACTCCCATTATTTCCACTGCCCAGAAAACCTTTCTCTGCCTGGTCCAAACTTGTACACACTTAAAAGCCAGCCTACGTCACACTTCTTCAGTGACACCTTCCCTGATGGTTCCCTCCTGGAGTCTGACCAGGTTACTGTACAGCTCCAATCTCAATTCATTTTGCTGTTTTGTGTGTGTCTCTCCAAGCAGGCTGTGAGCTGCATATGGGCAGGACCACAGGTGACATTTCTTTTGCCATCCCTGCCCAGCACAGTGTCTGAGACATACAAGATATTCATAAATATTGGGTGAATGAGGAGAAAAATAAGTGATCTATGACTTGCTGGATGAAAGAGTGACTTGATGACTGTGTGGCTGAAAGGCAATGCTAAGGGCAGGGTTTCACGCCTGCTGACCACTTCATTAAATACTCACTTATGATGATGAAGGGGGCCTCAGTGTGACAGAGAATTGCTCCCTAGGGGCTATGCTGCTCCAGGCTTTGTCCTCAATGAGGCAACCTCAGAACCATTCTCTAGCTCAGCAGGGAGTGTAGAGTGGCTGGAAGCCCCCCACCATGCCCTGTGGCCCAAAGCTCCTTTCATACAAGTACTGTGTTTTAGACCTTCATGGACACAGTGATTTAGATTTTCAGGGGGAGGCTCGTATGCAGGCACCTGGACAGGTTTGCTCATGATCACCTGTACCCCTAACAACTATGGTCTGCCAAGAGGCAGGTGAAGGAATGTCCTGATGTTTCCCAATGGGCTGCCCAAAGGGGAAGGATTTAGCCCTGACCTTTGTTCAGGGTACTGTGTGAACAAAGCACAAGAACACCTTAACCAATGGGCCTCTTGATTACTTTTATCAACAGAGAAGTAACCAAAAGGAACCTTGAGATCAGAGGTCATTGCCTCCCCATGTGCCCACAACAGCCCTGACAGTGGCCGTTTCTACTTGAACACCTGTAGCCTTCACCTGCAGATGAGACAGATGCTACTTCACAATGAAAATGCAAGAGATGTACATGGGCATTTAAAAGTCCCCAGAGGAGAGGACCATTCTCAGCTCATGATGGAAGCCCTAGCATTTGTAAGGCAGAAACCCCTTTGGGACCTGGTGCTGCTGGGGCCTGGGTGCAAGGCAGAGGGAAATGGAAAGGCTGGCTCACTCCCTCTGAAGGTCCTACTTTGGTTTGTGTCAGGACTGGAGTTGGAAAAATTTGGAGGTCAAACCATGAGAATAGGTCCCTAAGGGCCAATATGGCAGGAGAGTGAGCCACTTCTACCCTGAAGACAGGCCCCAAGACTAGATACATAATTTTCTGGGCCCAGTGCACAATGAATGTGAGGAATTCCTTGTACAAAATTATCAAAAAATATTGTTTAAAAATATCAAGATGGTGACATCATCAGAGCATCAAGCCAAGTGTGGTTATCTTCTGAGCATAAGACCTCCTGTGATCAGTCAGGCCTCCCGTCTGGAAGTCAGGGCTGGCCCCACATGGTGGGAGCACAGTGACCCATGCCTGGCCCACCCAGGGCCCCTGCTCAGAGCTTGCATCCCCTGGTTGCTTCTACCCATCATACCTGGAGCCTCTGTCCTTCCTGCAGTGTGGGTGCTGGCTTAAATATTTGTTTATAATAACACAGTATAGGTACACCTGATGTGTTTCTATATATGTTTACATATAAAAATAAAAATGTTCTTTAAGAACAACAATTTTAACCTAAGAGCTTGAGTTTTATTTGAAACTAGTTGCAGTGTGCTCAGTGTGGGTCACCTGGATCAGGGTGAGCAGGTGGCATTGGCCAGAAGTCCTAGGGAGACCTGCTCGGGGAGCCCAGTTGGAATGGGCCCCTGAAGCAAGCAGGACTTAGATAGCGAGGAAGGAGCCAGCCACCTGGGAAGGGACAAGACAGAATCCAGTCATCAGGTGGCAATGTATCTGTCCGTCCCCAGCAGGCATGAGAGTTGGTGGCCACCTGCAAAGGGAGGATGCTGCCCACCAGCGGGAGACAATGGTAATTTATCAAATTAATGTCAGTATTACCTGAACAGCTGAGGTGTGCTGCCTGCGCATGCGTGTCAGCACAGGGGCTGAGCGCCTGGGACAGAGGATGCCCAAAAGCTGAGGGAGATGGTGCACTGCATCACTGTGTGTGCTCTGCATTTAGGGTCCGACTGCTTAACTTCAGACTTCAGTGCTACCACGCTGAAGCTGCGGGGCCGTGACGGGATTTTGAACATCAGTTTCTTCATCTGTAAAATGGGAATAGAGTCCTTATTTAAGAGTGTGTGAAGATTAAATGAATTATTAGATGTATTGTGCTTAGAGGCCTGGGACAGAGTCAATACTCCCTATATGTCCCTTATTACAACTGGGGTTAAATCATAATCACTGCAGGACATGATTCCTGAGTCAAGTTCTTGTCTGAGTTAGGCTTGGGGCGGGAGGCTTACACAATTTTGCCTGTACTTTCTACCTTATGAGTTTTAAGAAGTGGAGCACCTTGGGGCATTCCCACTGACGTTCAACTCCTACATGTAGGCATAGCGCCTAAAACGTTGTGGCCAGTCTTCCACATGGGCTGCCACTCAGAGGTGCACCTTGTATGTTTCAAAAAAGTAACTTCCTTAATGCACATCTGTTGGGTTTTCCTTCCTCTCTCTCCTCTTTATTTCCTTTTTTTCATTTTACTTTAAACCTCTTGAGAATATTAACAATATTGAGAAAATTACCCCGGTCCTTTTCTTTAACTGCACCATGATTCAGCATGCTTCTGATCATTCTCTTATTCTGGAAATATGGATTTTCTTGACCTTTTAGGGACCTAGTTCTATGTGCTTGCCTTATATGACTTACTGTGACACCAGAAATAGACTGTGATTAATTTATAGTGTTTCTGAAAGCACAGTCACGTTAAGGGGCATTTGTCATTTGCTTGATATCTTTCACATACTTTTTTGTGGTTTATTAATCTCATGCAAGGATTCACAGAAAGTATAATTCTTATAAGAAGATTAGTTGGATGAGGAGAGAATGGGTTCCGGACCACGAAACAATTCAGAGATAAAATTGGAACTTGATTTATAAAATTTTAATGCATTGAATTTCATGTGGAACAAAATATCACCAAACAGAAGATGACCCAATTATTTTGTAATGGTGGAATTAAAATGCATGTACTGTCAGAGTTGCTTTCTCCTGTACTTTGTGGGGCAGGTGCTTAGCCAAGGGTTTTGTAGTGCAGCAGCATGTGGTAAGAAGTGATAAGAAAGAGTTGTGGTGGGTGATGGCAGGTGACCTTGTTTTGTTGTATTGTTTTCTTCTAGAAGGGTGGTAAGGATCTAAATGGGAGAGAGGAACAAGAATTAAAAGGTAATTGCTTCCAAGTGGAACCAAAGTGTCCATCAATAGATGAATAGATAAAGAAAAGATGGTAAATATACACAATGGAATAAATGGAATATTATTTAGCCATAGAAAGAAATGCTGCCATTTGTGACAACATGGGTGGATCTACAGGGAATTATGCTAAGTGAAATAAGCCAGGCAGAGAAAGACAAATACCATATGATTTCACTTATATGTGGAATCTAAAAACAAAACAAAACAAAATAAACAAAACAGCACTAGACACATAGACATTGAGAAGTGACTGATTACCATGGGGAGGGGTTGGGGTGGGTGGCTGAAATAAGGGAAGGGGATAGAGTGGAACAAAATCTCAATCATAATATAAATTAGTCACAGGGATGGAAGTACAGCATAGAGAATATATTAAATCATTCTGTAACATCTTTCTATGTTGACAGATAGTAACTACACTAATGGGGTGATGATTTAATAATGTACATAACTGTTGAATCACTATGCTGTATTCTTAAAACCAATATAATATTGTATATCAACTATACTTCAATAAAAATTTTCTAAAGGTAATTGTATCCTAGAAATATCAAAGGAGCAAAGAATTAGAGGACAATAAGGAATTACTATTAATTTTCTTAAGAATTATGGTGGCTTGTGATGTCACTGCATAATGAACTGTAAAGAGAAAATGTCATAATGTCCGTAAATACCTAATATCTGAAATATCTTAGCAAAACTAAGTAGATGGGAAGAATAAAGATGGAGGACTCACATCACCTGATTTCAAGAATTACTATAAAGCCACAGTAATTAAGCCAGTGTGGTATTTGCTAAAGATAGATAAATCTTTATCTATCTTTATTAGATAATGGATTAGAACAGAGAGTCCAAAAATAGATCTGCACTGATATGGCCAATAAAGTATTGACAAAAGTACAGAAAAAAGTTGATGGGGAAAGGAGTCTTTTCAGGAAACAGTATTGGGATAATTATCCATATGTGGAAAGATGAGCTTAACCCACTCCTCATACCTGACACCAGAGACAATTCAAAGTAAATCACAGACATACAGGTAAAACATCAGCTATGAAAGTTTTAACATTTTGGTAGATGTCTTTGTAGTATTCCATTCATATGAAGTTTTATCAGACTGTATATTCCGTATTTGTAATCAGCTTTTTGTCACTTAACATTGAATAATTACATTGCTTCCTTTCACTAAAAGACTCCTCCTGGCTTTTCACTGAAAACATCCTCTGGCTCTAGAGTTATAAGGCAGGGGACTTGGGCCCCTTGAGAGGGAACCCAGAAACCCTTGGTGGCCCAGCTTATCTGTCCCATAGGGGTGGCTCAGAATGAACAACATGACCACTCTCCAATGATAAACCTCAGAACTGTGCTGGAAATCATGTACTTCCTGAAGAATCCTGAAATGAAGATACCTGCAAAGAGAGCTGTACTTCATGAGTCACCTGACGTGGCTGTGGGGGCCAGAATTCCTCTGACACTGACAGTATTTAGCCTTTTTTCCTTTGGCCCCACTGCTTGTGTTTTCCAGAACCACAATATCCTATGAAATCTGTGTCTGTGCCTGTCACCATCTTATTTAAGAAAACCCCAAACCACACAAATTGTAATAATCAAAGATATTTTGAATTCCACCCTTTAGTTTTATTATCACATGTAAAAGTTGTAGGTTGTTGACACTGGTGAATTCATTATAGGAAATGGTCATATGACTTCCTTCTGGAGGAGATCCCTGTGGAGGAGGGAGAGCTATGACCCATGTTCAGGGATTGAGATATATTTAGCCTCTCATAGCATGAGCTGTGGGGTTGAGTCACACCAGTTCTATTCCTCTGTGAGATCTTCAGCCATCAATTGATCTATTAAGTATATTCTATTATCTGTCTTAGTTTCATCTACTTAAATGTAAGATTCACTCCATGAGAACAAAAGCTGGACCACATCTGTTTTGTTCTCCTCTTTATTCCAAGCATAAAGCAGAGTACGTGACATCTGATAGGTATGAATTTTAAAACTATATTGATGGATGGTTGGGTGGATGCATGGACAGACTTAATGCATGATGGATCAGATGGATGGGATGAATTGATGATAGATGAATGGATGGATGTTTTGTTGGATGGATGGATGGATGGATGGGATGAATGGATGATGGATTCATTGGATGGATGGAGTGGGGGATGAGTTGTTACTGACTTGGTGGTCCTGTAGTTCAATTTGGATACTCCATTGAAGTGATGAACCCAGGTTTCACTCCCACACATCCGAAACATCAGGCTTCTGTACTGACAGTGGTTTGTTTTAGTCATAAGAGGAACCAGATAATGAGCTGACTTTGGTTTCTCTCTATTCCTTATAAAACCCCTTCAGTTGCTAACCAAACATCACCACATCAACAAAGACATATAACACAGTGCCTGTGGCCCCTTCCCTGCCAGGGTCTTCCAGCATGGTGGGCTCAGTCTTCCAAGCCATCTGCATTTTCATTAGGACATGAGAAATGTGCATGTGCCTCAGGTTTCTGGCATGGAACAACTACATTTCAGTGAGTCCAGCCCAACTGTGAAACTGCTGGCACCTAGGCCCTCAGATGCCCAGCAGGCAGCTCTCCTCCTTTGAGCCCACGGGCCTGTGCCCTTTGTAGCTGCCAGTTTGCTTTTTTCCTCAGAATGAGGAAAGTTTATAAGGGATTCTAGCAAAAGCAAAGACAGTAAGCTTTGGGGTCACTTTATTGCAGGCATAATCACATTAGGTAAGGCTCCTATGGGGCTTTTTTAAAAGTTGAAATCTGCATAGAACTCCCATCACCATATTAGCACATTCCTAGGAGTCTGGACACAAATCCTTTGAAGGAGCCCACATTATCAGGCACTATAAGGCCATACCCAAGACACACTTGATTTTAGTTCTTATCAGTAGGAGTTTACTGAGAGTTTATTTACCTAGAGTGTGCTAGGTATCATGAATTCCTGCATAAAAGGAATGTACAATTCGGTTGAAGAGAAAAGATGATGCCATTAGAGGAGAACATGAGGCAAAATGTACTTAGAAGCAGAAGGTGAACTCCATGACCTCTAGTCCAAAAGGGTAGGAGTGTCTTTCTCTGCCTTTAGGTAGTCATCCAGCAAATTTCCCAAAGTTAATCTGCTATAAAAAGAGAAAGTTAAAAAATGTAAAATATAATGATGTCATATAGAGAATCATGACAAATATGTGTTAGAAACTGTTAATAAAATGAACCGAACCACCTACAAAAAATAGACACTCCAGGAACTTAGTCTCCAATTTCAACTATCTGATAATTTGGGAGTAAACAACAGAAGATCTCTAAACAGGAAAGCAGATGCAGCAAAGCTTGTGCACCAGACATAAGTGAGCCCCATCTTCATTAAATATCTATTTACTCTTTCTGCCCAGTTCCCACAAGTGTAATATTCCTGATTACTAGCCAAAAATCAGACAATAGAAAATATTTAAAGCAGAAAGAATGCTGCCATAAGTGGAAACTGAATTAAAAAAAAAAAGGCAGCTGAAAGCAAACAACTACATAAAACGATTTTAAAATGTTAGGTGCAAGAATGCAAAGGCAAAAAATTTATGACAACTTCAAAGTTGACATAAATTCAAGCAACCAGTTTTACATTTTCATGACAATACACTTCAAACATTACCTGATTCTAAAGTGGTATTCTAAATATAACTATATGCTAGCTTGGAACCTTGAGTAATTGCTCTTAGATATAAGTGTAAATAATGGTTTTGTTTTTAGGTCAGCCCCTAACAGTTAATGTCCCCTAAGAGTTAACCCCTAACAGTTAATGTCCTTCATAATACACCAGCAATATTTATAAACTGTAGTAAACATACCAGAAAAACAATTCTAGACCCACTATTTTCTTTCCCACTTAAGAAAGCCATATGGCAATACTAATAAAATAGGTCCACAGCCTGCAATGCTCCCTAAACCACTGATCTGGTCCAGAGCCCAGACCCATCTGGTGGAGGCTGAGGCTCCCTTTGCCAGATTTCCCACACAGACCCCTGGAATCCAGAACAGGGAGAAGTCGGGACAGGAGCAAACACTTGTGTGAAAGGGTGGAGGAGGCTAGCACTGGCCTCTGAAGAACAGAGATCGAGTTTGCCACTAAGAAGGATTTAGAGCATTCTCCTTAAGTTGCCATATCCAATCACAGGGCATCTGTTCTTTACTAGAACCCCGAGGGCAGGGCTACACCCCTGTATCCCCAGCACCTACCAACTGGGACCGGGTAAACAACAAATGAGCTGTGGGCAAATGAAGCTGTGAATGGACGATGGTATCCTTTCCTAGAAGAGGGCAGCCACGAGAGTGGGGTGCTGGCCCTGGTTTACCGCTGGTCTCTGGCTCCCCGCAGCCTGCCCCCAGGTTGTCCCAGCTATGGGGCTGCAGGCAAGAGCCAGACATGGATCAGCAGCTGACAGCCAGCAGGACCCCGGCAGCAGCCATGCAGCAGTAATTTCTTGGGAAGCAACAGCTGATAAAGAACGGAAAGCAGGAGTGGGACCTCCTGCCATGAGGAGAAGTGTCCAGGATACTCAGTGTCAACTTGTGGTGGCAGAAGACAGATATTAACTGGCAGGCAGAGGTGAACTCATTTAGGTCAGGAAACTGCTAAAACAAACCCTCTGACTAGAAAGGCTCTCAATCCATAGAGAAAAGATTGGGCTGTGTTTAGGCTCCTGTAAGAGACAAAACCATATTTAATGCACTTTAGGAAACATGCCACCAAAATGAGTTGAAACTTTAAAAGAATACATTATTTCTCAAATACACTGACATGCTGGATAAGTGAGGTATTATTATTTCTTCCAGGTTTAAAGTTATCTTAACATCTGATTAGAATTTTTAAAGAAATATGAGACTCAGCATTAGGATAAGTCTTCCAGTCCAGTTTGATGCTAGAATATATTTATGCAGGATTTTTTAAATGCCTCTTAATTTTCAGGTTCATAAACAATGAAAATGATCTTTGGCTATACCCACTACAGGAAAACAGCTGTAATAACCAAAGTAAAGGACCCTGTAATAAATAGAACCAAAACTGATACACCTGAAACTAGGTTGTGCTTTTTAGATTTAGTTCATTTTTAAATAGCCTGTTGGACCAGCAGGAGAAAGTAGATAAACCAACACCAATAAGGTTGAGGTGGTATGTTTCAAAATGGTCCACTTAGTCATCCAGATAGATTATGTGACTGCCAGTGCTTGGCTGGAATTCCATCCGAGGCCACAGTTCCAGGAAGTTTGGTCAGTGTGAGCCACTGACACAGTAAAAAAACCCCAGCAGACTCCATTAAAAAAATACAATAAAGGTTAAAATCCTTAACATAGAAAGATCCCCAAACATGAAAAACAAAAACAACTCAATTTTTAAAAATAACAAAGGATATGAGTAGATAGTTCATAGAAGAATTAGAAGTGGTTGATAAGGATTTTAAAGATTCCTTAGAATTAGGGACCTGAAAATCAGATAACAAGACAGCATTTCAATGTATAAGATCAGCAAAAATGTAAAATATTGCTAATATCTATTACTTTTGTGGAGACTGTTAGGCATTGGTTCTCTAAGCATGACCTGAAGACAATTTTCATCAGAATCATTTAGTGGGTTTACTTAAAAGGCAATCAGCAAAACTTGGAAACAACCCAGATGTCCTTCAATGGCTGAGCTGACAAAGCGTGGCAAGTTCACACCAGGGAATACTACTCAGCAATGAAAAGGAGCAGTCATCAGTACAGGCAACAAGTTGGGTGAATCTTAATGGCATTATTCTGAGTGAAAGAATCCAATTTCAAAGGTTATATGGCCAATGATTCCAGACTTACAAAGAAAAAGATCAATAGCAACAGAGAAAAGACTGTTTACCAGGGGTTTGAGGTAGGGTGAGCTTGCTATAGTCATCACCTGTGCCTGATAGGTGATGGAACCTTCTGTGTGCTGGTTGTGGTGGTCACACAGAACTACTACCTGTGTTAAACCTCACAGAACTATACACTCCACCTCCCTTAAAGTCAGACTTACTGTGTGAAAATTAAAAAAAAACAACACATGTACAGGGCCCATCCCACACTTTGGGCAAGTGGGGTCAAGCCAATGGCCTTTCCCAACAAGCTCTCAGTGATTCTAATGGATGGTATGTTTTGAGTATATTGCTTCTCATGATTATTCATAGGTGTGTAAGCTTGTACCACGTTCTAGATGATAATTAGAAAGGTCTATGAAAATGTAGAATGTACATATGCTTTTACTTAGCAATCCACTTTAAGGGATTTATTGTATGGACATACTCATAGGAGTTTGCAAGATCATGTACAGACATAGCCACAGCAATAATGCAGTAGTGAAAATTGGGAGCAACTTAAATTTCCAACAACAGCAAACAGTGAAATAAATTATGCTGCAGCCACGTTGTGCTAATGCATGCAGTGGAGAAAGAGACTATGCCTAAAATTTTACATATATATTTACATTCTAATGCATCTGTGAAGAACTCTTCAGTGAACAGGATGCAGCTCCTAACAGCTTTACCTGCTCCCATGCGGCCCACAAAGAAAATAAGAATGAGTTGCCTCCATTTAAATAAATGGGGGAACTCTCACACAGAGTCAGCTCATTATCTGATTCCTCCTGAGGAATCAGAGGCCTGGCACCAGTCCTCTGATTGATGTCCAAGAATAATAGTAAAAAAACATTAAATGTGTTTGGATTTGTATCCCTTTGTGTGAGGCCAGTGATTGTGGGAAGCAGGCAGATAAGAGTTCAGGGACCCTGTAGTTTCAAGGCCCTTGTAAATTTCAAAAAAAAAAAGCTCCAGTCCAACTCAGCCATTCAAAAGTACACTTAAATAAACCTGAGCTCTGACTGGTTATGCCCTATGCAAATGAAGCATTGTACTTTCAGCCAATCAGGTGTGTGTTGTGATATCATTAGTTCAGTTGTTTATTAGGTCTGCTGGGTGGGACTTCCTCCTTTCAAGAAGTTATATAAACTCCTAGACTCGTTGTTTTTAGCTGCATCCTCTCTTGGAGCCCCTCCTGATTAGAAACCTTTTCACTCCTCATTAAAATCTTTGCTGGTTGCTTTATACCTGTCTGCTGACTTTATTCCTCACTGCCTCTGAGACACAATCCTGGAGATAAAAGCATCTCAGCTAGTATGTGAGACTTTCAAACCAATGTCATTTCACAGAGGCACACACATACAAAAAAACCCACAAAATTTGAAGCACAGCCCCACCACCACCTCTTTGGGAGGCTTGTTAGGAAGTCAAACCTCCAGGTCTCCTGTGCCTGACTGCACCTATCCATCGGAGAAGAGAGCAAGGTGGTGTGCTTGCACCGAGCTGTCTCTTTGAAAGCATGGCTCTGGTCTTCCTCCTGAACTGACCTCCATCCCCTCCATTGGCCTGTCTAAGGCCATTCAGGCTTCTGGCCCTCCCCAGGTGCCCTCCACTAAAGCCTTTGGTGATCCCTGTAGCACCTGGGTGGTCTCCAGTGCCCTGCTGCCAGTACTGCACCATGAACTTGCAGAGTGCAGGCTCATCTCTCCGTACCTCTGTCCACCTGCATGCAGCACAGGCTGACTGGAGGAGGCATTCACCTGAATCTGGCTGAAGTGTCCTTCATGCAGGTGCACCACATGCTGGGGTGCAGCCCTGGTCACTGAGGACTCCCCCAGTTGGAGGGGAGCGACAGCCACTGCCGAGACCGTCTCTGGGCCTGATCCATGAAGCAAAGCTTCTAGCCAAACAGTACCAGCCCACCCTAATGCATCCACCCCTCCCTCACTCCTCCAGACAAGGGGCCCTGGATGTCCATCTCTCCACTCATTCAGCCAGAGACAGAAACTGAAATAATGTCCATGTTCTAAGATGCTTATTTCCCCCCACATAAAACATCTCTGTGATCTACAAAAGTCTGCAGAAGAAAGTGCCTGGGAGAGCAAAGCAGGCTGGGCAGGGCTCCTCACTGCCACCTGGGGAGACAGACCACCCGTCACAGCCCTCCTCTGGACCCTCCTCCCATTCTTCTTCCCATTCCCCTCCTCCCAGCTCTCCTCCCTACTTGCCCCAGCACTCCAACTGCCCTCAAATGGCACTTTCTGAAATCTGATGTCCCCTCATTGGCCTTCAACTCAGTGTCTAGACACAAAATTCACTGTCTTCCCACTCAAACTGCAGTCGTACCATCTCTAGGCTATCTGGCCTGGACCTTTGGCATAATCCTCAACTCAAACACCTCCAGAAGGATATGTGATCAGTCACTAAATCACACTGTTGACAAGAGGGTTCCTTCTAGCAGCTCTGAGATTTGCTCTTTCCTCTCTCATCTCTGGATGAGAGCACTGGAGGTCCATGTTCCCCTTTCCACATATCTTTTCTGACTAGCAATGTCTACTGATACAGCAGGGTGCAGATGTTGCCTCCAGAATTTTTCATTATTCTGGAATCCTCTGGGTTCACCTAGATTACACTTCATTAAATCCCTACTTTGTCCTTTCCTCCTGCCTGGGAGTTTCTTAGGGTGGGGGTCCCTTCCCACCCTCCTTGCAGCCCAGCTACAGGCACCAGGTGGGGGCTGGCAAATGATGGCTACAATTTCAGGGTCCTAGGTCTCCTGAGATGCATGATCTGTAGGATAGAAAGCCCTGCTCCATCCTTGTATCCAACTGGGCATGTTACTGTCAAGTTACTCTTTCTGAAGTACATCAAGAATCTATATCAGAAACGTTCTCTTACTGAGTAGAGCAAATCTGAATTCTTCAGCTTGGCACTCATGCCTCTTTATTGATTGGTTGTGTTTTTGTCCATCTGTACCAACCTCCTAGTATCCCCAGTATGGAGTCAGACTGTTGATATGAGAGAGGTGTTGCTACAGGTTGGGTTTGTTCTCCTCGGTTCTTGTTCCTGCTGAAACAAATAATTGAAAGGCAAAGACACAGTAGCAAAGCAGAGTGAAAGTTTTATTTGAATACACTCCAAGGGAGGAGCGGACCAGAGTCAAGATAGACAAAATCATGGAACTTTTAGGGGAGGATCTGTTTACCTGGTCCTGGCCTGGAAGGTACCTTTTTGATTGACAGGATGAGGTTATTTGACTGACAGCTCTAGTTGTACACCCATTCCTCTTGGTGCACACATCTTTTCCCAAAATGCACACAGAAAAGGGGCAGGGAGCAAAACTGCAATTTTATTTGAATGAGATCATGATGAGGTGTGGTTTGGGCAGTTCTTAGTTCTGTTTGATTGTACCTGCATTGGGACCTGGTTGGGACGGGTTTGGCTGGGTCCTGAAAGGCAAGGAAGTTGTCTCCTTGCAAAAAGCCTTTATTGTCTTCACGTGGGACCACCAACTGGGCCGTTTTTCCTTGAAACTTCTCTTCCCCTTCCCTGGCTGCTCATGTCTGTCTTTCTACCTGTAAATCCGGGGAAAGTAAATCCCGGGGTAAAAGACCGAAATCAGTCAAAAGGAGAAATAAAGTTTAAAACCCGTTTATTGCTTACAAACTGCAGTCCAGCGCTGTCTCTCTCTCCCCTAATCCAGAATAAGCAAGCAAGCAAGCCCCTCCCTTTAAACTCTCAGGTTCAGACATGCCCTCGGTTGCCCAGGTAATTACCCATTGACATGGAGGTGAACTGTCCACCCCTAAGGATATGCAGATGCACCAAAGCCAGGCAAGATACTCTGGAAATGTTACAATTTTACCCACACCATCTAATAGTGTGTTTGTTATGCTCAGCAGTGACTGCCACCATCACAGCAACTTTCTGAGCAGAATGGTCACCAGTGGTAACTGGAGAAGGTTCCCATTTGCCAGACACCACTTCTGGGGACCACATGGCCACCACTGTCTGGGAGTTTGCAACACTGTGGGGAACTCCTTCATCAATCAGCTTTCTTTCTTTCCCTCCTTGGATGCTGTTGCCTTTACACAGTATGTGGTTATCAGCTGGGGCCGATTATGCCCCCAGAGGACATGTAGCAAAGTCTGGAGATATTTTTAGTTGTCACAACTGGGGGTGGGTGCTACTGGCATCTAGTGGGTGGAGGTCAGACATACTGTTTCACATACTACATTGCATAGGGCAGCTCCCAGCAAAGAACTTTCTGGCCCCAAATATTGCTAGGTCTGTTGAGATGCTCTGGTCTGCAGGGCCCTCCCCATGAGTAGTCAGTCCCAAGACTCTTCTCCGTATCCCACCCCCTCACAGAAAGGTCACCAGAATCTTTTTTTTCTTTAAATCCTGCCCTGTTTAGCACTTCCCCTCTTAAACAGATGTTAGCAAATTTTACATTTGTTTTATCCCATATACTCAGTTAGGTTATAAGAGCATTGAGGACAGTGATATTTATTTTTCAATAGGTGTGAGCACAAGATAAATGTGTGGTAAATAGTTGTTGACTCACTTAGCTCCCTGAAGCACAAATGAAAAATAAAATGCTTACATTTACCGGCTCCTCTTGAGAATTTCAGGATTTGGAAACAGAGGAAACTTGTTTAAATTTAAAAGGGAAGTTCTAGAATTTCCACAGAATTTAAACTCTTCTTATTCTGAGGAATACACCTGGAAAAGGAACTCAAGTATCAGCTATAGTCACACCATCCTTTATAATTTAAATAAAATTTGTTTCAGTCCCTCAACAGTAGGAACATTAGGTCTGTTGCCTCTTCGGGAAGTTCTGTGTTCAGCATATCCACTTCTGCCTCTGGAAGTCTGCCCTGTGGACACCTCTCCACGCCTTCTATCTGCCGGCTGGCCCCCCCTTTCCAGCCTGTGCAGGCCCTACCTTGGCCGCAGTTCCTCCTTCCCGGTGTCCTCTAAACCTCCCCCATTAGGACCTCTGTGTGTTGAGAAGTCTTTACAGGTTAGAGACAGAAGCTGAAAATAGTCTCAGCCCTTTATTTTTTTGATGGCCTTACTTTTAAAAGTTCTTCAGCAACTCCAGGCCAGGAATTTTTCAGAGACACTTTTTGCTCTAGACTTCAGCCTCCTGTTAGTAGCACTGTAACTTCTCTGCATTTCTCCTTCTTCTGCAATTCCTTCCCAGCTCCCATTGCAGAGCAGCCCACAGTTCCTGTGGGATTAGGGTTCCTGTAGCTCACCTTCCCTACCCCAAGCAGGCTAGGATGTTCTTACCCTAAAAAGAGAGTGTTTTCCCTAAGACAAACTCCTTTGTCTTCTGTTCATGCCGCTCCACAAAGACAGAGTTCTGAGTTCTGATGAACAGAATGTCAGCCGTGAAGGAAAATGCCGTGAGCAGAGACCAGGAGCAGAGCTCTGCTGAAGAAAGCGAGGGAAGCTGCTGCTCTGGTGCTCATGCCTGGTTGTGTGTCAGCCAAGTTACTTTCTTTCTAAGGAAACCTTGCAGGGCTGGGGGCACCATTAAAGGCACCCATGTGGCAGGGCTGGTCCTCAGGCAGTTGTGAGCCCCTCCAAGACTGTGGCCAGCAGCACCCGTGGCAGTGAGCTAGCACAAGTGCTCCCTGGGGAGGCCATTAAATGTCTGCTTTGTCTCTAAAGAAGTACAAATAAACACAAAGTTTGGGTAATGCTCTCTTCTGTTTATATATGTGAACAGTGCTATAAAGTTAATAATTCTTACTTTGTAAGTGAGACAAGCTCAATACAATTTTTTTTTCTTAAAGGGGATGAAACTTACCCCTAATCTCACTGTGAAAAATAATCTCTGTGAATATTGTAGTGTCTTTGCTGCCCTGAGGAAAGCTTTTAGGAAATAAGGGGCTTTTCATCTCCAGAGAAATGCTGGGATCAGTTTTACACCTGAGAAAGACTCCTCTTATCTTCTTAGTTGGATGTCAAAAACCCCATCCCCACCTGCCCTGGGAAGTGCCATGACCTACCTTTGAATTAATGTGTATATTCCTTTCGAGATTCAGAGACTTTCTGAGTCCTCCTGCCCCTAAAAATTGATAGACATGTTCAATAAATATTTACTGAGTGCCAACTATTGTCACCAGACACTCTTCTTGCAGTGAAGATTCATCACAGAACAAGACAGATGAAAACCTTTGCTCATGGAGCTCTTCCTTGTCAGAGGAGATAACAAGAAAGGGGGCAACAAGAAAGGTCTAGAGAAGGAGACCTTCTCTGGGCCTCAGTCCCCTGTCCCTTATCCTCCCACACCTGCCCTGAGCAAATTAACTGAGAGCTGGACCAGAAATTAAATATCTTCAGAGCTCGGGAAAATCATCACTTGAACTGTGATTTCTATTTCAGATGGGAACATTTCTAAAAGTTTCCCCCCCTTTTTTAAAAAAAAATTTCCAAATTCTAATGAGCTCTGCATTTTACTTCCTGATAGATCCAAGTGTTTTCACATATAAAAGTGATGTTTAAAATGATTTGTTGTAGTGTAAAAATAATGCGCTGACAAATTATCTAGTGACCAACCCATCTGCTCAGAAAAATGCTCCTCCATGAGAAGCAGGACTCTTTCTGCTGACAGGGTGTGGGGACATTTCACTAGCGTGTTCTTATCAGCCAGCACAGCAGCATGATGTCCAGACACTGGATGCCTGAGGTGGGCAGAAGAAACCACTGAGCAGGAGCCAATTTTCAGAAAAGGGAAGCGGGAAGCCAAGAGTAAGCTTCCGGGTCATACCTCAAGCGGGTCCCTAAATCTGAGCTGTGTGCTTCAGTCCTTGACAGATTAAATTATTTAGGGCATGTTTGCAGTTCCCAGACTCTTTTCATGACCTGCAGTAATCCTCATGGTTACTCTGTGAAATAGAAAGCATGGTCCCTATTTCACACTGAAATACAGTCAAAGAGGGAGGGTAACTGAAGGGCCCCCACCAGTAAGATGGCAAACTTCCAGCTTCTCTTCCGGGTCCTCAGTTCCCGACGGTGCCAACTAAAGACCAATCACCTCTCTCCCCACTCCCACTCTCAGCACCTAGTCAATAGCCACCAGCCCCATAGAAGTAACACCACAACCACCCCATGCCCCTTCCTATATAACCCAGCACCTTTCCCCAATAAAGTGGAATTCTCCGGTGAATTGCTGCTGTATGTTGCTCCCTTCCTTTCATTGGTGCCGAAACCCGGGAGACGGGACACCCCAACTGGACCCTGTCTTCCCCCTGACACCAGCAGCAGCTTGCCCTCTTCCTTTTTCCGGCGCTGGCTCCTCACACTCACCACTCCTCTTTGGCCTTTAGGTAAGTTTTCCCCCAGAGTGGGCCACTCTTCCCCGAGCTATCGCAGTGCCATTGTCTGTGATCGTCCGGCAAGGCCCTGACGCTCGGGGACGAGGAAAGAACTCTCCCCGCCTCCGGCCTTTACTGCTGCAGCAGACCCTCAGGCCCCCACTTCAACAGCCATAAATTGCCACCTCCAGCCTTCACAGCTGCTGCAGACCCTCAGGCCGCCCCTCCAACAGCCATAAACGAGGTGACTCCTTTGGGGATGAGAACCCTCCCTTTTCCACTTCCTCCTTCCGTTCTACCTGCCGAAATCCGTTCCATCCGCCGAAAACTCCTAGTACTCGGTACCTCGGACTCCGGCACTCTGCCTTCTTAGAGAGGTCTGGGTGACGATCCACACTTCCTAAGAAACCGACTCGTATACGAGTTTCCGCAGACTCCCAAGGATGATCGGGGACGCCCTTTGTCTCCTTGCGGTCTGCTCCCAGTCCGAGGATCTCCGTTCATCTTCCCCTGTTTGTCTCCTTCTCTGTCCTTTAGCCATGGGAGCCTCCTCATCCCTCCCTGAAAGTTCACCTCTTGAATGCCTGCTCAAGTATCTAGCACCCTCTCCCTGACGCCTGATATAAAACCAAAACTTCTCCGCAAATACTGCTCCCAAGATTGGCTGACATAGCCCCTAAACAATAACAACCAATGGCCCGCAGGGGGAACTCTTGATCCTAACATCACTTGCGATCTCTTTAACTACTGCCAGCGCCTGAAAAACTGGAAGGAGATTCCCTATAGCAAAGCTTTCTGCCTCCTCCCCCCGCCCCCCCCCAAGTTCTCCTAGCCTGCAAGCCGTCTCCTCCGCAAAAGCCTCCCATTCACTCCCTTTCCGCTCCTCCTCCCGCCTCCCTCGCCCCTGCCGCTGCCTCCTCCCCCCACTTCCCCACAAGTTCTCCTAGCCTGCAAGCCGTCTCCCCCACAAAAGCCTCCCATTCACTCCCTTACCCCTCCTCTCCTACAACAACCCCACCCCCTTCCTCCACCACCATCTCCTCCCCCACCTCACCCCCCTTGCAGTTCAAGCCTGAGCCTTTCAGCTCCCCTCTAAGTTCCAAGAGCCTCCTCTGTCTTTGGCCCCATCACCTGTTTCTCCCCCACAGACTGAGCCAGAACCCTTCAGTCCTCCTCAGACTCGGTCCCGAGAGCCTACCAAAATTATCGCCACCCCCTCCAAGAGGTAGCAAGATCTGAAGGCATCGTGTGCGTTCATGTCCCTTTCTCCTTAAGAGATTTAGCCCAACTTGAGAAACGCCTACGTTCCTTTTCCACTAATCCCACAACATATATCAGAGAGTTTCAATAGACCCTCCAGTCATACAGCCTCACACATCATGACATTTTCATGCTCCTAGCCAATACCCTCCTTCCTGAAGAGCATAGACGAGTTTGAGACTTAGCCCAAATGCATGCCACCTAAACCCACAGGACTGACCCCACCTATCCCCCTGGCCCCACAGCTGTCCCCGAACAAGAACCACACTTACATTATAACACCACTGTGAGTCTCCGCTCTCAAGATATCTTCGCCTGCTGCTTAATAGCAAGTCTGAAAAAAACAGCTTGTAAATAATCAATTTTCAAAAGCTCCCTCCGAGTTCTTAGACAGACTCACTCAAGCCCTATTACAGTATACCAGCCTGGACCCAGAAACGCCTGACGGGAGACATGTCCTTATGACATACTTCCTAGCTCAAAGCTACCCCAATATTAAAGCTAAACTCAAAAAGTTAGAACAGGTCCCCACTACCCCACAGACTGAGATCCTAACAGTGGCCTTTAAAGTCTTCCATAAACCGGAGGAGGAGAAAGAACGCCATAAACAAAAGGCTGATCAGACCAATTTCCAAATGTTAGCCCAGCTGATAAAACCACAACCTGGGCGCTCTTCTACAAACAAGTCCCCCACAGGAGCTTGTTTCAAGTGCAGACAAGAAGGACATTGGTCAAGGGCATGCCCCTACCCTAGATCACCTACCACCCCATGCCCCAGATGCCACAAAAAGGGCCACTGGAGGTCTGATTGCCCAGCCACCCGAAGGGGAGGCTGGACGAACAACCCCCATCCTAAGCCCGCCATAGTGGGGCTGGCAGAAGAAGATTGATGGGGCCTGGGAGCTTCAAGCCCGACCATTTCCATCACCAAACAGGAGCCCAGGCTTACTTTAATAGTAGACGGTCGCCCCATCTCCTTCCTCCTAGATACAGGAGCCACCTTCTCAGTCTTGCGGGAATACCGGGGCCCTACCACGCCTGCCATTACTCCTATAGTCGGGGTAGGAGGTAAACAGATTTTCCCATTAAAACCCCCCCGTTTTATGCACAATCCAAGACAATCCCATACCTTTCTCCCACTCCTTCCTAGTTATGCCCCAGTGTCCCATCCCCTTACTAAGAAAGGACATCCTTTCTCTCCTCCATGTTTCCATAACTATATCCACTCCCACAGCCCCCAGTACTCCCTTTCTAATGGCCCTCATAGCCGATGACCCCCCTCTACCCAATGAAAGCTCCAGTTCCGCCCTCACACACCCTGTAAATTCCAGAGTTTGGGACATTACAAGCCCCTCCATGGCTCTATGTCCTCCTGCCTCTAACAAATTACGTGACCCCTCTCAGTATATCTGTCAGGCCCAATACCCCCTAACCATTTCAGCCCTCATAGGCCCCCAACCCATCATTCAAGATCTTTTAAACAAAAATTACCTCAGACCCACTCACTCCCCATTTAATACCCCCATATTAGCTGTTAAAAAAACCAACAGATATTTCTGCCTCGTCCAAGACCTTGGCCTCATCAACATGGCCATCGTCCCTATCCATCCCTTAGTCCCAAATCCATACACCCTTTTATTGCTGCCCTGCCTTAGCCTCCCGAGACCCCTCCTCCCAAGATTTTTTCACCTTCACCTGGACAGACCCATACACAAGACATTCTGAACAACTCACTTGGACAGTTTTGCCACAAAGCTTCCGAGCCCACCTTATTACAATACGTGGACGATCTTCTACTCTGCAGTCCCTCGTAAGACCAGTCTCAACTTGACACTGCTTCCCTACTTAACCTTCTAGCTTCACGAAGTTACAGGGCATCCCCTGTCAAAGCTCAAATCTCTTCTCCTTCTGTCACTTACCTCCGATTTCTTCTTTCTCAACAAAGAAAGTCCATTACCTTAGACAGAAAACAGCTCCTCTCTGACCTGCCTGTTCCCAAAACCAAGACAGAAATCCTTTCCTTTCTAGGCCTGGCTAAGTATTTTAAAGCATAGATCCCTAACTTCTCCCTATTGGCAAGACCCCTATACAACCTCAGCAAGGGCCCCCCTGAAGAACCATTATTCTCCTCACCCCGACACTCCTTCATTAAGCTCCGTGGAGCCCTTGTGGAAGCCCCAGCTCTCCATCTTCCTGATTTGTCGAAGCCCTTCTCATTATACATTCATGAGAAGTCCAGTCAAGCTGTAGGAGTCCTAGGCCAATATTATAGCCCATCCTTTGCCCCAGTAGCTTATCTTTCCAAGCAATTAGACCCCACAGTTCGGGGATGAGCCCCCTGCCTACGGGCATTAGCCACTGGACAGCTCCTGCAGAAGGAAGCTCATAAACTGACATTCGGGGCGCCCCTTACCATTCTGTCCCCACATCACCTAAAGGATCTCTTAACCTACAAAAGTTTACAGATTCTCCCTCCCTCCACACTCCTGACCTTACTGTCCTCTTTCCTCCAAATTCCCGTTCACCCCCTTTGCCATCCATACCCGAATCATGACTTTTTCCTCCTTTACTGCTCTCTTGCTTTTTCTCCTCATTCCTATTGTCTTCCCCGCCACCCCAGCCTCCTTTGTATGGCGAGTCAAAGTAAGACAGACTTACACACAGCATCAAACAAAAGTTACTGCCCTAATTGCCACATCAGACTGCCCTCTGAAAAGCTGCTCTGAGCCTTTATACCTCCACTTTCCTCCCTCCACTGAAGTGTTCACTAGCAGCTACCTTTATTCTCCCTACCTCTGCTTCCTCTATGACCAAAGACAAGCCTATTGCAGGCGATGGAAAGACACCTACGGGAGATGTCCCTACTGGTCTTGCGCCATTCACTACATGAGTAACTTCCAGTACCCACAGTATTACTCCTCCAACCGTTTCATGAAATACCCCAACAGCTCATTCTCCTTATCAATCCCAGATCCCTGGGACTCTCGATGGACTGCCGGGGTCACAGCCTCAATTTACTATGGGGGGGTCCTCAACCCCCCACAGTACTCTTCATATCTCTCAAGAGTATGTTCCCTCTCACCCCCAGATCTCTCAAGTTACATCAGATATCGGACATTCCGAAAAAGTCATTATCCAAACACTTGAAGGCACTTCTTCATCTTCTTATTCCTCCTACTCTTGGTTACAGCTTATTCAAGACACCACCATCTTTCTCAACCACACCCTCAACACCGCCAATTGTTTCTTGTGTGCATCACTACAGCGCCCATTGCTGGCCGCCGTGCCCCTTAATATTTCCAACTACTCCTTCCATGCAGAAGGACAACCCCTCCACCCCCTGGCAGACATACCCCTATGAGAACCAGAATACGCAGATAATCTCACCATCCACCACTGTGTAAGCCCAGCTCCACCCCCCTCCAGCACACTTCACTGCCTCTCTATCTACACCCCTACCTCTGGCTCTAAGACTTTCACTCAACCGAGACACTTCTTTTAGTGCAATGGCAGTCTTTTCAACTCACTGCTTCCCAACTGCAATACACCCTGCATTCTCATCACCCTAATCCCACAGCTTACACTTTACAGCATGGCAGAATTTCTTGAGCTCCAACCTCCCTTGCCCTCGTGCACAAAAAGGGCTGCTTTCCTTCCCATCACGGTCAGTATCTCTTTGACCACCTCAGTCATTGGGGCAGGGCTTTCTGGAAGAGCCTTGGGTCACTCTCTATAGGCAATTAAAGATCTCAGTGCCAATCTTGAGGGTGCCCTGACATCCACTGCCGATTCCCTGGCCTCTCTCCAAAGACAGGTCACTTTGCTAGCTAAGGTCACCCTTCAAAACCGGCGGGCCTTAGATCTGCTTACAGCCGAGAAGAGCGGCACCTGCATCTTCCTTTGAGAGGAGTGCTGCTATTACATCAACGAATCCGGCATTGTAGAAAGTAACATTACCAAACTCACCGACCTTGCCTCCAGCCTCCACTCTGCTTCCAATTCCAACCCATTCTCTTCAATACTAACAACCCCCCTCCTTACCTGGCTCTGGCCCATTGCAGGCCCCATAATAATCATTCCTCTCGCCTGTCTCTTCTTACCCTGTATAATGAAGTTCATCAAATCCCAAGTCAGAAAAATCTCTAATCAAACTTTCAACCAGCTTTTACTCAGGAACTGTCAGCTTCTGGCCACAGAAGATCCCTCACCCTCATGTGACCTCTCCACCACACGCTGAGATGGACCCCTCTCTCCGCTGGAAACTGTTCCTGGAAACAATGGCCACAGATGCCTGGCTTCTAGCACCCATATCCTCCTGGCACCATTAGAATCAACAAGTCGTCGACCTATAGGTACAAAGAACCTTCATTGATTTCCAACCTGAAAAAGTCCACATCTACTCGTCCTTACTGTGGGGAGTCCTATCAACCCTTTCCCCCCAATCCTCAAGCCCTCACTCCCTTCTCCGCCCCCGTTCATCAGGAAGCAGTCAGAAAGATAGCAACGTCCACAACCCCATAGAGGAGAAAGGGGGGAATGAAGGGCCCCCACCAGTAAGATGGCAAACTTCCAGCTTCTCTTCCGGGTCCTCAGTTCCCGATGGCGCCACCTAAAGACCAATCACCTCTCTCCCCACTCCCACTCCCAGCACCTAGCCAATATCCACCAGCCCCGTAAAAGTAACACCACAATCACCCCATGCCCCTTCCTATATAACCTAGCACCTTTCCCCAATAAAGCGGAATTTTCCAGTGAATTGCTGCTCTGTGTCGCTCCCTTTCTTTCAGTAACTGCTCAAGGTCTCACACACAGGGCAGTCATATAATGCCGCTAATACCACCTCAGGAGGGGGCTTCCTCCCTTTACTACATACACTCCCTTTTGGGACTTAAAATCCCTATAATTTACTTAAAAATACAGGCATGCTAGAAGAGTCACAAAGCAATTTTGTGTCTTGTTATCAAATAACAGTGAAATTATTCAAGGTTGGTAGTGGAAACCAAAGGCCAACTGGAATCCTGCTCACCTACTGAGGACACCTTCCTTTGGCTTGGTTAACTGCCTCTCGATGAGTAGCAGGAGTCTGTTGATAGCTCTACATGGCCTTCATCAGGGCAGTCTTGGTGGGACATGGCCACAGTCTCTCCTTTCTGCCAACCAAGGCCCTCCCACCCTTCCTCCAGGGCAGAAGCGCTTTCAGTCTCCTAACCTGTAAAGTGGAATGAGTAGCTTCTCCTCTCTCAGTGGTTTCATTTGTGTTTTGACAATTGAGCCTCTTCTATCTTTAGCTCTGTTCTCCTCTATGTGTTCTTCTTTGAAATATGAATCAACAGTTCTTAGAAAAATGCAGGTTTGGGTGTTTGAGGTGGGGGTTGCAGGGGGCTGGTCACTCGTTTAGAACTTTGCAGAAAGGTTGAAGGCATCACAGCAATTGTCAGCAGAGACATGTGAGAAGCTCAATCGCAGTGCTGTCCTTGGAGGGCAGGGATGGGTGATGACAAGGTGATGCCCACGATGGCTTATCAGGGTGTGGTGACCAGACATGCTCACACCGACTGCCAGGGGGAGACCAGAAGCACAGGGAAAGAAGACAAGAGAGAGGGAATTTCTCTGTCTCTGTGGAAGGGGAAATCACAAAATTGACCACTGTAAACACAGCCACATCCATACCAATTTTCAAATACTGTTGAGATCAGTAAAAAGAGAAAGGGAAGGAGACTATATAGATCATGAAACCACCCCATAAATAATGAAAGTACCAGTTGCTCCTTAGGAGTATCTGTTTCTAACTGACATTGAAGGAGGCAGCAGGTAGAAGCAAAACAGCAGTGCCACAGCTACTTTCTGCAAATGGTGACTGCAGACCACAGGACATTTCTACATGGACATATCTGAAGGGCCGTGTGCCAGCTGAGGCAGCCCTATCCTAGAGATTTGTATAATGGTTCTGTCTCTTTATTCTATATTCTGGGGAAAGCCCTTGGCCCCTCACGAGGGGGACTCATCTGGCAGGTGCTAGTCCCCCACGAGCACTCTGTGAGCTCACACTCTCCCATGGGCCTCAGTTTCTGCAGCTGTCCTGGTTCCTTCCTCCATGCAGATTCCAATGTGGAGTTGTGGTGTGTTCCAATCCTTTTGTGTGAATCCCCAAACCATTGTTCAACAGGTGAGGTGTGTTGCAAATATTGCCATTCAGTGTGAGAGGGACTGTCAGTGGAGGTGCTCAGATGCCAACCTGCATACCCTCCTTTCTTTCCCACCAGCCCGTCCCCAGGGCCCATGCCCTCAGGTGACCCCCTGAGCAGATGAGATTCAGCTTCCCTACCTCCCACTCTGCCTCACCTCTGCTTACTGGGCCACCCCCTCAGCCCGTTCCTCAGCCTCCCACTGCCTTCTCAGCCTAGGCCTGCCCTTTGCTCTTCAAAAACTTTGAAATGCTATGCTAAAATAAATGCTATTATTCTTCAGCAACACAGAAAGATTTTCAGGTCCTCTGAAAATGTCAGTTTCCCTTTTTCTGTCCTCCACCAATCTCTCTAAGTGCAGGGAAAAGTCTAGAGATATTTCCCAGTGATGATATCAATTTAAACCCCTCCCTAGAATAGAAAACAAGCATTAGTTTTGAATAAAACCTTTTCTGTTTCTTCAGTAAACAAAACCACATACGATTTAATAATGCAGTGATATGTTATTACCTGTTCCTGAAGTAATACCTGCTGAGCCCTGATGCAAAGGCCTTGGCTCATTCTGCCTCCCCAGCCCCAGCGCCTTCCTCTGCCCCAGGCAGTATCCTCTCCTCCATCTCTTCTTCTTTTTTTTTTACATTTTAAATATCAAGATTTATACACAAACCCATAATATCTGTTAAGAGAATATAAAGCTAAATTTATTTAGTGGAATTTGGATTTCTATGTGAAGATTCCGTATCATTCCAGTCTTGGGTCCTGGAGAAGGGAAGACAGATGTTTTCTTTACCATTTCACTCTTTTTGCTGCTCCCCTACCCACTCCTTACCCTCAATGACAGCAGTTGCAGACTTGAGGAGACTTATACATCAAAGTGATATATCCATAATTCCATGATCTCTTCCCCATCTTCTTTATCCATCCTGCCAATTCCCAGGTGATTGCCTCCCTCCATGACACCCACCTGGCCTCCTGTGCTGGCCCTGCTGTTTATTTCCTTTGTATTCTTTGATTATTTCACACCTTTGTCTTCTTTCTTCATTTTCAAATGGACTGTTTAAAGCTTCAAGAATTTAAAGCTTTGAGGTCACCTACAAATACACACCCCAACAGTGATATGCACTTAAGTTAATGACACCACCAGGCAAGTGTCAGTTTCCTCACTTGCAAAATGGAAATGAAAACAGTGCCTTCCTCATAAGTGATGCTGTGAGGATTAAATGAGATTATATTTCCAAGAGCTAAGCACCATATTGACACATGAGGAGGTGTCACTAAATGTCAGCTTTTATCAAGCTGTGGGTGATAATCAAGACAGAAGGCATGGCCTGGGCCAAGAAAATGAAGACTTGATCAAATCAGTGAAATAACTGGCCAAGCCAGGAGAAAAGCATCAGCCAAGCAATGACTAGATGACTGTAGATCAAAAAGAAGCCTGGTTGTTAGCTTGACTTTTCAGCCTTTCAGGCTATGGAGGTATATTTCATAGACCACACAGTTTCCTGGGAGATTGTTCCAGCCTGTAGGAGCACAGTGTGTTCCCTCCACCACAGTAAGAATAGAAGTGATGTCAGTGCTCAGGCCACTGAATGCCTGGAATGGAAGGGGAATTCCCCCACAGGTCACTGTAATTCCCCAAATTGGAAACTTGACCAAGTGGCCAGAAGGCTCAAAAGGGACCCCTGCTTGTCAACCCATGGTGACTTGGTTGGGTTTCAGGCAGGTATTACTATGAACTTCTGCTGTGGCTCAGGCTGGCATGTGGCTCCTGTCCTGACTCAGGGAACCACTCATGACCTTCTGACTCACCAGCCCCTTCCTGTAGCTTCTCTGTACCCATCCGCCTCCCCCAAATGCTAACAAATGATAAAACTCAGAACCAACAGTTATTACACATGCACTAGTGCCAATTACTGTGTTATTCTATATCACAACAGCCTACGAGGTGCACACATCTGCTATCCCTTTTTAACAAAGGCAAGGGTCAGTTTCAGGCTGCAAGCTTTGGGTAAATTGCCCAAGATCACATTTTGTTGATTTCAAAATACAAACCCAAGCACCATAGTTCCAAAGTCTACATTCCTAGCTACTGGACATTGGAAACTGAGCAGATCTCAGTACACAAAATTTAGGGGTGGGATCAACATTATAGCTAACATATTAAATAAATGCCTATATGATTTGAAAGGTAGTAAAATGGCTGTTTATATAAAACAAGCAAGCAACTTCTAAAATAACATCCATATTTCCTGAAATTCTGATACTGCTTGTTTCTTTAGACCAACACCATAAGACTCTACACAAATGGTATCTGCTAGGGAAGGAAAAAACATCTACTAATTATGCACTGTATATAAGGTCACCACCACAGCTCTTGGGTGATCCTGCAGCACACTGAAGTTTGAGAACCTCTGCCCTAGGGGATGTCCCCATTCTCCCTGCTTCAACCATCGCCTTTTGTAGTTGACCCAAAACTCTCTCTGTTCTTGTTCCTGAGCTCAACACTCTCTCTTCCTGTAATCCGACAATATCTCCACGTTATCTGACTATATCTGGCACTCAGAAGCCTTGAAATCAAATTAAAAAAAAATCCAAACCAGATCATCTCTGATTTCTCCATTCGTCAAGGTCAGCACCATCTCTCCACCACCCAGACTGGAAAGCTCAGTCACCCTGGGGCCTCCCTCCAATTTGAGAGAGATGGTTTATTCCCATAGATTCTGCCATGGAGGGCCTCTGGAAGCAGCTTTCCTCTGCTTCCCAATCATGTGGTTTTATCCTGTTCAAGAGCTCATTCCAACACTTTTGACCCCCACCTGCCCACCAGCTCAGGATGGGGCTGATGGCCTGGGCCGTAGCTCCTGTCTGGTCGGCTTCCTCACACTCTGCAGCTCTGTTCCCACCAAGGCTATGACTGTGTGAATGCTCTTCACCCCTCAAATGCTGTATCACTGAAGGCCATCCACAGGGGGCTCTAACTCACCCTCATACCACCTTCTCCAACTCCCAGATGAGCACCAATCCCCTGAAACAGCTCCTGTAGCTCTTTCTCTCCACATGAACATGCCTTAATTTTTCTTAAGACTCTCCCAAAGGTGCACTTTCACCAAGGCCTTTGCTGGAAGCTCTTGAGTAGCTTTGACACAGACAAAACAACAGACTTGAGGAGTCTGAGCCCTCCACTTAGCAGCAGGGTGGTCATAAGGTAGCCCACTCCACACAGTGGGATTAAAATGAAGTGATAGGTAATGATGGGGAATAATTTGAATAGACTGACTTGGGGGCCAGAAAGACAGGTATTTGCATTTCAGCTCTGCTATTGCTGGCTACACAGCCATAGTCTGAGTCTCTGGACTGTAACTTGATTTTTCTCATCTGCAAAAATGGGAACCATAAATAATATCTCTTTTGGAGGACTTTTGTGAGGATGCAAATGAACAAATGTGAAGTGCCTACTATGTGACCCTCAATAATGGCATTTATTACTGTGTATTTTATAGTGCTTCCCACCTTACAAGGTGTCAGACACATTTACTGTGATCCCCTCCTTCAGCCCTTTGAACCTCTCTTAAAATGTTTACCTGTTTTTGCCACGTTTTCTACTTATTTTAAGATTGTCCTATCCCTTGACAAAACTTCAAGCTTCCTGGCCCAGGAAGCATTCTTTTACCCTTTGTATCTATTATGGAAGCTAGCATGGTGCCTGGCACACAGACATAGCTCAGAAAATGTTGGATTAAGTTAAACTTGAGGAGAAAACAGAAGCCCCAGGCAAGCTTGGAGGGCATAGTACAGTAGGGACCCCCAAGACCCTTAAGGGTTGGCCTGAGAACAGCTAACACCTGAGGGACACAGAGCAATCCAGGATAAGGGTTTTCCAAATTTACCAACTTGACAGCTTGCCTGGCTGGAGATGTGGCAGCGCAGGTGATATGTGAGGAGCAGGACCTGCAGACACTCAGGTGGGGTTCCAATTTGGGTTCTGCCCCTAACTCCCTGAACCTCAGTTCACTCATCCATCCATAAGCCCAAATACGAATAATAGTACGAACTCCAGAGTGTTTTTGACATTAATTCTGTGCCAAGCACCTGGCATAAAGACTTTCATCTTTGACAATGATGACTAAGTGACTTAAGAGAAGATGGCCAAAGGGTGGAGTCAGCCTCATCTCTAATCCCATGGAAACCCCACCCATTACACCATCTTTTTGGTTAAATGAAACCCCCAGCACAGTCCCTGCCCTCCCAGGGGCTCTTAATGCAGATGCCAACTACTGAAAGTGAGGCTTTAACCATGTGTCATGACCACCTGCTTACAGGTACCCTAGGAGGGAAGTGTCCTGGGTGCAGGGGATACAGACTGTGGTCCACACTATCTACACCCTCCAGTGAACTGAGAAGCCCAGCAGTGGTCATTTTATCCCTGAGGTAACACTGTCAGGAGCCTCCAGTCCAGACTGGCTGATTCCAAGCCTCAGCTCTCTCCTTGAGGTCATATCTTAAAGAGGAAAAAGACATAGTCCTTGTTCTTTGGAAGCTTGCGGTCTAATCCCAGCTTTCAGAGAAGAAATGATTTCATTTGATTGATGTGATCAGAAGAAAGACACATCATGTATCTCTAATGACCAAATATTAAACCAAAGCCCTCAGACTCCTTACTGATGGACTGCTCCCTACCAAGTCCTATTAGTTGGAGAAATGTGCCCCCTGCCCTTTGAATCACCCTTCTCAGCAGAGGAACAGAGCAAAGATCTGACTCAACTCTCTCCCTACAGCTGTTTTCCCGGTATCTGCACTTTGGAGAAAGAGGAGAAACAGGTAGAAAAGGACACAGCTCTCTCAAGGCCTGAACTGATGTTACAAAAAGCAGAGCAACTCCAGCCAAGGAGCAGCAGGGAGACACAGAAATCTGTCCTGCCAATGGGGAGGTGATGCTCCTTGGCATGGGAAGCTGATTTCTTGAAAGGGAAAGGCCCCTTTCAGCCCCAGTATGCATACTGGAGGGTGCTGCAGCACTTCACTGCTCTGATGGGCTGGGCAGGAGCCAGAAAGGTCATGGACTCCTCAGGGGGACAGGAAGGCTGTGCCTTGGTGCTGCGCCATGGACATGAGGGAGAGCTAATGGGCTGTCAGCATTTCCACGTATGGCTTCCGAGACATGGGCTTTCAGCATCTTAAGAGCTTAGATCCCACTGTGGTTCTCAGTTACTTCCTGATGGGGGGTAACCTGGAAGAGCACATCAGGCTAAAAGAAATAGGGACCCCTAATCACATACAAGACTATTAGACCAGAAGCGACCTTGAAAATTTAGTCAAGTCAGTCCAGCCCCCTCCTTTTACTGCAAAGAGACAGGCCCAGAGAATTGAAGGAACATGCCCAGGGTCACACAGCCAGCGGATGGCAGGAACCACATTTTCTTAGCAGGATTTCCACACTCTTTCCACTACATCAAATTACAGAAAAATACATGAAAGCACTGGGGGGAAATGAGGAGATTCATTCATGGACTCCCAAAGCAGCCATGCAAATATGGCTTATCTAAAGCTACAGGAGCTCCCAACTCTCCCTGAAATTCTGAGCCCATCCTTTCCCAGCCTGGGTAGAGATTAATGTGTTGACATCCTTGAGGAGTAGAACCATGGGTTATTCACTTAAAAAAAAACTTTTTATTAAGGTATTATTTATATACACTCTTATGAAGGTTTCACATGAAAAAACAATATGGTTACTACATTTACCCATATTATCAAGTCCCCACCCATACCCCAATGCAGTCACTGCCCATCAGTGTAGTAAGATGCCACAGATCCACTATGTGCCTTCTCTGTACTACACTGTTCTCCCCATGATCCCCCACACCATGTGTACTAAACATAATACTCCTCAATCCGCTTCTCCCTCCGTCCCCACCCACCCTCCCACACCCCTCCTCTTCGGTAACCACTAGTTCCTTCTTGGAGTCTCTGAGTCTGCTGCTATTTTGTTCCTTCAGTTTTGCTTCGTTGTTATACTCCACAAATGAGGGAAATCATTTGGCACTTGTCTTTCTCTGCCTGGCTTATTTCACTGAGCAAAATGTCCTCCAGCTCCATCCATGTTGTTGCAAATGGTAAGATTTGTTTCTTTGTTATGGCTGAATAGTACTCCATTGGGTATATGTACCACCTCTTCTTTATCCATTCATCTACTGATGGACACTTAGGCTGCTTCCATATCTTGGCTATTGGAAAAAGTGCTGCGGTAAACACAAGGGTGCATATATCTTTTTGAATCTGAGTTGTATTCTTTGGGTAAATTCCAAGGAGTGGGATTCCTGGGCCAAATGGTATTTCTATTTTTAGTTTTTTGAAGAACTTGCATATTGCTTTCCACAATGGTTGAACTAGCTTACATTCCCACCAGCAGTGTAGGACGGTTCCCCTTTCTACGCATCCTCACCAGCATTTGTTGTTCTTAGTCTTTTCGATGTTGGCCACGCTTACCGGTGTGAGGTGATATCTCATTGCAGTTTTAATTTGCATTTCCCTGATGATTAGTGATATGCAGCATCTTTTCATGTGTCTGTTGGCCATATGAATTTATTCTTTGGAGAACTGTCTCTTCATATCCTCTGCCCATTTTTTAATTGGGTTATTTGCTTTTTGGATGTTGAGGCATGTAAGTTCTTTATATATTTTGGGTGTTAACCATGGGTTATTCATTTCTGATGCCCCTGTCCACCTCCCACTTCTCTCTTGTCCAGCCCAGTAACTTCATGGAATGAGGAGTGGGTGCCAGTGGGCATAGGACCCTCTGCTGGGGCCCAGTATCATGAGTTTGCAAATGTAAAATAAAAGAATGAATGAATGTTCTGTATTTTCTAAATTACAATTTAAATTAACATCCTTCCAAATTCATAAAAATGTGGGTGTTTTTAAAATACAAACACCAGAAAAAAGTATTCCACATCTGTTAATTTCTATAATGATACACAACTTTTTTCAGATATTCAAACGGCATTTTATGTCCTTAAATATAATTCTATACATTTGTTCATATAGGCACTGTATTTTGTTACATCTATTCCTAAGTGTTTTTCCCAATTAAAAAAAAAGTTCAAACCTACAGAAGAAAGGAACACCTCATTAACTTTCATCCTGGACTGATCATTTGTTAACATTTTGCCATATTTGCACACCCTCTCTCTCTTTCTTTTACAAAGCATTTGAAAGTAAGTTTCTGAAACTGGATCACTCCACCCCTAAAAAATTCTGCATGTGCTAAAAGCAAGGACATTTTCCTATGTAATCACAATGCCATTATGACACCCAAGAAATTTAATACAGATGACATATAAATTTTTAAATGTAATTTAATTCAGAGTGGAATATGTTGAGAATAAATTGAATGTTCACAGCTTAGTTCCAGTTACTGGAGAAATTTAACCTCTCCATCCTGGTTAACTTAATTAGCAATGTCAATGTGGTTGACATTGATTTGCATTAGTGCCAGCCTGGGTTCTGCCCCAGCCTCCAGCACCTCACCTCACCTCAGGGAAAATACTGAGCTTTTCACATCCTAGGCACTGGGTCTGTAAAGAGACAGGCTCAGGTAAGGCTTCAGCCTTTCTCCTTCAGAGGCTGGCTTCTAGACTCTTCAGCTAAAGCCATGAATATTCTAATACTAGACTAGCTTTGGAGAGATCTGGAAACTGGAGGAAAGCAAGAAAAAGCATAGCTTATAGCTGTTGTCGTGTTTCAACTCAAACACAGAGCAGAGCATCATGTAGATATATTTTCCACAGTAATGCTGTGTTCTTATTTGCTCTGCCTTCTGCGCTGGCATTTCTAATCGAGGGTGTTAGTAATGCTCCGGTTTCCTGTAAATGCCCCACAGGCTTCACTTCATTAGTTGTGTGAAACTACAGTGGAGCAGTAAGGAGAGGCACAGTACCAGAAGAGAAAGAACAAGTGCCTGAGAAAGCCACATCTGAAAATGGCTACAGAAACCTGAATCATGAAACAAGGTGGTCTTCTTGAAGAGAAAGAGACTAACAACTTAAAAAAAAAAATCTAACAAAGTTGCCAAAGACGCAAAGAAGTAATTTGCAACCTCTAGCCAGGGTCCTTAGAACACTTCTATCTTAGAGCTTCCTTAAAAAGGGAACAAGAGTGCATTTACTGTAAATAATATCCTGCCTTTAAGAAGTGAGATGCTCAATCAAGGGATTAAGGAACATTTGAGGGAGGGCTGCTCAGTCAGCAGATGGCTTTGCTGCCTAGTGCATCAGAGTCCTCAAGTTCAGTTATTTAAATGTGAAGAAAGGAAGCCTATTCTTTTTCGAAACTGGTAAAAATTGTGAAGAGTGTAATTCCCAGAGCTGAAAGAACTCTATTACCAAAGGAAGTGAAGACTGTGGTTCCGTACTTGCCAGATGACTAACAATAACAAGAGAAAATGAATGTATTTCACACACACATTGACAGATTGACAGGAAACTTGTACTTTGACTCCTTTCTTAATAATTGTTTTTATTTGTCCCACTATTTTCCTCAAAAGTGTGTTGTAAAGATTGACAGTTGGCATCTGTTAAGGTAGCAACTGTGGCAGACTATTTTGCAATGGCCAGAATGAAAACATCAAATGATGCATGCAAGCTCAAGATGCATCAATGCTCGTACTTCAGACCTACTTCTTAAAGTAGGCAAGCAAAGTTGAAAGAACTTTTAAACCTGATGGATCTATTGGGAATGGGAATCTAAAGAGTTGTACCTACTGCAGTGAAATGGACATTGGGGCTAGAGGAAGTGAACATGTGTTTCTGAGATTCCCCTGTTCAGCCAAAGAGTTAGTGCTCTTTTTCTTTTGTCTGACAGTGGAAAATGTCATAATGATACATCCAATTATATAATTTACTGCTTCTTTTTTCTTTCTTGTGTTTATCTGAGATCACACTTTCCATGTATCTCTGTAATGCAGAGAGTGGAAATTCTGAGAGGTCTTACCTGGGGAGTCTCCTCCATCCTACCCTCTCACATCCAAGGGCAAAACGATGCCTGCCAATGAATGAGCTTGGGTCTAAAGATACTATATCCTGTGCGTTTTCTTATAAATGTGAAAGTATAATTTATCTTTCATGAGAGACTGCACAAAAGTGGTTTAGTAGGAAGCACATTAGAATTAAGGTGCTTATGGTATTCATGCCTGTAGCTCAATTCCTAATTTATAGTTGTCAGAATTGAGGCAGTTGGGGTTTGCAAAGTGACAATAACAAAAATCCTCCCCACTTCCCCATCAATTTTCTGATGAGTTTTGAGAAGAAGGATTTGACTCTGACCAGCCCTTCAGACCTTTACTTTGTGTGGCCCTAGCACAGCTTGGACACAAGACCCAGTTACCAGATTCATGATCCCACTGCAAAAATAGACTTTTTGTTATGTTCCTTTAGGTAGATGATGTTTCTTCTGGAAGTAATTTGGAAAAAAGTCATCCAGCCAATGTAGTCATTATTAGTCTCACTTGTAGTTTACCTCTTGTGATCTTACATTATTTTGTCACTATGTCCTGTCTTCACAACTAATGTTTCACTTTCCCAGGGATGGGCGCCAAGCTTCCTCAGTTCCCAGCATGACTACCTGTATGTAGTGTGCAGGAATTCCACGCAATCCCTATTTTGATGCTAATTATGGCCACTCCCAACTACTGCCACCTGCTGCATTTCTTCGAATATTTAGGCATATGAAGTAGAAAATCATTCAATGGAAAAAAAGCTCTAGGTCACTTATAAGCCCCTCCTGTCTCCTTCAGAATTCTCTGAACCAGTTGAAAATGAGCACGTTTTCTGAGAAACACAAGCTCAGCTTCACCCTGTTTACATATACAAAGAAAAGAGAAGTCTTTATAGAGCTATACCTGAGGCAACTGTGACAACCAGAGCCCTGAAGACAGAACTGCTCCAGGTCCAGGAGACGCCCTGTCACCCCAGATCCAGACCCTGATTGCTTCCCGCTCTGTGGCTACCCTGGAGGCCATTGGTGTGTCAGCCAGGCACAGGGTGCCTGTGGAAAATGCCTTTCCTTTTTTCAGCCCAGAGTTGCCCACATCTCATTCTTGGAATTGCCTGAAAGTGGTTTTGCTCTGGATGCCTGCACTGACATAAAGACAAAGAAAGATTTGTTCTAGGAAGGGTGGAGGAGGCCTCAGAGAGCAAGTACTGCCTGTGGAGTTCACAGAGATTCGTCATGGAATCCATTCATCTCATCTGGATTGAGGGAAAGCTATGATTTTTGCACAGTGATTCAGCAGACCTTGCATAATGAGGGCATGAACTACTTCATCCCCTGGTGTGTCCTGATCATTGCCAAGCCTCAGCAACACACGTGCCCCCATGAATTTCTTTCTGGCAGCTGGTAGTACCTTGGGGGCTATAAAGTCTGGCTGCTCAGGTCATATTGAGGACCAATTGCATTTGAACCGTTGGAGTTGGAGCCCAGGCCCTTTTCTTTCTAAAAAGCTTGATGTATAAGTCTAACACATAGCCAGAGGCAAGAACCACTGGCTGACTCAGCAGCAGTTGTCCCAGTCCTCCTTCCAGTGATTGGCTGACTGTGAATGTGTTGAGACACAAGGACAGGTCCACTGGAAGCTTCTGGGAAAGGGTTCATCACTTCTAAGGAGTGTCTTGCCTGGATGTGACTGACACTTGGTAGAGCTGCTGCCCAGAAGCCACTAGACATCAGACCCTGACATGGTGTCTGGAGTTGGCCTGACTCTGGCCTGCTTCAGGTGGGTAATCATTCCTTGCCTTATTATTAAGTCTATAAAAGCATGGTTTAGAGAGACAAATATTCTAAACAATTCTTCTAACCCTAGGGAACAAGCCTGGGAATCATGTTCCTAGTTTAGGCACCTACCTCCTGTCAAACACCTGATCTCATTTTCTCTGTCCCTCCACCTGCAGTGTGGGAGAATGTTGGCCCAACCACACCCAGGTTCTCAGAGGCTGTGAATCCCCCTGATGCAGTCTGGATGGGAGGGGCTCAGGAGGTGCTGGGAGTCAGGCTCTGAAGACTACCTCTCTGGGAAGCCAAGGTGCTTTCTTCTGTGTGCAACCCACCAGCTGACCACCTCGGGTGGGGAGCCTACCATGTGTCAGGCACCAACCAGATGCTGTGGAAACATATGCCAGTAAACCTTTATAACAGCCCTGTGAGGTATGAGATTTCCACCCGAGTTTTGTAAGAGGAAAGCGAGGCCCAGAGAGGACCTACAGTGGTGAGGAGGGTTGGATCTCCCTAGTTCAGCATGGTGGAGGGCACATACCAGCAGCCCTCAGAATGCCTGCTAGTGTGGGGCAGAGAGACACTGCCTACCTGGGCATCAGGCAAGCAGAAGACCTCATCTCTGCTTTGCAAGTTTCTATCTGAGTGACCTCAGCAAAACGGCCTATGCTTTGAGCTGGAGTTTGGGTGTGGGGTGTCTCTCATATATAAAATGAGGGTCAGAAAATCTACCCCCCATATACCATGAGGCAGCAACTAACTGATGGCCTGGCCTGCCACTGTGCTCAGCAAATGCCGGCTGTGTTCTCCTCAGCCTCTACAGTCTCACCCAAAGTGCCCCAGCTATTTACTCACAACAAACTGGGGGGCTATGGCAGTTACTGAAACACAGCAATGCCATCACAGCAGGCACATGTGCAGGAACACTTCTTAGTGGTAGTGGAGAAAAGGTGTGGAGCCAGCTGAGACCAAGGTCCTGGAACAGATAAAAAAGAAACCTAAGCAGGTAAGAGCCTGTAAGTTGACCCTCACTTGGCCTCTGCTAAGGAGAGGGGCCATCGTGGCCTGTTTGGGGGGAAATAGCTCCTCTGAACTGCAGTAGCACTTTAGGGCCTGATGTGGCCCGACTGGCCAATCACTTAAATATTTGGAGTTTTTATAAAAATTCTTGGTTCTGTGGAGAGACAGCCGTGCAAAATAGAGCTAATTCCAGAACTCACTCCTACCTTCCATCTTGAGTCTGAATATCTCAGCAGGGCCCTGCACAAAAGGATGCAGAAGAGCACCGGCTGACACACCATGGTTCAGCCTCTCGCCTGTCATGTGATGCCTCCTGCTGGCTTCACATCCCCAGGAGGTGGCAAAGTGACCTCTGCTGGCTGGAACTGCCACCAGCTGCCCTCTTGCTGACAGGTGGTAGATGGTGTCAAGGGGCGAAAAAAGAGTCTGTTCTCCAAGGAATGTAACCTGGACATTTCCCAGGTTATGATTTCTACTTCTTCACAGGGGCTGACCAACTGCATTCCACAGTTGGGATTCAGTTGGGCTTCATAATGGTGTTCATTCCCTGGGCCTCAAGGCTTTCCTTGATCGGAACTGTGGGGGGCCTGGACAGGAAAATGTGTCATTATGAGACCTCCAACTGTGAGACCCTTGGGAAACATCCAGGACCTGAGTGTGGCACATAGGCCATTCCTCTAAGAAATACTTACACACGTTCTTAATGACAGTGCACTGGACAGTATTAAAACTAAAACATGAACATTATTTTATGAATGCCTGTTCTGTGCCAGGTGCTGAATGAGGTTCTTAACCTACTTTAGGGCTGATTTTCACACCAACTCCATGAAGTAGGTATTAGTATGTTCACTTTAGAGATTAAGCAGACTTAAAATCAGAAAGACGTGGAAAGTGGCAGAAGCAAGCTTCACACTGGGGCAGTCTGAAAACATGTACTTAATCCCACCCACTTCATCTTTGACCTCTCACCTCCATCTCCTGACTCCTGCTTCAGCTCTCTGTCTTGGGCAGAAAACCAGCCCCTCCCAATCCCAGCTTTGTATCTTTACCCCCATTATCTGAGCATTTGCACCTCATTACCAGGGGTCACTCTTGCCTCTCTTGAAAATGTAACCAGTCCTGGCCAGGCCAGAGTGACCTCTCTGCCCCATGTTCCCTGCTCTCAATCACCCTGCACATAAAAGGACCCCGCCCTTCTCTGCTTCTCTTCCTTGCCTGGTTGTTCCACCATGTCGCATGATTCGGCTAGCACACTGGCCATCACCCATCTACCCCAGCAGAGGCGGCCTCCGTGGGGAAGTAACTTTGGGAGGGAGAGGGAGGTGGAGGTAGAGATCACAGGCCCCCACCCTCCCTGTGACTCACTTGGCAAAGCCCAGAATCGAGCTGTAGCCTCTCCTGCTAGCATTAACTCTGACCCTGCGTCTCAATTACCTGTCCTCAATTATTTCCAATTGAAACTAAAGCAAGTTTTAACATGTCAGTCTGATTATTGTAAAGCCCACATTTATTGTAGAGTGTCTTCTAGACAAGCAGGCCGGGCATTATCGTGTCTGATAAAGTATTCTATAAAGTAAGGTTAACACTTAACCATCATGCATTGCTTAATTTATATATTAAACTAATTAAACAGACTTTCATATTATATCTGACAAAATAATTGTTATAACAGGCAAAATAATAACAAAACTCAAAAAAATTTGGAATACTATGAAATGTTAATTTTCTTGTTTGAGACATTACTTTGATGCCATGACTATTCTCTTGCCCTTTCTTTTTCATGGACCTTAGGGCACACAATTGGATTACTGATAATCCTTAGTCCATGACACACTTTCACATTTGGTCCATATGTGGCTCTTTTATTAATCTACTCATTTATTTCTAATAATGTAAAAAACACTCATGACCTTGTCAGCCATCACTGCCAATACAAAAGCCAATATTTTGGCAGTAATTGAATTTTATTTTCTAGAAAGCCATTTTATATCTCTATCTCTCCCTACCCAACATTTAGGATGGTAACCACTGTCCTAAATCCTGTGTTCATCAACCCTTACCTTCTTTTGTAATGCAGATTTTTTGGTTTGCGTGTGCTGATTAGCAGGGTGATTTATTTTGTTTTTGTCCTTTCTAGATCCCACTCAGACATGCCTTTCACATCATTGTATTTAAGAGCACATTTTGCTCATTGGCACTGGGGTAAACAATTCTTCATTTATTCTTCTTACTGGCAAGGGCAGAGAAAAACCCCATCTCACTGGACAATGAAACCAAGAAGTGCCTCTGTGGATTGTCTTGGTTACCTCATGTTGAGTGTTTGGTGATGTCAGCTTTGAGCAGCTCCTCCCCCATGTGCTGAATGGTGTCTGTGGCTAGCCATGCCCAGTGATGACCAGTACCAAGAATTTCCTTTTCAGGAGCTTTTCCATATGTTGGCTGAATTATGAGCTCACACTGAGGAAGTTTTAAAGAGGGGAGGCTTCCTTGGGGGCATTTGGCTGTGTTACCCACTGAGGTCACTGGGAGTTGGTTCAGCAGGAAGAGAGTGTCATGGGCAGTGGAAAGAAGACTGGCTTCAGAGCTCTGAGATGTGAATTACAGTTTCAGTTCTGCTGCTAACTCTCTGTGTGACCTTGGACAAATGGTGTTTCCTTCTCTGGGCCTTAGCTTCCTCTTCTGTAGAAGAAACACTTAACCTTATTTCTAAGGGCCCTTTCTAATGAGGAACCTGGGAAAGAGTGGTTAAATAACCTGCTCCGGATCCCTCTGCCCTTCCTTCACTTGGTTAAGTGTGGAGTCAACATACATTCTGCTGGCTTCTACAGGATGCCTGGGGGACAAGGATGAATAAAACACTTGCCAGACCTGGCTCAGGCACTCAGGGTCCTGCTACACTGCGAAGTACTGAATAATATCTTCTCTAGTCTGTCTTACTAAGTGCAGATCTGTTTATTGGCAAGGACACCATCTTAGGACTCCTGACTGTAAGCAACAGAAGCACACTGGGGGCTAACTTAATATTTATTGTGGTAACACAGGCAGGTGGAGTACTTCCTGTAAGAAATAAGCAGGGACACAAATGGGACTCAGTGAGAGACTAGGGATATTCAGTTGGGTGTGGAGGGGAGCATCTCTCTCCATCTTTACTGCCACTTCCCCTTGTAAGCATGCTTCACTCTTCATCTTTGGAGTAGCTGCTACTTGGCAGAAAAGAGCTTTGGCAACCACACTATTTTATATGGAGGGAGACAAACTCTTTCTCTCTCAATCTCGATTCCGAATTCCTAGGTAGGTATTGTAATTGGACAATTTTGTGTCAGCCAATCTCCCCCTACCCTCAACCCAATCTTCTGTGGCCAAGTGGAGTGGATTTTGGAAGGTTATGTCATACAAATACAGCCTCTCACCCTTCCACACTGAGAATGGGATGGGGGACACATGCCTAGGAAAGACATCCTGGCCTCCAGCCTGGCTGGAGGTCCATGACCGGTGCTGGTTGCTTATCTCTCAGTGCTGGGCAATAATCCAGAGTGGATAGGTACTCTGTGCATGCATTTTGAACAAATGCACAAATGAATCTGATCAACTGAGAGTGAAATTATAGAAAAAGGCTCACCAAGCAAACCCCACTTTGGGCTTTAAAAAGAAACCAAAAGAATATTAGCCCAAGAGAACAAGCTGCACAATTTTGACATAGAAGGTCAGAGAAGGCAGTGAAACATGCCACTAGATACTGTGCATTAACACCATGGAATAGACAGTAAAGCCGATCATGGCTCTTAGAACAAATGTGGTTTCTTATAAGGCATCAGAGAATAAGGAAGTGATAATAGAATGACATCTTTTTTGAGATTTCAATGACTGAGAGGTCTTTCTTAGAGCTTCTCTCATTTCTTTAAATATACAAGGCCCTGACCGAGAGTAGCCAAGGTGGACAGGGAGGGCCCTTTGCAGTTTACTTTCTACTAAGCATGACCTTAAAGTCCAAAGAAGTTTCTAATGGCTAATTGTGGACATTAGCGCTGAAACAAGCCCAACCCAGCCTCTCATCCATTGCCCTAATTTTACAAGGAGACTCAACTATCCACTGTCAACTAAAGGCAAAGGGATCCCTAGCTCAGAGTTCTGGAGAATCAGCCTTTGGTTGCCATTATATCATCCATACTCAACAACTAAAGACTGTCCTGTCATTCAGAGCTGAAGAGGAGAACTAAGAGCAAAGGCATAAATTAGGCTACAAACAGTTTAATTATTACTGAGGTAGTGAACAGAAGCCTGGCTTTGATGGGAATGTGTTCACAGATGAGCTTTGTGTTTGTCTATCAAGTTATTTGCTCCATATTACCTAAATTAGTGCCACTGTGCTGATAGATTGACCTGATTTGTGCTTGAGTACTCGCATTCTCCAAGACCTGGCTAACAAGTGCCTTGTAAGCAACAGAAGCAACAAGTCAAAGCCAGGATGCGCAGGTCTGAGCCCTGTTGGTCTTGGTGCAGGTGCCTGAAGGAGGGTCTTTTCAGCTGGTATTGATACTCTTAGCCAGCTGGGCAGTGTACAAACACACAGGGGTGGGAAAGCTCTAGTATTTTATGTTAACTTATATTTATTTTATATATATTTGCATTAAAATATATGCTATGTATTCATTTACTAATAAGTGTTAATACATATGATATTAAATATATGATATGACATTTAAAAATATATTATAATTATATATATATATTGTGCCAAGGGTATCCTTCCTGTAGATTTCAACTCTTTCATGTCTCACAGGAACTTTTTAAGGGGAGGTATATTGGGCACTTTTATCAAAAAAAATTTTTAATGAATAACTTAAAATTTTAACTTAGATTAAAATCAGTATAAGAAATTCTTCAGCATAAGAATCCCACTTACATTATTGAAGGACGACATACCCATTTATAAAGTCAATATGCTTTTCTCTAAAACATTAAATTTGTTCTAGGAAAAATATATTTCCTGGAGAAGTGGTTTCCTTTTGAAAATTCATTTCTTCTTGCTCTGACTGTTCTTGGTTGACTAATCATGAGAAATCTCCCACTGATGAGGCAATTCTCAGATGCTGTCACCATGGGGCAAAGAAAACATCCAATTTCTCTTTAAGAGGAAGCAGCACCTGGAATAGACAATAATTTCCCTGGAAGAATAACATCTCTTGATAAACGGAATTTTTAAGCTTAAAAATTAATTTTTCAATACTTAAAATTTGAAATTATTGCTAGAATTGATAAAGGGGTAAAATTTAAGGATTACACTTGTAAGTGCCAGTATGGAAAGAAAATTTTGTGATGGAACTGAGTGTTAATGGTGTAATTAGAATTTTTTTACTTAAAAAAAGTTTGTCTGTGGGCTTGGATATTTGATATTTAGGATATTCCTCAGACAGCAGAAGGTGTGGGTTGTCTTTGAGAAGTGGTCTAGAATATGTATCTCAGTCTAGTGGAGGTGAAATGAGGGTCTACATGTAAAAGGTGTACCATCCTGTGCATTACCAAGTGTAAATAATACTTTATTGAAAAGGGGAGCAAGAGTGAGCTAGCCCACCAGCTAGTGAGCAGTGCAGAGAGCTCTTCTCCACAGCTCCCGCAGGCTTCAAGGTGTCCAGCTCTCGCTCCTGGTTTTCACCCAGCCAGGTCCTTAGCTCACAGCTCTGAGAAGCTACCTGGAGGTAAGAGGTAATGGTCTGCGCTGCTCCTCACGTACAATGGGACTGTGTATTTACCCCTTCCGGGCTGCCTTCCACATACAATGACATTCTGTGTGTAATGCTCTTGGTGACTCTCTACTCATGCAAATCCTCCCCCTCCCAATAGAGCTTGGAAGGAGCAACTGCTGCCATGTCATCCCTGCCTGCCTCCTCAGAACAAGGCACTAATGCAAGCCCAGTCCCTCCTCTCCTCCATGCTGTGAGTCCTGCTGAGACAGGCCTCCCATGAGGGGGGCTTCTGACATTGTCCATGAATGGGTGGGGAAGTCCACACATGCCTGCAAATACAAGCTATCCCTTTATTAATATTTATCACTTTTTCTGTCTAATTTTAGCTGTTCAAGCCTCAGGTAGGAATGAAAGATGACAATGAACAGGATCCTGCAAAGACCCCAACACTGCCTCCAGACAAGAATACATAAAAGTTCCTGGCTTCTCTGGAATGAAACCTGGCATGCCTAACTCAAACCTCATTAAAAACTTGCAGAGTTATTATGCAAAAGTACTCACTGATCTTTATTTGTCAACTTTTAAATGTCTTTAATTTTTTAGAAAAATCAAATCCATTATAGTTTTTGGAGTTTGTGACTTTATCACAGTCCTCTCCTGGAATGGCTTTATGAATTAGTTGACAAATAGATATAGAAATGAGATATAGATCAACATGTTAACTTTACTACTGAAGTTGGATTAAAAATCTTGCCTTGGATTTTATTAAAAATAATAATAATAGAGAAATGTGGTATCCACATATAAATCAAGTATAAAAATCAAATGAATATTCATATTTGAACTGACTGTTTATAGTTCATAATGCATGAACAAAACCAAAAGCTTTTGTGATGACTGCCCTTGTAATGTTCACCATGTAACTTATTCACTATGTAAGAATTTGTTCTCCATGTAAGAACTTGTTCGTTATGCATCAGAAGATTGGAGACAGATGAAAATTAGGCTTGGGGTGGATTAATGATTGTGCATTGAGCATTGACCCCCCTATACAGAATTTTATTGTTGTTAACAACCATTTGATCAATAAATATGAGAGATGCCCTCACACACACACACACACAAATATATATATATATATAAACACACTTCCAGTTGTAAAATAAATAAGTAACCGGGATGTAATGTATTGCATAAGGAATATAGTCAAAATATTGTAACAACTTGGTATGGTGATAGCTGGTACCTAGAATTATCATGTATATAAATGTTGAATCACTGTGTTGTACACCTGAAACTAATGTAATACTGTGTGTCAACTACCCTTCAATAAAAAATAATTAGCCAGGAAAAAAAAAAAAAGAATAAATGTCTGTATCTTAACTTTAAAAAAAAAAAATCTTGCCTTGGGGAGAGTCTCAAGATGGCGGCATGAGTAGGGTGGCAAAAATCTTCTCCCAAAACCATATATATTTTGAAAATACACCAAATGCAACTATTCCTAAAAGAGAGACCAGAAGATAGAGTACAACAGCCAGGCTACATCTACATCTGTGACAACTCAGCATCTCACGAAAAGGGTAAGATACAAAGCCGTGACCTGGAGGGACCCAAGTCCCCCAACCCCAGCTTACTGGTGGGAGGAAAAGAATCAGAGTGGGGAGGGAGTGGAAGCACAGTACTGCTAAATGACCAGCCCTAGTAATCTGCACCGGGAGCACAGACACACATTGCATGGTGTACTTGATATTAGAGAAATGGAAAAGTAAAATCTGAGACTAAGACTGCAAATAGGTCCTCACAGCCTGCTGCCCTGGAACAAGAAAAGCAGGTGCTTTAAAAATCTTAAAGGGGCAAGGGTTTAACAGGTAGACAAAATCATCCTGGCACACTCAGCCCAGCAGACTGGGAACTTTAAGGAACTTCAGGTGCCCTAATTCCCTGGGTGGTAGTGCAGCTCTGAAGCCTCTGCTGTTCATTCCCCTGCAAGCAAACCAGCTAACTGGCCACTGCCAGAGAGCAGCCGGGGAGTAGCCCCACCCACAGCAAGCACACAGTCTTCTTCAAGCATACAGCTAACCAGGCCAGACCCAGAGGCTGCCCCCTGTGCACAGCTGCCCAGCACAGACAGCAGAGAGACTGTGCAAAGCCTGGAAGGCACAAAGAGGCTTTATTCTTGTGGTGAACATACACTTGCTTGCCTGCAACTCCCGCCAGTGCCCTAGGCCATCCTGAGGGTTGCCCCACACACAGCAGCTCAAGGGATTAATCCAGAGGATGCCACCTGCACCCAGTTGACTGGCACAGGCAGAGGAAGCCAGCACAAAGTCTGGAAGGCACATAGGGGCTCTGCTCTCATGGCAAACATGTGCTGATTGCCTATAACCCCTGCCAGTGCCCTAGACCATCCCGATGGCCACCCTGCCCACAGAAGCTCAGGGGTTAACCCAAAGGCTGCCCCCTGCACCCGGTTGACTGGCACAGGCAGAGGAAGCTGGTGCAGAGTCCAGAAGGCACATAGGGGCTCTGTCCTTGCGGCAAACACACACTGCTCACCTGCAACCACTGCTAGTGTCCTAGGCTATCCTGAGGGCCGCCCAGCCCACAGCAGCTAAGGGGATCAACCCAGAGGCTACCCGCTGTGTGCAGTTGCCTGGCACAGGCAGGAAAGACTGGTACAGAGTCCGGAAAGCAAGAAGAGGTGCCATTCTTGCAGGAGAACCCACACCACTCACCTGTGACCACCACCAGTGCCCTAGGCCATCCCAAGGGCCACCCTGCCCACAGAAGCCCAGGGGATTAACCCAAAGGCCGCTCCCTGTGTGCAGCTGACCAGCACAGGCAGCAGAGATGGGCAAGGTGACCAGCAAGCAGGAAGGGACTTTGTCCTCCCAGCTGACACATGTGCCACTAGCTAGCGATCACTTCTATCACCATGAAAAGGCAAAATAACCTGGTTCAGTCCAAAATCACTCAAACACCAGAGAGAGCGCCTGGTGAAACTGAAATAACCAATTTTCCTAAATAAGAATTCAAAATAAAAGTCAGAACCATGCTGATGGAGCTGCAGAGAAATATGCAAGAGCTAAGGGATGATTTCCATAGGGAGATAACAGAAATGAAACAGAAGGATATAAGAGCAGACTGGATGAAGTGGAAGAGACTGTTAATCGACTAGAAATCAGAGAACAAGAATACACAGAAGCTGAGGCAAAGAGCAATAAAAGGATCTCTAGGAATGAAAGAATATTAAGAGAACTGTGTGACCAATTCAAATGGAACAATATTTGCATCATAGGGGTACCAGAAGAGGAAGAGAGAGAAAAAGGGTTAGAAAGTGTCTTTGAAGAAATAATTGCTGAAAATTTCCCCAATGTGGGGAAGGAAATAGTCTCTCGGACCATGGAAGTCCACAGATCTCACAACACAAGGGACCCAAGGAAGACAATACTAAAAAATATAATAATCAAAGTGGCAAAGATCAAAGACAAGTACAGGGTATTAAAAGCAGCCAGAGAGAGAAAAAAGATCACCTATAAAGGAAAACCCAACAGGCTATCATCAGACTTCTCAACAGAAACCTTACAGGCCAAAAGAGAATGGCATGATATATTTAATGCAAAAAACAGAAAGGCCTTTAACCAAGTATACTGTACCCAGCAAGATTACTATTTAAATATGAAGGAGGGATTAAATAATTCCCAGATAAGCAAAAGTTGAGGGAATTTACCTCCCACAAACCACCTCTACAGTGTATTTTAAAGGGACTGCTCTAGATGGAAGTACTCCTAAGGCTAAATAGATGTCATTGGAGAAAATAAAATCACAGCAAAGAAAGTAGACCAACCAAATATTAACTAAAGGCAAAATAAAATCAGCTACCCACAAAGTCAGTTAAGGGAAACACAAAAGAGTACAAAATAAAACACCTAACATATTAAGTGGAGGAGGAAGAAAAAGAAGGGAGAGAAATAATCATTAGACTGTGTTTATAATAGTATAATAAGTGAGTTAAAGTTAGATGGTTAGATAGTAAAGAAGATGCCCTTGAACTTTTGGCAACCAAAATCCAAAGCCTGCAAAGGCAGTAAGTACATATCTATTGATAATCACCTTAACTGAAAATGGGCTGAATGCACCAGTCAAAAGACAGAGTAATAGAATGGATAAAAAAGCAAGGCCCATCTATATACTTCTTACAAGAGACTCACCTAGACCCAAAGACATAGACAGATTAAAGTGAAGGGATCGAAAAAGATATTCATGCAAACAATCAGGAGAAAAAAACAGGTGTTGCAGTGATTGTATCAAATGAAAAAGACTTCAAAACAAAGAGAGTAAGAAGAGATAAAGAAAGACATTACAAAATGATAAACTGGTCAGTCCAACAAGAGGATATAACCATTATAAATATCTATGCACCCAACACAGGAGCACGGATTTATGTGAAAAGATACCAACAGAATTACAGGAGAAAATAGAATGCAATGCATTCATTCTGGGAGACTTCAACACACCACTCACTCCAAAGGACAGATCAACCAGACAGAAAATAAGTAAGGACACAGAGGCACTGAACAACACACTAGAACATATGGACCTAACAGACATCTACAGGACTCTACACCCAAAAGCATCAGTATACACATTCTTCTCAAGTGCACATGGAACATTTTCCAAAATAGACCACATACTAGGCCACAAAAAGAGTTTCAGTAAACTCAAAAAGATTGAAATTCTAAAAACCAACTTCTCAGATCACAAAGGTATAAAACTAGAAATAAATTGTACAAAGAAAACATAAAGGCTCACAAACATATGTAGGCTTAACAACATCCTCCTAAATAATCAATGGGCCAATGATCAAATTAAAACAGAGACAAATGAAAACAACAGCACAAAGCCCCAACTTCTATGGGACACAGCAAAGGCAGTTCTAAGAAGAAAGTATATAGCAATCCAGGCCTATTTAAAGAAGGAAGAACAATCCCAAATGAATAGTGTAAATTCATAATTATTGAAACTGGAAAAAGAAGAACAAATGAGGCCTAAAGTCAGCAGAAGGAGGGATATAATAAAGATGAGAGAAGAAATAAAGTTGAGAGGAATAAAACAACAGAAAAAAACAATGAAACCAAGAGATTGTTCTTTGAGAAAATAAACAAGATAAGCCTCTAGCCAGACTTATTAAGAGAAAAAGAGAATCAACACACATCAACAGAATCAGAAATGAGAAAGGAAACATCATGACGGACCCAACAGAAATACAAAGAATTATTAGAGACTGCTATGAAAATCTAAATCTAACAAACTGGATAACCTAGAAGAAATGGACAACTTTCTAGAAAAATACAACCTTCCAAGACTGACCAAAGAAGAAACATAAAATCTAAACAGACCAATTACCAGCAATGAAATTGAATTGGTAATCAAAAAATTACCCAAGAACTAAACCCCCTGGCTAGATGGATTCACTATCTAATTTTATCATACATATAGAGAAGACATAATACCCATTATTCTTAATGTTTTCCAAAAAATAGAAGGGGAGGGAATACTTCCAAACTCATTCTATGAAGCCAGCATCACTCTAATACCAAAACCAGGTAAAGACACCACAAAAAAAGAAAATTACAGACCAATATCCCTGATGAACATACATGCAAAAATACTTAACAAAATATTAGCAAACCAAATTCAAAAATACATCAAGAGGATCATACACCATGACCAAGTGGGATTCATCTCAGGGATGCAAGGATGGTGTAACATTTGAAAATCCATCAACATCATCCACCACATCAACAAAAAAAAGGACAAAAACCACATGATCATCTCAATAGATGCTGATGAAGCATTTGACAAAATTCAACATCCATTCATGATAAAAACTCTCAACAAAAGGGGTATAGAGGGAAAGTACCTCAACATAATAAAAGCCACATGTGACAAACACACAGCTAACATGATACTTAACAGCGAGAAGCTGAAAGGTTTTCCCCTAAGATCAGGAACAAGACAGGGATGCCCACTCTCCCCACTTTTATTCAACATAGTGCTGGAAGTCCTAGCCACACAATCAGACAAAACAAAGAAATAAAAGGCATCCAGATTGATAGAGAAGAAGTCAAACTGTCACTATTTGCAGATGACATGATATTGTACGTAAAAAACCCTGAAGAATCCACTCCAAAATTACTAAAACTAATGCCTGAATTCATCAAAGTTGCAGGATACAAAATTAACACACAGAAATCTGTTGCATTCCTATACAGTAATGATGAACTAGCAGAAAGAGAAATCAGGAAAACAATTCCATTCACAATTGCATCAAAAAGAATAAAATACCTAGGAATAAACATAACCAAGGAAGTGAAAGACCTATGTCCTGAAAACTATAAGACACTCGAGAGAAATTAAAGAAGACACTAACAAATGGAAATTCATCTCATGCTCTTGGCTAGGAAGAATTAATATTGTCAAAATGGCTATCCTGCCTAAAGCAATCGACAGATTCAGTACAATCCCTATCAAAATACCAACAGCATTCTTCAACAACCTGGAACAAATAGTTCTAAAATTCATATAGAACCACAAAAGACCCTGAATAGCCAAAGCAATCCTGACAAGGAAGAATAAAGTAGGGGGATCTTGTTTCCCAACTTCAAGCTCTACTACAAAGCCACAGTAATCAAGACAATTTGGTATTGGCACAAGAACAGACCCACTGACCAGTGGAACAGAATACAGAGTCCAGATATTAACCCAAACATATATGGTCAATTAATATACAGTAAAGGAGCCATGGATATACAATGGGGAAATGACAGTCTCTTCTACAGCTGGTGTTGGCAAAATTGGAGAGCTACGTGTAAGAGAATGAAACTGAATCATTGTCTAACCCCATACACAAAAGTAAACTCAAAATGGATCAAAGACCTGAATGTATGTCATGAAACAATAAAACTCTTAGGAAAAAACATAGGTAAAAATCTCTCGGACATAAATATGAGCATCATCTTCATGAACATATCTCCCCAGGAAAGGGAAACAAAAGCAAAAATGAACAAATGGGACTATATCAAGCTGAAAAGTTTCTGTACAGCAAAGGACACCATCAATAGAACAAAAACACATCCTACAGCATGGAATAATATATTCATAATGACATATCCTGTAAAGGGTTTACATCCAAAATATATAAAGAGCTCATGTACCTCAACAAACAAAAATCAAATAATCCAATTAAAAAATGGGCACAGGATCTGAACAGACACTTCTCCAAAGAAGAAATTCAGATGGCCAGCAGGCACATGAAAAGATGCTCCACATTGCTAATCATCAGAGAAATGCAAATTAAAACCACAATGAGATATCACCTCATATCAGCTTGGATGGCCACCATCCAAAAGACAAACAACAAATGTTAGCAAGGATGTGGAGAAAGGGGCACCCTCTTAGACTGTTGGTGGGAATGTAAATTAGTTCAACCATTGTGGAAAGCAGTACGGAGGCTCCTCAAAAAACTCAAAATAGAAATACCATTTGACCCAGGAATTCCATTCCTAGGAATTTACACTAAGAATGCAGGAGCCCAGTTTGAAAAAGACATATGCACCCCTATGTTTATTGCAGCACTATTTACAATAGCCAAGAATTGGAAGCAACCTAAGTGTCCATCAGTAGATGAATGAATAAAGAAGAGGTGGTACATATGCACAATGGAATATTATTCAGCTGTAAGAAGAAAACAAATCCTACCATTTGCAACAACATGGATGGAGCTGGAGGGTATTATGCTCAGTGAAAAAAGCCACACAGTGAAAGACAAGTACCAAATTATTTCACTGATCTGTGGAGTAAAGAACAAAGAATAAACTGAAGGAACATAACAGCAGTAGACTCACAGAACCCAAGAATGGACTAACAGTTACTAAAGGAAAAGGGACTGGGGAGGATGGGTGGGAAGGGAGAGATAAGGGGAAAAAAGGGGCATTGTGATTAGCACACATAATGTGGGGTTGGGGGCATGGGGATGGCAGTAGAACACAAAGAAGACAAGTAGTGATTCTATAGCATCTTACTACACTGATGGACAGTGACTGTACTGGGGTATGTGGTGGGGACTTGATAATGGGAGAGTCTAGTAACCATAATGTTGCTCATGTAATTGTACATTAATGATACAAAAAAAAATTTTGACTTGGGCCCAAGATCCAAATGGTCTTCAACTTGACTTACCACTCATTCGCAGGCAGGACAGCTGTAGGCCTGCCCCAGCAAGGGCAGCACCTGGCTCCTTGGTCTTAGCCTAGGTGGGGAGAGAACGGGTACATCCTGTGACCAAGCTGTTTAAAACAATGAGAGTGGGGACATTGGGAGAGCCCACTTAAGACAGGTGGGAGAGTGCAAATCCATGCCCTTTATCTTTGACACTAACTGGTAATGGGAGCACAAGCTGCTATCCTTGTAAGGAGTTAGAGAAGAGATGAAGAGAAGGAAAAGTACTTCCCAATGCTTCTTACAGGTTAGAAGTTCCCTTTCCCTAAGTCAAATTAGTTCAATGTAAATTAGTTCAACCATTGTGGAAAGCAGTACGGAGTTTCCTCAAAAAACTCAAAATAGAAATACCATTTGACCCAGTGGGGACAGAGAAATGTTTCCATTTGACCATTCCTGGGGGTCCCTGAGCCCTAAGCTTTGCTAATTGACCTTTATCCATAGGGCACCAAAATTTGAGGGCTCAGAAGAAGTTTTAAATAATCTTCAAGGACTGTGCATGCATTTAAATCCCACCTCCACAACAAATGCTCTGCCACCAGCTTACCAGAAGAGGTCATAGCCCAGCTCCAGCCTCAGGCCAGTCTGGGTACCAGCAGAGACAGTGGGGCTGGAGGCCCCCAGTCCCTCTGTGGTCATGGAGAGTGTCCCTCCATTCCTCTCCTCATCCCTTTTCCTGTTGCATACCTGATGCCATTTTTGATTTGAAGGATTTTTCACATTGCTTGTCTCTAACATCAAAATTGGTTGTTAAGATGCTGAAGGCAGAAAAGTTCACTCAAAGAAGTGTTAGAATTCTTTCAGCGTATGCTGCACTAAACCAAACAGTTTACATTCTAGGAAGAGATAGCGGTGAACAAGTAATTACTCCCAGGAGATAATGCTGCTCTTGTGTATCTGCCTTTTACATGCTGTCCTTTAAGCCAGTACACTAATGAGGCATGCTGCAGTTACTTTGAGGATACTCACTGGGACACTTTTTCAAAGGAAAATTATTGTCAGAAGGCATGAGTGAGAAATCACAGACACAACATGTGTACACGCAACTAGTTTGTTGACCATTCATGCTAAAATTTACTATATGAGAGGAAGTATATTATAACCACAAAATGATTCCTTTCTTAATTGTGAACAATAAAACTTGAACTCTCATCTCTGCTTTGTTTTAGCCAGGTAGCCAAGAAGCGATAGTGACAGTTTTTGTTTTTGTTTTTTTTTTAATACAGACAAGTTTAAGAGGAAAACATTTCAAACTTATTCTTTCTCCAAGTCACTTTGTGGGACTGTGTCCAGTAACAATGGCTTCTGGAGCCCATATCCTCTGTCTGCCTAGGGGCCCCTTTGCCTTCCTCACAACCACTTACTCATTTTGTAATCAAAAGAAAAGGTGCTTTTATCAGACTGCAGCCTATTATGTGTACGGACACTGGCAGACTTGGCATGGGCAACCCCATCAGTCCGACCTTGCTGCAGTCCAAGTGCGTGATGGTTGTCTGCTGGCTGCAGGGCTCCAGCCGGCACATACTCTACTCGGACAAGGAACAGTCTTCCATGGCTGTCCAGTGGTGGTTGTCAGGAAGTGCCTCCTTCTACGTGATCAGAGTCACCTCCATGTGGCTTCAAGCCCTGGATGTGTTCTCAGGCATATGGGCCCTTCAGCTATTCAAACACAGCAGAGGTTGCAAACTCCTGTCGGGGATTTCATTCCTTCTGCACAAGGCTTTAATTTTTAGGATCATTGCCAATGTGTGAAAGTTGGAAGATTTCGTGTCATCCAGATTTCTAGCTACTTTTTATAAACCAGAGGATTAGGTCTTCACTTTTCCAAGTCAGCCATAGTCTGGCTGACCCTGGAAAAGCTGCCTCTTCTGGACACATTTCACCCTTCGGCCTGCTACATATGTAGTACCTGCGCCCACACGGTTTCTCTTAAATCTCTTTTCTTGGCTGCCCTCAGCCATTTCTCCCGCATCATGGCTTCCAGGCTCCTCACAAGTATGAGCCCTCCTGTGCAGTCACACTGAGATGGAAACCCAGGTCTGCAGATGTGGTTGGGGGTCACAGGCTCTTCTTGCTGTACAGCATTCCTTCTCACCATGTGAACGTCACTCTTGTGTTAGTTCCACTTCAGGTCATGTCACTTTGTGTTGTTCTCATTATTGACTTGCCAGGAGCTTTTGGTCAACTAACATCCTCCAGTTTTTATTTATGTCAATGTTGTTACTTGAGTCCTCCATTTGTACCTTTAATTTAAATGCAGAACTTTTCTTATACTTCTTCTATTTCATCTTGCTGGTTAAAGGCTCTAATTGCAGCCTGTCAGAGAATATTTATAAATTCTTCACTTTGTCATCTAATGTATCCTGAGCATTCTGTCTTCTACACTAGTTCTGGCTAGAACTTCTAGTGCAACATTGAATAGCAAGAGTGAGGATGGGTATCCTTATCTCTGCTTTTAGAGGAAAGCTTTCAGTCTTTCACAACTGAGTATGATGTTAGCTGTGGGCTTTTCATAAATGCTCTTTATCAAGCTTGGGAATTCTCTTCTATTCCCAGTTTCTGAGGTTTTTCTTTAATTGTTCTTCTTGTTGTTTTACCAGGAAAGGGTATTTTGGATCAAATGCTTTTTCTACATCAATCTAGATGATCATATGTATTTTTTCTTTCTTCCTTCTTTTAATGTAATTATTCTATTCTATTGATTGATCTTGTTTTGAACCACTTTTGCATTCCTGGCATAAATCTCACTTGGTCATTGTATATTATCCTCTTAATAAGTCATTGAATTCCATTGCTAATATTTGGTTGAGGATTTTTGCACTTAAATTCATAAAAGATATTGGTTTTTAATTTTCTTTTCTTGTAGTGTCTTCTTCTGACTTTAGTATCAGGGTAACACTGGTCCCATAGAATGGCTTAGGAAGTATTCTCTCTTCTATTTTTTGGCAAGAACTCATGAAGGATTGGTTGCTAATTCTTCTTTACATGTTTGGTAGAATTCACTAGTGAAACTGTCTCCTATTGGACATTTGTTGGGAGGTTTTGATTACTGTTCAATCTCCTAACTTGCTATAGATTGTTGAGATTTTCTGTTCCTTCTTGAGTTAGTTTAGGTAATTTGTGAGTTTCTAGAAATTTGTCCATTTTGTCTATGTTATCTAATTTGTTAGTTACAATTGTTCATAATATTCTGTTCTAAGCTTATTTCTGCAAAACTGATACTGATTGCCCCTCTTTCATTTCTGATTTTAGTTATTTGTATCTTTCTCTCTTTCTTCTTTGTCAGTATAGCTAAAGTTTTGTCAATTTTGTTGATTTTTTTAAAGACTAACTTTTAATTTTGTTCTCTATTTTTCTATCCTTGATTTCATTTATCTCCCCTCTAATCTTTATAATTTTCTTCCTTCTTTTAATTTTGTAGAAGATTTGGTTTTCACTTATTTTTATAGTTTTTCCAGGTGTAAAGTTAGGTTATTGATGTGAAATCTTCCCTCTTTTTTAATGTAGCTGTTTAGAGATGCAAGCTCCCCTTGAGAAGTGCTCTTGTTGCATCCCATGAGTTTTGGTAGGTGGTGGTTTCATGTTATTTACCTCTAAATATTTTCTAATTTCTCCTGTGATTTCTTCTTTGACTCACTGGTTGTTTAAGAGCATGTTATTTAATATCCACATATTTCTGACATTGTCAGTTTTACTTTTGTGTTTCATTTCTAGTTTATCCCATTGAGATTGGAGAAGATATTTTTTACTGTTTTAACCTTCTAAAATTTATTGAGATTTACTTTGTGGTGTAGTAAATGGTTTATCATCAGGAATAATCTATGTGTGCTTGAGAAGAATGTGTGTTCTGCTGTTGTTGGGTGGCATGTCTTATATATGTCTGTCAGATTTATGTTGTTTGGTAGTGTTGAGTCCTCTATTTCTTTTTTTTAATTAAGGTCTCATTGATATACAATCTTATGAAGGTTTCACATTAGCAACATTGTAGTTACAACATTCATTCATATTATAAAGCTCCTCCCCCACCGCATTGTAGTCACTGTGCGTCAGCATAGTAAGATGCTGGAGTCACTACTTGTCTTCTCTATGCTATACTGCCTTCCCTGTGAGCCCCCTACAGTATGTGTGCTAATCCTAATGCCCCTTAATCCCCTTCTCCCTCCCACCCCACCTCCTTCTGTTTGGTAACCGCCAGTCTCTTCTTGGAGTCTGTGAATTTGGTGCTGTTTTGTTCCTTCAGTTTTGCTTTGTTGTTATACTCCACAAATGAGTGAAATCATTTGGTACTTGTCTTTCTCTGCCTGGCTTATTTCACTGAGCATAATACCCTCTAGCTCCATTCATGTTGTTGCAAATGGTAGGATTTGTTTTCTTCTTATGGCTGAATAATATTCCATTGTGTATATGTACCACATCTTCTTTATCCATTCATGTACTGATGGACACTTAGGTTGCTTCCAATTCTTGGCTATTGTAAATAGTGCTGCAATAAACATAGGGGTGCATATGTCTTTTTCAAACTGGGCTCCTGCATTCTTAGTGTAAATTCCTAGGAACGGAATTTCTGGGTCAAATGGTATTTCTATTTTGAGTTTTTTGAGGAAACTCCATACTGCTCTCCACAATGGTTGAACTAATTTGCATTCCCACCAACAGTGTAGGAGGGTTCGCCTTTTTGAGTCCTCTATTTCTTATTGATATTCTTCCTCTATGTTCTATCCATTACTGAAAATGGTATATTAAGTCATCAACTATTATTGGAAAACTATTCTTCCTTCAATTTTGTCAATGTTTGCTTCATATGTTTTGGCCCTGCTGTTTTATGCACATATATTTATAATTGTTAGGTTTGAAAGGAAGGGAGCAACACACAGTATCAATTCACCGGAGAATTCTGCTTTATTAGGGAAAGGTGCTGGGTTATATAGGAAGGGGAATGGGGTGATTGTGGTGTCACTTCTACGGGGCTGGTGGCTATTGGCTAGGTGCTGGGATTAGGGGGGAGGGGTGATTGGGGTTCAGGTGGCACCGGCAGGAACCAAGGACCCGGAAGAGAAGCAGGAATTTCGCTATCTTATGGGTGGGGGCTCTTCATTCCCCCTTTCTGCTCTATTGGGTTGTGGATGTTACTTTCTCTCTGACTGCTTCCTGCTGAACGGGGGCGGAGAAGGGAGTGAGAGCTTGAGGACTGGGAGGAAAGGGTTGATAGGACTCCCCACAGTAAGGACGAGTAGATGTGGACTTCTTCAGGTTGGCAATCAGTGAAGGTTCCCTGTAACCATAGGTAGAGGTCTCGTTGATTCTAATGGTGCCAAGAGGATACGGGTGCCAGAAACCAGGCGTCTGCGGCCATTGTTTCTAGGAACAGTTTCCAGTGGAGAGAGGGGGCCATCTCAGCATGTGGTGAGGAGGTTACGTGAGGGTGAGGGATCATCTGTGGCTAAAAGCTGGTAGTTCCTGAGTAAAAGCTGGTTGAAAGTTTGATTAGAGATTTTACCGACTTGGGATTTGATACACTTTACAAGGCAAGAAGAGACAAGAGAGGAGAATGATTATTATAGGGCCTGCAATGGGCCAAAGCCAGGTAAGGAAGGGGTTTGTTAGTATTGAAGAGAATGGGTTGGAGGAGTAATACTGTGGGTGCCGGGAGTTACCCATGTAGTGAATGGCGCAAGACCAGTAGGGACATCCCCTGTAGGTGTCTGGCCATCGCCTGCAACAGGCTTGTTTTTGGTCATAGAGGAAGCAGAGGTAGGGAGAATAAAGGTAGCTGCTAGTGAACACTTCAGTGGAGGGAGGAAAGTGGAGGTATAAAGGCTCGGAGCAGCCTTTCAGAGGGCAGTCTGATGTGGCAATGAGGGCAGTAATTTTTGTTTGATGCTGTGTGTAAGTCTGTCTGACTTTGAATCGACATACAAAGGAGGCTGGGGTGGCGGGGAAGACAATAGGAATGAGGGAAAAAAGCAAGAGAGAGCGAGGGAGCAGTAAAGGAGGAAAAAGTCATGATTCGGGTATGGATGGCAAAGGGAGTGAACGGGATTTTGGAGGAAAGAGGACAGTAAGGTCAGGAGTCTGGAGGGAGGGAGAGTCTGTAAACTTTTGTAGGTTAAGAGATCCTTTAGGTGATGTGGGGACAGAATGGTAAGGGGCGCCCCGAATGTCAGTTTATGAGCTTCCTTCTGCAAGAGCTGTCCAGCGGCTAAAGACCGTAGGCAGGGGGCCCATCCCCGAACTGTGGGGTCTAATTGCTTGGAAAGATAAGCTACTGGGGCAAAGGATGGGCCATAATGTTGGCCTAGGACTCCTAGAGCTTGACTGGACCTCTCATGAATGTATAATGAGAAGGGCTTCGACAAATCAGGAAGATGGAGAGCTGGGGCTTCCACAAGGGCTCGACGGAGCTCAATGAAGGAGTGTCAGGGTGAGGAGGATAATGGTTCTTCAGGGGGTCCCTTGCTGATGTCGTATAGGGGTCTTTCCAACAGGGAGAAGTTAGGGATCCATGCTCTAAAATACCCAGCCAGGCCTAGAAAGGAAAAGATTTCTGTATTGGTTTGGGGAACGGGCAGGTCAGAGAGGAGCCATTTTCTGTCTAAGGTAATGGACTTTCTTTGTTGAGATAGAAGAAATCCGAGGTAAGTGACAGAAGGGGAAGAGATTTGACCTTTGACAGGGGATACCCGGTAACCTCTGGAAGCTAGAAGGTTAAGTAGGGAGGCAGTGTCAAGTTGAGACTGTTCTCACGAGGGACTGCAGAGTAGAAGATCGTCCACATATTGCAATAAGGTGGACTTGAAGTGATCATGATGAAACTGTTTGAGGTCTTGAGCTAGGACCTGTCCAAAAATATGGGGACTATCTCGGAAGCCTTGTGGCAAAAATGTCCAAGTGAATTGTTCAGAATGTCTTGTGTATGGGTCCATCCAGGTAAAGGCAAAAAAATCTTGGGAGGAGGGGTCCAGAGGGATAGAAAAAAATGTGTCCTTGAGATCTAGGACTGAGAAGTGGGAGGCTGAGGCAGGGATCTGCGATAAAAGGGTGTATGGATTTGGAACTATGGGATGGATAGGGACGATGGCTATGTTGATGAGGCGAAGGTCTTGGACGAGGTGGAAAGATCCGTTGGTTTTTTTTTTTAACAGCTAATATGGGGTATTAAATGGGGAGTGAGTGGGTCTGAGGTAATTTTTGTTTAAAATATCTTGAATGATGGGTTGAAGGCTTATGAGGGCTGAAGTGGTTAGGGGGTATTGGGCCTGACAGATATACTGAGAGGGGTCACGTAATTTGATAGAGGCAGGAGGACATAGAGCCACGGAGGGGCTTGTAATGTCCCAAACTTTGGGATTTACAGGATGTATGAGGGTGGAACTGGAGCTTTCATTGGGTAGAGGGGGGTCATCGGCTATGAGGGCCATTAGAAAGGGAGTACTGGGGGCTGTGGGAGTGGATATAGTTATGGAAACATGGAGGAGAGAAAGGATGTCCTGTCTTAGTAAGGGGATGGGACACTGGGGCATAACCAGGAAGGAGTGGGAGAAAGGTATGGGATTGTCCTGGATTGTGCATAAAAGGGGGGGGTTTAATGGGAAAATCTGTTTACCTCCTACCCCGACTATAGGAGTAATGGCAGGCATGGTAGGGCCCCAGTATTCTCGCAAGACTGAGAAGGTGGCTCCTGTATCTAGGAGGAAGGAGATGGGGCGACCATCTACTATTAAAGTAACCCTGGGCTCCTGTTTGGTGATGGAAATGGTCGGGCGAGAAGCCCCTGGGCCCCGTCAATCTTCTTCTGCCAGCCCCACTACGGCGGGCTTAGGATGGGGGTTGTTCGTCCAGCCTCCCCTTCGGGTGGCTGGGCAATCAGACCCCCAGTGGCCCTTTTTGTGGCATCTGAGGCATGGGGTGGTAGGAGATCTGGGGGAGGGGCATGCCCTTGACCAATGTCCTTCTTGTCCGCACTTGAAACAAGCTCCTGTGGGGGGCTTGTTTGTAGAAGAGTGCTCAGGTTGTGGTTTTATCAGCTGGGCCAACATTTGGAAATTGGCCTGATCAGCCTTTTGTTTATGGAGTTCTTTCTCCTCCTCTTGGTTATGGAAGACTTTAAAGGCCACTGTTAGAATCTCAGTCTGTGGGGTAGCAGGGCCCTTTTCTAACTTTTTGAGTTTAGCTTTAATGTTGGGGTAGCATTGAGCTAGGAAGTATGTCATAAGGACATGTCTTCCATCAGGTGTTTCTGGGTCTAGGCTGGTATACTGTAATAGGGCTTGAGTGAGTCTGTCTAAGAACTTGGAGGGAGCTTTTGAAAATTAACTACTTTACGAGTTGCGTTTTTCAGACCTGCTATTAAGCAGCAGGTGAAGATATCTCGAGAGTGGAGACCCATGGCGGTGGGGGACTGAAGGGTGCTGGCTCAGTCTGTGGGGGAGAAACAGGTGATGGGGGCAAAGACAAAGGAGGCTCTTGGGACTTAGAGGGGGGCTGAAAGGCTCAGGCTTGATCTGCAGGGGGGTGAGGTGGGGGAGGAGATGGTGGTGGAGGAAGGGGGAGGGGTTGTTGTAGGAGAGGAGGGGAAAGGGAGTGAATGGGAGGCTTTTGCAGGGGAGACGGCTTGCAGGCTAGGGGAACTTGGGTGGAGGCAGGGGTAGGAGGCGGCGGAGGCAGCGAGGGAGGCGGGAGGAGGAGATGGAAAGCTTCGCTATAGGGAATCTCCTTCCAGTTTTTCAGGCGCTGGCAGTAGTTAAAGAGATTGCGAATGATGTTAGGATCAAGAGATCCCCCTGCGGGCCATTGGTTGTTATTTTCTAGGGGGTATGTAGGCCAATCTTGGAAGCAGTATTTACAGAGTTTTGGTTTTATATCAGGCGTCAGGGAGAGGGTGGCTAGATATTTGAGCAGGCATTCAAGAGGTGAACTTTCAGGGAGGGATGAGGAGGCTCCCACGGCTAAAGGACAGAGAAGGAGACAAACAGGGAAGATGAACAGAGATCCTCGGACTGGGAGCAGACCGCAAGGAGACAAAGGGCATCCCCGATGATCCTTGGTGGTCTGTGGAAACTCGTATACGAGTCAGTTTCTTAGGAAGTGTGGTCATCACCCAGACTTCTCTAAGAAGGCAGAGTGCCAGAATCACGATTAACCTAGTACTAGGAATTTTCGGCAGGAATTTTCGGCGGAAGGAACGAAGTGGGGGGGGGGAAGGGCGCATTCTCATCTGCAAAAGAGTCACCTCGTTTATGGATGTTGGAGGAGGGGCCTCAAGGTCTGCCGCAGCTGTGAAGGCCTAAGGCGGGGAGAGTTCCCTCCTCATTGGGGAAGAGTGGCCCACTCTGGGGGAAAACTTACCCAAAGGCCAAAGAGGAGTGGTGAGTGTGAGGAGCCAGCGCCGGACAAAGAGGAAGAGGGCAAGCTGCTGCTGGTGTCATGGGGAAGACGGGGCCCAGTTGGGGTGTCCCGTCTCCCGGGTTTTGGCACCAATGAAAGGAAGGGAGCGACACACAGCAGCAATTCACTGGAGAATTCCACTTTATTAGGGAAAGGTGCTGGGTTATATAGGAAGGGGAATGGGGTGATTGTGGTGTCACTTCTATGGGGCTGGTGGCTATTGGCTAGGTGCTGGGATTAGGGGGGTGAGGGGTGATTTGGGTTCAGGTAGCGCCGGCGGGAACTGATGACCCAGAAGAGAAGCAGGAATTTCGCTATCTTAATGGTGGGGGCCCTTCAAGGTTTTTTCTGCATTGATCCCTACACTCTTGCCAACACAATGTTATGAAACTTTCCAACTCTGCCAATGTGCTTGGTTCATTTCACTGTTTCTTATTATGAGTGCAATTGAGCATCATTTTTACATGCTTATAGACCCTTTTTCTCTATAAACTCTGCTCATATCCTTAGCTCATTTTTTTGCTATTTAAAAATTGTATATATGTATATGTGTGTGTGTATGTATGTATATAATCATAATATATTGGGGTAATTAGTCCTTTGTTTCAGTGTGATTTATAAAGATTCATTCACCAATGTGTCATTGTTTCTTTGACTATTTATGGTGGCTTCTCCTATGCAGAAATCTTTGATTTTCATGTACCTAAATTTATCAATATTTCCTGAGTTTTATATAATAGTTAGGCAAGGATTCTTCCCTCAAAGGCTGTTTTAAAAACTCCTTTTTACTGTAGTTTCTTTTAATACTTTCTGGTTTCATTTTTTTTTAACAAAGCTTATTATTAAATAAATTTTATGGGAACTGTATGCTGGTGCAAAGTGTGAGCTAAGGATCCATGCTTACTAATCTTTCCAGGTGGCCTTCTAGTTATCCCAAACAATATATTGGTTAGTCTATCTGTTCAGCTGGCCTTGATGTGACCTAACTTGAATAATTTGACTTTCTTTCTGATCAGACAGATTTCCCATCACCAGAGCATTACTTAATGAAAGCCCACCTGAGAATATATCTTGGTCACATATTTTGGTACTGAACTTGTCCATAGAAAAGGCTTCTAGGGGTTCCTATGGTACACAATTTCTCATCAGTCAATATTCCACAAGTTTATCCACTCTGACTTGCTCCAGTTTAATAAATGGGCTTTCTGTAATCAAGACTCCATCTGTGACCCATTTCAGGACTGTATCTTTATTTGTACAGTAGGCCACTGCCTTTAAAACCTGTTTGTTGCCCTCAGTTCCCTCATGACTGAGGAATAGAGCTCCATTATAATCTGCTGCAAGAATGCCCCAAAGTCAACCATATATTGCTGAGCTGTGTCTCTGAATATTACTTTCTCAGACTTCCTATTGTGAAGTTCCCAGAGAAAGATATTTGCAAATCACATATCTGAAAAAGGAATTTTTTTTTAAAAAAAGGACTTTTATCTGGAATATATAAAGAATTCTCACAGCCTAGTAATAAGACAACAAATAGACCTATTCTAATGGTCAATTTATATAGACAATTCAATAAAGATTATACAGGTGGCGGGAAAAGGTTGAACACATGTCATTAGGGGATGAGATACTACTTCACATTTATAAGAATGTCTAAAATTATAGAGACTGGACTAAACTAGATGCTTATGAGAATGTGGAACAACTGGAGCTCTCAAACCATGGGAGTGCAAGTTAAACATATTCAAACATACACCTATTTTATACGATCCAGCCATGATCATACCAAGACTTGTATACAAATATTCATGACAGCTGTATGTGTAATAGCCATAAACTAAAAACAACCTAAATGTCTATCAATATGCAAATGGATAAACAAATTGTGTTATGTCCATTCAAATGAATACTACTCAATAGTTTAAAAAAAGGAATCAATTACTGATATATGCAACAATTTGGATGAGTCTCAAAATAATTATGTAGAGTGAAAGCAGACAGACAAAAACATAAAAACAACATGGTTGCATTTATATAAAATTCTAGAAAATGCAAACTAATTTTTAGTAACAGCAAGTAGGTCAGTGGTGGCCTGGGGATGGAAGGTAGGAGGAGATGGGCAGGAATTACAAGAAGGATCATGAAGATTTTGAGGGTAATAGATAAATTTATTCATTCTCTTGATTGTGGCAATGGCTTCATAGGCCTATATATACATGTGTCACCACAAATTGTACACTTCAAAGATATGCAATCTATTGGATTTCAGTTTTGCCTATTTCAATAAAGTTGTGAGAATAGGTATGTAAGTAGAGAATTGGTGTTTGAGTTTGTATGCAATAGGGGAGTCACCAGGAGGTTTTGGGAAAAAGATGACACTCATTGTGCTACATGTAAAATTATCATTGAATCCATGAAACTGATATTCCTAGAAAAAAAATCCAAAATATTACCCCCTAGAATGAATTATATACTACTATGTTAGAGTTGGAGACATCAGAGTGAATTCACATTTGGCTTATTCCAGACACAGATGAGTGGATACAGAAATAATTAGAGATGTGCATGGGTTAAAATGTGCACATGTATGTCCTAGCTCTGTCTATCAAGAGGGCCTAGAAGCAGAGGGACCTCAGTGGCAGTGAGCACACCTAGCACCCAGATCTGGATTTCTAACAATACCCTTCTCCAATGAAAGGAGCTAGGGCTCCTTGGAGAATGGCTGATTCTAGGCCTGGAACAGGGAAAACACAAGGTGAGTCTGGGGAATCTAGTAGTGCCAGCAAGAAATGACATACTTAAGAAAGAAAGTGATTAGAATACGGCAAAGGGACATAGGGGCCAAACTGAAACAGCTCCCAGTGGCCCAATTTGGAATAATTTGAGCAACAAAATAAATAATATAGTATTGGATTATAACCCAAAGTGTAAGATAAGTTCCCATGAGTCTGTACTGATATAAATAAGTAAGTGAATGAATGAATGAATGAAAGGAATAGACAAGTTTTACATATAGGAGAATCCCAAATAATTCATGTAAGATATTTTCCCTTCTGGAAGGTATAGTTTACTCCTTCATCCCTGCCACAGCCTTCTGAGTATGGGCTTTGCTTAATTACTTTGCTTGATGACTTGCTTCCAAAGGGAAGAGTGTAGACAGAGGAGGAGTAACTTGACAGGAGGGACAACTGGAAGACACCACTTTAGTCAGGCATTCAAGGCTGTCATCACTGACGCATCATGTTGATTCCATGTCCCCTAATAGGATGTGTGAGAAGAGAACTTCACCTCTGTGGTCTTCCTCCTAAAAGTCCATAACCACAATCTAACCATGAGTGAATATCAGACAATCCCAAACTGAGGAACATTTATACAGAACACCTGACCAATATTCCACAAAACTGTCAAGGTTATCAAAAACAAAGGAAGTCTGAAAAACAGTCAGAGACTAGAGGAGATGACTAAATGTAATGGTGATACCCTTGATGGGATCCCAGAACAGAAAAAAGACATTAGTGAAAAATTAGTTAAATCTAGATAATGTTGGAGTTCAGTTGATAATAATGTGCCAATGTTGATGTCGTAGCTTTGACAAACATACTGTGGTTGTGCATGATGTTAACGCTGGAGGAAAGACAGGGCAACTCTGTCATATCTTTGTTCTTTTCTATAAATTTAAATCTATTCTAAAATACAGTGTTTATTTAAAAATTGTCTACCTTATTCTGGTCTTTAGGCAGGCTTATACAACACGCGCACCCCACAAGAAAATGAAAAGCTGTATGAACAGGATCAACATTTGTTTATCTCAAAATGATTTCTCATGAAAAAAGAAGAGAAAGACCTTCTTCTTCAATGTAGCACTTGGCTCTGGATGTTACCAACCTATATTCTCAAAGTTTTAGAGTTTAAACCTGGGGACTTGTTGTTCCCAACCTGATAAATGAAATTCCAGAAAGGGAATCACTAGCAGCATCCCAGTGAATTTGTTGGAGACCCCCAGACTGCAGATTATACTGATGGCTTCTTCCCATTGAAGAGAGAAGCCTTAAAAGGAGGTACTGGTAGGTTTACCCAAGGAAGGGGTGTGGGAATGCTTTGCCATTGGAAGTGACAGTTGAGGGCACATCTTTTTGAAGTTCCCATTTAGCTTTTCATAAGTCTCTCTGAAATATCATTATCTTCCCATTCCCTCCAGCCGAGTTAGATCCCCTTCTCTGCTTTCAAAACACTCTAAATATCCCATGATTACGGTTGTGATTATCTAGTTAATATTTCTTTCCCCAATCAGACTTTAAGACTTCATGAGGGCCACGGCCCTAACTGTACCTTCCTCTACTCTCCTCAATCCACTCTGACCTAGAGCCTTGCACTCAGTATTTTGTACTAGTTTCTGCCCTAACCTTACCAAAATTTAGTGACTTAAAACAATGCATATTTTCTACCTTACAGTTCTGTAAGTCTGAAGTCTTGCATGGGTTTCACTGGGCTGAAATCAAGGTGCCAAAAGGCTGCATTCTTTTCTGGAAGTTGCAGGGGAAAAATCTTGTTTTTTCTCATTTGTTTTTTGGCACTTGAAGGACCTAGGTTTGAGTTTTCTTGCTGGCTGTAAACTGAGGGCTATTCCCAGCTTCTAGAGGCTGCTAGATTCCTGGGCCCATACCCCCATCCTCCATCTTTAAAGAAATGGCAGGTCAAGTCCTTCTCCCATTGCATTTATGACTTTCCAACCCACCCTTCTAACATCTTCCACTTTTAAGGGTGACTGGGCCAGGATAATATCCACATCTCAAGTTTAACCTTGATCATCTGGAAAGTCCCTTTTGCCCTATAAGGTATCTTATTCACAGATACCATGGCTTAGGATCTGGACACCTTTGTGGAATGGGAGCATTATTCTGCCCACTACATATTTGTTGAATGAATGTTGAACAAGAGTCAGAAACTATAGAGTGAGAAGTTCTTTTTTTAATACACTGTGGGAACCTTGTACATTTTGTAACTTTTTTTCATTTTTCATTTGTTATATCCTTTCAGTTTCCAGTAATGATTTGTTTTAGTGACACCATTAAACACATAAGAAAGTGTTCTGTTATAGGAAATCAAATGAGAAAAGCACTTAACTAAACACTAAGATGTCCCAGGAACTCAGCTAAGTGCTTCCCATGTACTTCATCCAATTCTCACAAACTCTAGGAAATTAATACAAGTATTATGTCCTCATTTCACAGATGAGGAAGCCAGGTTTTAAAGATTTAATACATCTCCCAGGTTCACACAGCTATTCACTAGTGGAAGAGCTAGTATTCAAATCAGTTCTGACTAAAGTCCAGAGCAGAAGTATCTACCTGAGGAGCAACCCTGTTGGCAGGGAACATTATTTGGGAAATCCCAGCATTAGTCCTTAGCTGAATTTCAGAGCTCATAATCTCAAGGGATGAAATATGGAATGCATGGTGTTTAACTGCCCATGGAGGTAAGAGCCCTCCATGGCCTGAGCAAGAAATAATAAAACAACAGGGTGAGTTTGGTCAAGAGAAGGTGAGCCTGGGCAGGGATCCAGGAACTGACCTCTGTTCCTGTCTTGAATTTCAGCTACTTATGAAATCTATTTTTATCATCATTAAATCTTCTAAGCATTTTTTCCCAAAAGCATTATTGAGATATAATCCATCTACCATAATATTCATCCCTCACTCAGTAGTTTGTAGTATATTCACAGAATTGTGCAAACTTCACCACAATCTAATTGTGGAATATTTTCATTACCTAAAAAGAAGCCCAGTATCCATCAGCAGTCACTCCCCATTCCCATCTCCCATTCCCCAGCCTGAGGCAGCACTAACTGACTTCTGATCTGTATAGATTTGCCTGTTCTAGACATTTCATGTGAATTGAATCATACAGTATTTGTCCTTTTGTATCTGACTTATTTCACTTAGTAGAATGTCTTCAAGGTTCACCTGTGTGGTGTGTATCAGAATTTCATTTCACTTTAAAATTAACATGCCATTGCATGATTTACCACATTTTGTTTACCCATTCATCTCTTAGTGGACATTTGGGTTTCCACCTTTGGGCTATCATGAGTAATGTTGCTATGAACATGGTGGCAAATTCAATATCTGTTCAAGTCTCTCATTTTGATTCTTATGTGAAATTGCTGGATTATATGGCAATTTCATGTTTAATTTTTTGAGAAATGGTCATCTTGTTTTCCAGTGTCTGCACCATTTTACGTTCCCACCAGTGCCCAAGGGTTCCAAGCTCTCTACATCCTTATTAACACTTGTTGTTTTCTGTTTTGTTTTGTTAAATAATAGCCATCCTAGTGCTGTGACATGGAATCTCATTGTGATTTTGATGTGTAGTTCCTTAATGATTAGTGATATTGAGCTTCATCTACTCATTTAGCATTTATATATCTTCTTTGAAGAAATGTCTATGCAAGACCTTTGCCCATTTTTGAACTGGCTTGTTTGTTTTTTGTTGTTGTCATTTTAAGAATTCTTCATATACTCTGGATATTAATCCCTTATTAGTTGTGTGATTTGCAAATATTTTCTCCTGTTCTGTGGGTTACCTTTTTACTGTGTTGATAGTGTTTTTGATGCAAAAGTTTTAAAGTTCAATGGAGTCCAATTTGTTTATTTTTCCTTTTGTTCCCTGTGATTTTGGTGTCATATCCAAGAGATCTTTGCCAAATCCAGTGTTCTGAAACTTTCCCCATGATGTTTTCTTCTAATAGTCTTATAGCTCTAGCTCTTATGTTAGGTCTTTGATCCGTTTTGAGTTAATTTTGTATATGGTGGGAAGTAAGGGTTTAAATGCATTCTTTTCTATGTAGATATCTTATTTTCCAGGCACCGTTTGTTGAAAACTTATTCTTTCCCCTTGAATGGTTTGGGTATCCCTGTCAATAACCATTTGACATATATGTGTGGTTATTTCTGAGCTCTCTGTTGTAGCTGTTGGTCTATATGTCTGTCTTTATGCCATACTGTTTTCATGACATATGCTTTATGCCTGCTGTTTTGATTTCTGTAAATTTGTAGCAGATATTTAAATCAAGAAGTGAGTGTTCCAAATATATTCTTTTTGGGATTGTTTTAGGGGGCTATTCAGAGTCCCTTAAATTTCCATATGAATTTTGGGGTAGATACCTCTATTTCTGCAAAAGAAACACTGTTGAGTTTTTGATAGGAATTATATTGATTCTATAGATTGCTTTGGGCAGAATTAACATCTTCAAAATATCGCAGTTGAGCATAAGATGCATTTCTATTTATTTATCTCTTCTTTAATATCCTTCAACAATGCTTTATAGTTATCAGTACAGGCCTTTCAACTCCTTGTATAATTAATAAATGTTTTATTCTTTTCAATGCTATTATAAATGAAATTGTTTTCTTAATTTCCTTTGCAGATTGTTCACTGTAAGTATATAAAATGTAAATGATTTCTGTGTATTGATTTTGTATTCTCCAACTTTGCTGAAATTGTGTATTAGTTCTAACAGTTTTTTCTTCTCTTTCTTTCTCTCTGAAATCTCTATGGTTTTTCTACATAAAAAATTATGTCATTTGTGTTTAGATATAATTTTGCTTCTTTCTTTCCAATTCGAATAGCTTTTATGTCTTTCTCCTTCCTAATTGCTTTATGTTATGAACTGAATGCTCTCCCAATTCATATACTGAAACCTTAATCCTCAAAGTGATGGTATTTGTACATGGGACCTTTGGGAAGTAATTTGGTCATAAGGGTGGAACCTTCATGAATGGAATTAGTGCCCTTATAAGAAAAGATCCAAGATAGATGTCTCTTTGCAAAGTGAGGGTTTAGCAAAGAGGAGGCTCTCTGCAAACCAGAAAGAGAGCTCTCCCCAGGAAACAAATTGTCTGGCACCTTGATTTTAGATTTCCCAGCCTCCAGAACTGTGAGAAATAAGTGTCTGTTGTCAAGTGTCTGTGGGGTTCTTTTATAGCAGCCTAAACTAAGACAGGCTAGAACTTCCAATAAGCAGTTGAAAAATAGCAATGGTATAAATGAACATTTTGATCTTGTTCCTGATTTTAGAGGAAAAACCATTCAGTCTTTTTGCCACTGAGTATGGTGTTAGCTGTGAGTTTTTCATAGATGGACTTTATTATGTTGAGTAGTTTCTATTTCTAGTTTGTTGAATGTTTCTGTTCATGTAAAGACACTGAATTTTGTCAAATGTTTTTTTCTGCCAGAATCAAGATGATTGTATAATTTTCCCCCCTTCATTCTATTAATGTGGTATATTGTACTATTGATTTTCATACATGAAGCATCTCTGCATTGCAGGAATAAATCCCATTTGGTCATGGTGTACATTCCTTCTAATATGCTGCTGAACTTTGTTTGGTAGTATTTTCTTAAATATTTTTTCATGAATTTTCATAAGGATTATTCTTCTGTATTTTCTTTTCTCTTAGTGTTCTTGTCTGACTTTGGTATCAGGGAAATGCTGGCCTCTTAAAATGAAGTAAGAAATGTTCACTCCCTTTCAGTTTTTTTAGTTTTTTGAAGGCTTAGTGTTATTTCTTCTTTGTATTTGGTAGAATGTTACCAGTGAAACTATCTGGTACTAGGTTTTATTTTGTTGGGATGTTTTTGATTAGTGATTCAATTCCTCACTAGTTAGAAATCTATTCATATTTTCTATTTCTTCCTGATTCTGTCTTGGTAAGTTGTATCTGCAGGATTTTGTCATTTAATCTATTCTGTACACTCTGTTGGCATGCAGTTGTTAATGGTGCCTTCTTATAATCCTTTATATTTCTGCAGAATTGTTAGTAGTATCCCCACTTACATTTCTGACTTTAGTAATGAATCTTCCCTCTTTTTGTCTTAGTCCATCTAGCTAAAGCTTATCACTTTTGTTGATCTTTTTGAGGAATGAACTTCTGGCCTCAGAGATTTTCTTTATTGTTTTTCTATTCTCTGTTTTATTTATCTCCATTCTAAACTTTATTTTTTCCCTTCTTTTTCCAGCTTGGGGACTAGTTTGTTCTTTTTCTGTTTCCTTGAAGTATAAATTTACATTGTTGATTTGAGGTCTTTCTTCTTTTTCCATGTGAGCATTTACAGTTACAAACTTCCCTCTTTGCAGTGCTTTTACTGCATCCTATAAATTTTGGTATGTTGTATTTTCATTTTCATTTATTTCTATGTGTTCTCCAATTTCCTTTGTGATTTCTTCCTCGATCCATTGGTTGTTTAAGAGTGTACTGTTTAATTACCATATATTTGTGAAATTATTTTCTGTTTTCCTTCTGTATTGATTTCTAACTTCAATTTGTTATGCTTAGAAATGATCATTTATATGATACTAATCTTGTAAAATCTATTAAGACTTTTTATGGCCTAGAATATGGCCTAACTTAAAGACTGTCCCAAGTACACTTGAGAAAAATGTATGTTCTGTTGTTGGGTGAAGTGTTCTGTATTTGTCTGTTAGATCTAGGTGGTTTATTGTGTTGTTCAAGTCCTTTGTTTCCTACTTATCTTCTGTCTGGCTGTCTATATTACTGTGGGTGTGGTACTTAAATCTTCAACTATTATTGTAGAACTATATATATCTACCTTTAATTCTGTCAGTTTATGATTCATATATATTTTGAAGGTCTGTTATTAGGTTTGTAAATGTTTATAGTTGTTATATCATTTTGCTGTGTTGAAACTTTTATTAATATATAACATCCTCTTTTGTCTCTTTGGACTTTTTTATTTAAGTCTATTTTTTACGCTAGTATATCCTCTCAGCTCTCTTGGTTATGATTTACATAGAATATCTTTTTCCTTCTTTTTTGATATAAGGTTGTTACTCCACTTTTAATAACTTAATGATGTTAATATGGGGTGCATATCTATATGTTAAGGGAGGAGAAGAAAAAATAAGCTATTACTTTATTATTTTTAGAATATTTCTAAGAATTTTCCAAGATTAGTATTTGAACTGTAAAAAATTTTCTGTTTAACTTTTATAAAAATCATGCACATTAGAAAAGACATATTAGCTAGATACATTGGGATATAAAAATACAAGTTCACATTCAAATAGGTATAGAATTTCAGAAAAAAAAATATTGTTAAGAAGTAAAACTTAGTCCAAGTTCTTGTCTTTACCCTGACTTGAACAACGATGGTGCTTTAAAAAATCTTCCCCTGTGACATTACATTTCTGCCTTATGTCAAAGCCACTTGTTATACATGACTTCTATGACAGTAGCTCCTCCATCGAAGACAGTATCTTCAGGGTGTGGACCATTTCCAATGGGGCTTTACAATGTACACTGGCCACAGCAGGCACTAAATTAATTATAATGTTATATGGAAATTTTGAAAATAGTTATGTTGGTCTGGTCTTATGATTTAAATTGTGAATAGACAGTAATATATACATGTGGGCAAAAAGTCAAACAGCATACTGGTAGTAATCACTGAAAAAAAATCCGTCAAAAATCCCTTTTTCTCAGCCATTTCTACATGCCATGGAAGAAGCAACTGCCACTTCAAGAACAGAGATATTCTATGCATTACGGTTATATTTTAAAGTGTAATTTATGAAAGTTCATCATTTTAAGTAAGTTTTCAATGGCATTCTGTTACAGGAGAGAAAGAATAGCCTAAAGGAAAACTTGGATCTTAAAAAAAGTATTAAGAGATTAGCAAAGGGAACCAAGATGGAGGCGTGAGTAGAGCAGCAGAAATCTCCTCCCAAAACCACATATATCTATGAAAATATAACAAAGACAAGTCTTCCTAGAATAGAGACCAGAGGACACAGGACAACATCCAGACCACATCCACAATTGCAAGAACCCAGCGCCTCACGAAGGGGGTAAGATACAAGAACCAGCCCAGTGGGACCTGACCGCCGCTCCCCCCAGTTCCCGGTGGGAGGAGAGGAGTTCGAGCGGAGAGGGAGAGGGAGCCCAGGACTGCTGAACACACAGCCACAGCCATCCTGACCAGAGCACAGACACAGAGCATGCGTGGGGTACTGGATACCAGGGAAACAGGGCATCAAGACAGGTGAGTGGGTGCCTGAGGCCGGCAATGGAGAACAAAGAAATGGGAGCGGCCATTTTTTTTTTTTTTTGGCGAGTGCTTTTTGGAAGTCTTAAAGGGACAGGGAACCCAATACTAGGGAAACAGGGCAGCAAGACTGGTGAGTGGGTTCCTGAGGCCAGCGCCTGAGGACAAAGAAAAAGGAGCATTTCTTTTTTCTTTTTTTTTGTTGTTGTTTTGGTTTGGCAAGTGCTTTTTGGAAGTCTTAAAGGGGCAGGGCGGGACACTTAGTCCACAGGTAGGGAATCCGGGGATCTCTGGGCACTCTAACCCCCTGGGAAGCAGGAAGCACGGAGGCCCATTACGGAGACAAATAGCCTCCTGGCCGCTCTCCCTCCAACAGGGCACCACCATTTTGGAGCAGCGGCCCAAGCCAGGTCACGCCCACAGCAACAGCGGAGATAAACTCCATAGAAGCTGGGCAGGAAGTAGAAGCGCTGTCTGCGTGCAGCTGCCCGGCACAAGCCAGTAGAGGTCACTGTTCTCCCAGGAGAGGAAGGCCACAAACCAACAAGAAGGGAAGTTCTTCCAACCATCACTCATTAGAGCTCTGCAAACTATTTCTATCACCGTGAAAAGGCAAAATTACAGGCAAGCCAAGATCACAGAGGCAACATCAGAAAAGGAGACAGAACTAACCAGTCTTCCTGAAAAAGAATTCAAACTAAAAATCATGAATATGCTGACAGAGATGCAGAGAAAAATGCAACAGCAATGGGATGAGTCCAGAGGGAGATCACAGATGCCAGGAAGGAGATTACAGAAGTGAAACAAACCCTGGAAGGATTTATAAGCAGAACTGATAAGGTGCAAGAGGCCATTGATGGAGTAGAAACCAGAGAAGAGGAATGCATGAAGCTGACATAGAGAGAGATAGAAGGAGCTCCAGGAATGAAACAATATTAAGAGAACTGTGTGACCAATTCAAAAGGAACAATTATCCGTATTATAGGGGTACCAGAAGAAGAAGAGAGAGGAAAAGGGATAGAAAGAGTCTTTGAAGAAATAATTGCTGAAAACTTTCCCAAACTGGGGGAGGAAATAATTGAACAGACCAAGGAAATACACAGAACCCCAACAGAAAGGACCCAAGGAAGACAACACCAAGACACATAATAATTAAAATGGCAAGGATCAAGGACAAGGAAAGAGTTTTAAAGGCAGCTAGAGAGAAAAAGGTCACCTATAAAGGAAAACCCATCAGGCTATCATCAGACTTCTTGACAGAAACCCTACAGGCCAGAAAAGAATGGCATGACATATTTAATACAATGAAACAGAAGGGCTTTGAACCAAGGACACTGTATCCAGCACGACTATCATTTAAATATGATGGAGGGATTAAACAATTCCCAGACAAGTAAAAGCTGAGGGAATCTGCTTCCCACAAACCACCACTATAGGGCATCTTACAGGGACTGCTCTAGATGGGAGCACTCCTAGAAAGAGCACAGCACAAAACACCCAACATATGAAGAATCGAGGAGGAGGAATAAGAAGGGAGAGAGGAAAAGAATCTCCAGACAGTGTATATAACAGCTCAATAAGCGAGCTAAGTTAGGCAGTAAGATACTAAAGAGGTTAACCTTGAACCTTTGGTAACCACGAATTTAAAGCCTGCAATGGCAATAAGTACATATCTCTCAATAGTTACCCTGAATGTAAATGGACTTAATGCACCAATCAAAAGACACAGAGTAAAAGAATGGATAAAAAAGCAAGACCCATCTATATGCTGCTTACAAGAAACTCACCTCAAACCCAAGGACATGTACAGACTAAAAGTCAAGGGATGGAAAAACATATTTCAGGCAAACAACAGCGAGAAGAAAGCAGAGGTTGCAGTACTAATATCAGACAAAATAGACTTCAAGGCAAAGAAAGTAACAAGAGATAAAGAAGGACACTACATAATGATAAAGGGCTCAGTCCAACAAGAGGATATAACCATTCTAAATATATATGCACCCAACACAGGAGCACCAGCATATGTGAAACAAATACTAACAGAACTAAAGGGGGAAATAGACTGCAATGCATTCATTTTAGGAGACTTCAACACACCACTCACCCCAAGGGATAGATCCACCGGGCAGAAAATAAGTAAGGACACAGAGGCACTGAAAAACACAGTAGAACAGATGAACCTAATAGACATCTATAGAACTCTACATCCAAAAGCAACAGGATATATATTCTTCTTAAGTGCACATGGAACATTCTCCAGAATAGAACACATACTAGCCCACAAAAAGAGCCTCAGTAAATTCCAAAATATTGAAATTCTACCAACCAATTTTTCAGACCCCAAAGGTATAAAACTAGAAATAAATTCTACAAAGAAAACAAAAAGGCTCACAAACATATGGAGGATTAACAACATGCTCCTAAATAATCAATGGATCAATGAACAAATCAAAACAGAGATCAAGGATTATATAGAAACAAATGACAACAACAACATAAAGCCCCAACTTCTGTGTGATGCATAGAAAGCAGTCTTAAGAGGAAAGTATATAGCGATCCAGGCACACTTGAAGAAGGAAGAACAATCCCAAATGAATAGTCTAACATCACAATTATTGAAACTGGAAAAAGAAGAACAAATTAGGCCTAAAGTTAGCAGAAGGAGGGACATAATAAAGATCAGAGAAGAAATAAACAAAATTGAGAAGAATAAAACAATAGCAAAAATCAACGAAACCAAGAGCTGGTTCTTTGAGAAAATAAACAAAATAGATAAGCCTCTAGGCAAATGTATTAAGAGAAAAAGAGAATCAACATAAATCAACATAATCAGAAATGAGAACGGAAAAATCGCGACAGACTCCACAGAAATACAAAGAATTATTAAAGACTAGTATGAAAACCTATATGCCAACAATTTGGAAAACCTAGAAGAAATGGACAACTTCCTAGAAAAATAAAACCTTCCAAGACTGACCAAGGAAGAAACACAAAAGTTAAACAAACCAATTACGAGCAAAGAAATTGAAACAGTAATAAAAAAACTACCAAAGAAAAAAACCTCGGGGACAGATGGATTTACCTCGGAATTTTATCAGACACACAGAGAAGACATAATACCCGTTCTGCTTAAAGTTTTCCAAAAAAATAGAAGAGGAGGGTATACTCCCAAACTCATTCTATGAAGCCAACATCATCCTAATACCCAAGCCAGGCAAAGACCCCGCCAAAAAAGAAAATTACAGACCAATATCCCTGATGAATGTAGATGCAAAAATACTCAATAAAATATTAGCAAAACGAATTCAACAGTATATCAAAAGGATCATACACCATGACCAAGTGGGATTCATTCCAGGGATGCAAGGATGGTACAACATTTCAAAATCCATCAACATCATCCACCACATCAACAAAAAGAAAGACAAAAACCACATGATCATCTCCATAGATGCTGAAGAAGCATTTGACAAAATTCAACATCCATTCATGATAAAAACTCTCAGCAAAATGGGAATAGAGGGCAAGTACCTCAACATAATAAAGGCCATCTATGATAAACCCACAGCCAACATTATACTGAACAGTGAGAAGCTGAAAGCTTTTCCTCTGAGATCGGGAACTAGACAGGGACGCCCACTCTCCCCACTGTTATTTAACATAATACTGCAGATCCTAGCCACGACAATCAGACAAAACAAAGAAATACAAGGAATCCAGATTGGTAAAGCAGAAGTTAACTGTCACTATTTGCAGATGACATGATATTGTACATAAAAAAACCCTAAAGACTCCACCCCAAAACTACTAGAACTGATATCGGAATACAGCAAAGTTGCAGGATACAAAATCAACACACAGAAATCTGTGGCTTTCCTATACACTAACAATGAACCAACAGAAAGAGAAATCAGGAAAACAACTCCATTCACAATTGCATCAAAAAAAATAAAATACCTAGGAATAAACGTAACCAAAGAAGTGAAAGACTTATACTCTAAAAAGTACAAGTCACTCTTAAGAGAAATTAAAGGGGACACTAACAGATGGAAACTCATCCCATGCTCGTGGCTAGGAAGAATTAATATCATCAAAATGGCCATTTGCCCAAAGCAATACACAGATTTGATGCAATCCCTATGAAACTACCAGCAACATTCTTCAATGAGCTGGAACAAATAATTCAAAAATTCATATGGAAACACCAAAGACCCCGAATAGCCAAAGCAATCCTGAGAAAGAAGAATAAAGTAGGGGGGATCTCACTCCCTAACTTCAAGCTCTACTACAAAGACATAGTAATCAAGACAATTTGGTACTGGCACAAGAGCAGAGCCACAGACCAATGGAACAGACTAGAGAATCCAGACATTAATCCAGACATATATGGTCAATTAATATTTGATAAAGGAGCCATGGACATACAATGGTGAAATGACAGTCTCTTCAACAGATGGTGCTGGCAAAACTGGACAGCTACATGTAGGAGAATGAAACTGGACCAATGTCTAACCCCACATACAAAAGAAAACTCAAAATGGATCAAAGACCTGAATGTAAGTCATGAAACCATTAAACTCTTGGAAGAAAACATAGGCAAAAACCTCTTAGACATAAACATGAGTGACCTCTTCTTCAACATATCTCCCTGGGCAAGGAAAACAACAGCAAAAATGAGTAAGTGGGACTATATTAAGCTGAAAAGCTTCTGTACAGCAAAAGACACCATCAATAGAACAAAAAGGATCCCTACAGTATGGGAGATTATATTTGAAAATGACACATCCGATAAAGGCTTGACGTCCAGAATGTACAAAGAGCTCACACGCCTCAACAAAGAACAAATAACCCAATTAAAAAATAGGCAGAGGAACTGAACAGACAGTTCTCCAAAAAAGAAATACAGATGGCCAACAGACACATGAAAAGATGCTCCACATCGCTAATTATCAGAGAAATGCAAATTAAACCTACAATGAGGTATCACCTCACACCAGTAAGGATGGCTGCCATCCAAAAGACAAACAACAACAAATGTTGGCGTGACTGTGGAGAAAGGGGAACCCTCCTACACTGCTGGTGGGAATGTAAATTAGTTCAACCATTGTGGAAAGCAGTATGGAGGTACATCAAAATGCTCAAAACAGACTTACCATTTGACCCAGGAATTGCACTCCTAGGAATTTACCCTAAGAATGCAGCAATCAAGTATGAGAAAGACCAATGCACCCCTATGTTTATCGCAGCACTATTTACAATAGCCAAGTATTGGAAGCAAGCTAAATGTCCATCGATAGATGAATGGATAAAGAAGATGAGGTACATATACACAATGGAATACTACTCAGCCATAAGAAAAGGGCAAATCCAAACATTTGCAGCAACATGGATGGAGCTGGAGGGTATTATGCTCAGTGAAACAAGCCAAGCAGAGAAAGAGAAATACCAAATGATTTCACTCATCTGTGGAATATAAGAACAAAGGAAACACTGAAGGAACAAAACAGCACCAGAATCACAGAACTCAGGAATGGACTAACAGGTACCAAAGGGAAAGGGACTGGGGAGGATGGGTGGGTAGGGAGGGATAAGGGGGGGGAGAAGTAGGGGGATATTAAGATTAGCATGCATGGAGTGGTAGGAGAAAAGGGAGGGCAGTACAACACAGAGAAGGCAAGTAGTGATTCTACAACATTTTGCTATGCTGATTGGACAGTGACTGTAAAGGGGTTTATAGGGGAGACCTGGTATAGGGGAGAGCCTAGTAAACATAATATTCGTCATGTAAGTGTAGATTAGTGATACCAAAAACAAAGCAAAACAAAACAAACAAAAAAAAAGGGCAGTTCCTGTGTGGTAACCTCCAATGTGTTCTACACAAGGGTATAAAGGGCATATAAAATTGTAGGCAAAGGGTCTGTTTGCGTTTATACAGAAGATCAAAGCCTAATTGGGCTACCCCGAAAATGAACTAAGATACGATATGAAAGAGAACTTCCAACATCAGCACTCTCTGGAAGACTCATGCCAGAAGATGATCATCAAAAAACCCCAACAAAGATCCACGCACTGCTACAGCTGTAGATGCACTCATCCCACCAGCTCCTGGACTTGCCATGGGAATGAAGGAGATATCTAAGCTGGCCTGTGCATACAGTAAAACAACAAATTTGACTGGATCTATACTGTTGGAACTCAACCAAGAATTAGGAGAATTGCAAATTGTAGCACTCCAAAATCTTACAACTACAGACTATTTACTGTTAAAAGAACATAAGGGATGTGAACATTCCCCAGGAATGGGTTGTTTTAATTTGTCTGAATTCTCTCAGACTGTTCAAGTTCAGTTGGACAATATCCACCATATCATAGATAAGTTTTCACAAATGCCTAAGGTGCCTAACTGGTTTTCTTGGTTTCACTGGAGATGGCTGGTAATTACAGATCTGCTTTGGTTATGTAACTATACTCCTATTATGTTAATGTGTGTGAGCAATTTAAGTAGTAGCTTAAAACCTATACATGCTGAAGTTACTCTACAAGAAGATATGTCAAAGAAATAATCAATCTTCCCATGTTTTCTTCCGCCTGCTACTTCTATAGCTTTTCTTCTTCCTTCCTAATTACAACCCTTAAATAGAATTCGTGCCTCATATCAAATTTACCGCGTATCATAATTCTTCCAAGTGGTAAAGATATCTCAAGACAAATGCTGGGCATAGAAGCTACAGGGCATAAATATGCAAAGAAATAAAAAGCTAACCATTTCAAACAATAAGGCTTCTCTCTCACTTACCAACTTTACATTTCCCTGTATGGCCACAGAAGATGACTGGTTAGCCAGAGACGGGTAAGATTCCTCAAGGGAGGAACAACCTAAGACAGGCACAGTCGCAGTGGGGTCATCAGGTGAGAAATTCGGGATCAACAGAGGTGAGGCTTAGAACTTCACCCCCCCCTGTTCTGAGAGAAATCTTCTGCATCCGTGGATGTTTTATTGCCCTTGTCTAGCTTGGATTAACACATAGTCTACAGGCACACACCTGATCATTTGCGCTCTTACAACACTAAACTATGTTTTCTACCTTTATCTTGCATCTACCTACCACTTCAGCATTTTATTAAAAAAAATAATAATAAAGATAGAAATGTGGTATCCGCATATAAATCAAGTATAAAAACCAAATGAGTATTCATATTTGAACTGACTGTTTAGAGTTCATAATGCATGAGCAAAACCGAAAGTTTCTGTGATGACTGCCCTTGTACTGTTCACTATGTAACTTATTCATCATGTAAGAATTTGTTCTCCATGTAAGAACTTGTTTGTTATGCCTCAGAAGATTGGAGACTGACGAAAATTAGGCTTGGGGTGGATTAATGATTGTGCATTGAGCATTGACTCCCCTATACAGAATTTTATTGTTGTTAACAACCATTTGATCAATAAATATGAGAGATGCCCTCACAAAAAAAAAAAAGGACAGACTTCCAATGGTAAAATAATAAATAAGTAACCAGGATGTAATGTATAGCATAAGGAATATAGTCAAGATATTGTAACAGCTTGGTAGGGTGATAGCTGGAACCTAGAATTATGTATATAAATGTTTTATCACTGTGTTGTACACCTGAAACTAATGTAATGTAATACTGTGCGTCAACTACCCTTCAATAAAAATTAATTATCTAAAAAAAAAAAAAGCCTAAAGACTCCACTCAAAAACTACTAGAACTGATCTGATACTGGAATACAGCAAAGTTGCAGGATACAAAATTAACACACAGAAATCTGTAACCTTCCTATACACTAACAATGAACCAACAGAAAGAGAAATCAGGAAAACAATTCCATTCACAACTGCATCAAAAAGAACAAAATACCGAGGAATAAACCTAACCAAAGAAGTGAAAGACCTATACCCTGAAAACTACAAGTCACTCTTAAGAGAAATTTAAGGGGACACTAACAAATGGAAACTCATCCCATGCTCGTGGCTAGGAAGAATTAATATTGTCAAAATGGCCATCCTGCCCAAAGCAATTTCCAGATTTGATGCAATCTCTATCAAATTACTAGCAACATTCTTCAACGAACTGGAACATATAGTTCAAAAATTCATATGGAAACACCAAAGACCCCGAAAAGCCAAAGCAATCCTTAGAAAGAAGAATAAAGTAGGGGGGATCTCACTCCCCAACTTCAAGCTCTACTACAAAGCCATAGTAATCAAGACAATTTGGTACTGGCACAAGAACAGAGCCACAGACCAGTGGAACAGACAAGAGACTCCAGACATTAACCTAAACATATATGGTCAATTAATATTTGATAAAGGAGCCATGGACATACAATGGCGAAATGACAGTCTCTTCAACAGATGGAGCTGGCAAAACTGAACAGCTACATGTAGGAGAATGAAACTGGACCATTGTCTAACCCCATACACAAAAGTAAATTCAAAATGGATCAAAGACCTGAATGTAAGTCATGAAACCATAATACTCTTAGAAAAAAACATAGGCAAAAACCTTTTAGACATAAACATGAGTGACCTCTTCTTGAACATATCTCCCTGGGCAAGGAAAACAACAGGAAAAATGAACAAGTGGGACTATATTAAGCTGAAAAGCTTCTGTACAGCAAAAAACACCATCAATAGAACAAAAAGGAACCCTACAGTATGGGAGAATATATTTGAAAATGACACATCCAATAAAGGTTTGACGTCCAGAATATATAAGCTCACATGCCTCAACAAACAAAAAACAAATAACCCAATTAAAAAATGGGCAGAGGAACTGAACAGACAGTTCTCCAAAAAAGAAATACAGATGGCCAACAGGCACATGAAAAGATGTTCCACATCGCTAATTATCAGAGAAATGCAAATTAAAAACTACAATGAGATATCACCTCACACCAGTAAGGATGGCTACCATCCAAAAGACAAACAACAACAAATATTGGTTAGGCTGTGGAGAAAGGGGTACCCTCCTACACTGCTGGTGGTAATGTAGGTTAGTTCAACCATTGTGGAAAGCAGTATTGAGGTTCCTCAAAACGCTCAAAATAAACTTACCATTTCACCCAGGAATTCCACTCCTAGGAATTTACCCTATGAATGCAGCACTGAAGTTTGAAAAAGTCAGATGCACCCCTATGTTTATCGCAGCACTATTTACAATAGCCAAGAATTGGAAGCAACCTAAGTGTCCATCAGTAGATGATTGGATAAAGAAAGTGTGGTACATATACACAATGGAATATTTCTCAGCCATAAGAAGAAAACAAATCCTACCATTTGCAACAACATGGATGGAGCTAGAGGGTATTATGCTCAGTGAAATAAGCCAAGTGGAGAAAGAGAAATACCAAATGATTTCACTCATCTGTGGAGTATAAGAACAAAGGAAAAACTGAAGGAACAAAACAGCAGCAGAATCACAGAACCCAAGAATGGACTAACAGCAGTTCCTGTGTGGTGACCTCCAATAAGTTCTTCACAATGGTATAAAGGGCATATCAAAGTTTGGGCAAAGGGTTTGTTTGTGTTTATACAGAGGATCAAAGCCTAATTCGGCTACCCAGACAACGAAATAAGATATGATATGTAGAAGAAGTTCCAACATCAACATACTCTGGAAGAGTCATTCCAGAAGATGATCATCAAAAAACGTCAACAAAGATCCTGGCGCTGTTGCAGTTGTAGCTGCATTCATCCCACTGGTTCCTGGAATTGTCATTGGAATGAAGAAGGAGAAATCTAAGCTGGTCTGTGCATACAGTAAAATAACAAATTTGACTGGATCTATATTGTTGGAACTCAACCAAGAATTAGAAGTGCAAGTTGCAGCGCTCCAAAATCTTGAGACTACAGACTATCCACTGTTAAAAGAACATATGGGATGTGAACAGTTCACAGTAATGGGTTGTTTTAAATTTTCTTAGTTTTCTCAAACTATTCAATTTCAGTTAGACAATATCCATCATATCATAGATAAGTTTTCACAAATGCTTAGGGTGCTTAACTGGTTTTCTTGGTTTCACTGGAGATGGCTGGTAATTGTAGGTCTGCTTTGGTTATGTAACTGCATTCCTATTATGTTAATGTGTGTGTGCAATTTAATTAGTAGTTTAAAACCTATACATGCTTAAGTTACTCTACAAGAAGATATGTCAAAGAAATAACCAATTTTCCCATGTTTTCTTCCGTCTGCTACTTCTATAGCTTTTCTTCTTCCTTCCTAATTACAACCCTTAAATAGAATTCGTGCCTCATATCAAATTTACAGAGTATCATAATTCTTTCAAGTGGTAAAGATACCTCAAGACAAATGCTGGGCATAAAACCCACAGGGCATAAATCTGCAAAGAAGTAAAAAGCTAACCTTTTCAAAGAATATTGCTTCTCTCTCACTTACCAAATTTACATTTCCCTGTATGGCCCAGGAAGATGACTGGTTAGCCAGAGACGGGTAAGATTCCTCAAGGGAGGAACAACCTAAGACAGGCACAGTCGCAGGGGGGCCATCAGGGAAGAAATTGGGGATCAACAGAGGTGAGGCTTAGAACCTCACCCCCCCTGTTTTGAGAGAAATCTTCTGCATCCATGGATGTTTTGTTGCCCTTGTCTAGCTTGGATTAATACTTAGCCTATAGGCACACACCTGATCATATACATTTGCTTTCTTACAGCATTAAACTATGTTTTCTACCTTTATCTTGCATCTACCTACCACTTAGGCATTTTATTAAAAAATAATAATATTAATAATAAGGGGGAAATGTGGGATTCACATATTAATCAAGTATAAAAATCAAACGAATATTCATATCTGACCTGATTGTTTGTAGTTCATAATGCGTGATCAAAACCGAAAGCTTCTGTGATGACTGCCCTTGCACTGTTCACCATGTAACTTATTCACTATGAAAGAATTTGTACTCCATGTAAGAATTTGTTCGTTATGCATCAGAAGATTGGAGACTGATGAAAGTTAGGCTTGGGGTGGATTAATGATTGTGCATTGAGTATTGACCCCAACTATTTGATCAATAAATATGAGAGATGCCCTCACAAAATATATATATATATATATATAAACACAATTCCAATTGTAAAATAAATAAGTAACCGGGATGTAATGTATAGCATAAGGAATATAGTCAAAATATTGTAACAACTTGGTATGGTGATAGCTGGTACCTAGAATTATCATGTATATAAATGTTGAATCACTGTGTTGTACACCTGAAACTAATGTAATGTAATACTGTTGTCAACTACCCTTCAATAAAAAAATGATAATAATATTAATAATAAGGGGGAAATGTGGGATTCACATATTAATCAAGTATAAAAATCAAACGAATATTCATATCTGACCTGATTGTTTGTAGTTCATAATGCGTGATCAAAACCGAAAGTTTCTGTGATGACTGCCCTTGTACTGTTCACCATGTAAGAACTTATTCATTGTGCTTCAGAAGATTGGAGACTGAGGAGAATTAGGCTTGGGGTGGATTAATGATTGTGCATTGAGTCCCCTGTACAGAATTTTATTGTTGTTAACTGTTAACAACCATTTGATCAATAAATATGAGAGATGCCGTCTTAAAAAAAAAAAGTTTTAAGAATAAACAAAAACATTCTAAAGCAGCCATATTTTAAAGCCATGTTGGTATAGCAGGTTTCTGTGGGACACATTCGTATGGCTGAGAGTTGAACCGTGAAATCCGTAACTTTTTTATTTGTGCAATCCCATACTGAAAGGATGTAAACTTAATAGTCACATTCATCTTCCCATTAGCTGGAATTATTTCTGATGTTTACTCAATAGTAAATGCCTGATGACAATAAATAAAAGCAGTATGAAACTCAAAATCTACAGGGCAGCTGCATTGCAAAGGAATAACTTGTTTTTTTGCTTTCAACAATTAGAATATTTGATACATTTATAAATGAGGGGAAGTCCAGCACATTCATGATGGGATGGGCATGGATGGAAATAAGTAAAGTGAACACAGATGCAATCATATAGTTTCTGCTACTCATCTGGAGAAAATGTAAGGTGACTATTAGGGATAAGCCAGGGACAAGGTGGTGTTCCTTTTTCACATAGTTGATCTGAAAGTATTTGGTTTGTGGGGGTAAAATGTGAACATTTACGTCTTCATTGGAAACACTGGTCAGATGCAGAATCTGTTTCTGTTGCTTTTGTGGTTCATAGCCTCCAAAATGCAATATGCCAGGTTTTGTCTGTATGACCTTATTATACAGGAGTTTTGCATAAACCTTTGATTTTAGGGCGTGATTAGGTACTCCTGTTGTTTTCTTGAACTCTTCTACTAGGCTCTTCAAAAGGAGGGGTGATACATTATTGAATGGTTCTTTGACATTGTTTGGTTCTTTGCTGGGGGTTTTCACTGCTGCCATTTTATCACAAAAAATGGAGTCTTCTTTTTAGAGCCAAAGACCATTTCTTCTCCTCCAACCCTGGCCAGAATGACTTGTGGCTGAATACCCACCCAGGCTTCAGGCTGCTTCAGCAGCTTGGTAGGTAAGTGGACCATCCCAGCCCCAGGTCTGAGCCTCTCACACTGTGGTCGTTTCCCCACAGAATATCTCTTTTCCATCCTCTCTAAATCCTTTTGTGTCTTTAACTCTAAAGTGAATCTCTTGTAGACAATGTATAGTTGGGTCATTTAAAAAATAACTGTCTATCCCTGTCTTTTCATTTGCAAGTTTAATCCATTTACATTTAAACTATTTACTGTAAGGTGAAACTTCCTTCTGCCATTTTGCTACATTTTCTGTAGGGTTTATACCTTTTTTGTCTTTTATTTCCTGTGTTACTATATTATTTTGTGTTTAATTGAAACATTTTCATTCCTCTCTGACTTCCTTCTGTGTATACACTATAGTTGTTTTCTCTGTAGTTACCATGGGGATTACATTTAACTTCCTAAAGTATTAACACTCTAATTTTAATTTAAATCATATTGACTTCAGTAGCATACAATATCTCTTCTATACATCTCTGCCTCTACCCTCTTTCAGCTATTAATGTCACCAATTCCATATTCATACATTTTGTACCCCAAAATAATGACTAGTAATTATTTTTCTAAGTATCTGTCCTTTAAAATAATAAATAAAAAGTGGAGTTACAAACCAAAATTACAATAATACTAGTTTTATAATTGCCCATGTACTTATTTTTACTGGAGACCTTTATTCCTTCATATGGCTTTGAGTTCCTATCTCCCATTCTTTTATCTCAACCTGAAGGATTTCCTTTACTATTTCTTGCAGGGAGGTCTAATGCTAACAAACTCCCTCAGCTTCTTTTTATCTGGGAATGTCTTTATTTATTTCTTGTTTTTGAAGAGAGTTTTACTAAATATAGAATTCTTAGTGGATAGTTTTCTTTTTCAGCACTTTGAATATCTCAAATCTCTGTTTTCTAGCTGCCATGGTTTCTGGTTAGAAATATGCTGATAGTTTTATTGGAGGTCCCTTGTATGTGATTAACAACTTCTCTTACTACTTTTAAGATTCTCTTTGTCTTTCAACAGTTTGATTATAACTGGTCTCAGTGTGGATCTTTTTGAATTTATACTGTTTGGAGTTCACTGAGATTCTTGGATTTATTGACTTACATCTTGCTTCAAATTTCAGACAATTTTAGCCATTATTTCTTCAAATACATTTCTGTTTTTATGCCAATACTATATGTTTTAATTACTATAGCTTTGTAATTTAGTTTGAAATCAGGATGTTTGATGCCTCCAGCTTTGTTCTTCTTAAGATTGCTTTGGCTCTTCAGGGTCTTTTGTGTTCCAAATTCTAAGATTGTTTGTTCTATTTCTGTGAAAAATGCCAGTGAAATTTTGACTGGTATTGCATTAAATCTGTAGATTGCTTTGGACATTTTAACAATATTAATTCTTCCAATCAATGAGCATGGAATATCTTTTTATTTATTTGTATCTTCTTCCATTTCTTTCATCAGTGTCTAATAGTTTTCAGTGTACATGTCTTTCACCAACTTGGTTAAATGTATTCTTAGGTATTTTATTTTTTTTGATGCAATTGTTTTCTTAATCTTTCTGGTAGTTCACTGTTAGTGTATAGAAATGCAACTGGTTTTTGTATGTTGATTTTGTATACTGCAACTTTACTGAATTTAATAGTTCTAACGGTTTTGGCGGGGAGTCTTTAGGATTTTCTATATATATAATGCCAAGCCATATGCAAATACAAACAGTTTTACTTCTTCCTTTCTGATTTGGATGCCTTTTATTTATTTTTCTTATCTGACCACTCTGGCTAGGGCTTCCAATACCATGTTGAATAAAAGTGGCAAAAGTAGGCATCCTTGTCTTTTCCCTGATATTAGAGGAAAAACTTTCAGCTTTTCTCCACTGAGTATGATGTTAACTGTGAGCTTTATTATGTGGGCTTTATGGCCTTTATTATGCTGAGGTATTATGTATTTTAATTGTTGTAGGGTCTCTGTGTTGTAAGAGATCAGCCCTTATGTGTAAACTTAAGTTCTTCTCAGGTCTTTTCTGATCCTAATGCCCCAATCCTTAAATGTCAGCCAAGCCTTTCCCTGAAAGCTGCAAGCCTTCTAATAGACTTCATAGTTTCAAAATTGCCAGTAAAACTGTTGTCTAGGTGGAGGGGCAGATTGCTGGAGCTTCCTACTCTACCATCTTCCCTGAGGTCTCCCTGTATTCCATTTTGGAAGAGCTTGTCATGAAAAGTATTTATATATTTATATAATTTATATGACTAGTTAAAGAAAAATGCCATGTTTTATAAAAATATGTTTTATAAAATTAATTAAATAAAAAGTGAAAACACTAAAATCTGAATTCAGTTCTCCTTCAACAAAACATCCCAATGAGAACAGGGTGCTATTGGTTGTACAAATTCACGTCAGTGAATGCATTGTGCTGATGTGCCACAGCCAACTTACCAATTGAACCTGCTCCATATTCACTCTCCAAAATTCCACATACGAGTAAATGGCAGGAATAAAGTTTACCATTTCTCAAGAATTAGTTTAAACTTTACTCATACACTTCACATATTTTGGTAATCACTAGACAATCCTGCATTAACATACTAATTTGAGTCCTCATCAAATGACTTCTATGAGATGGGAACATCAATTTAATTTAGTGAATGTATTCCAGTATCATTTTGAAAAACTGTCACTACATTGTGTTGGTCATTATCATAACCTAATGAAATTATAACATGGCTATGTATTCAGAATTTTAATTTTTAAGTATCCTTCATCCATATTTACTTATTTAACATAATAGACATCTCTTTTGCATAAAGGTCTATCTCATAATTGCCATTTCTCTGAGAACAGTCCCCAATACTCATGGTCAAAATTCCAGGTTTAGGCCTTGTCTGCACTAAATATCCCTGACCTCCCATATTTAATCTACCCAGGGATGGGCATCTAACCTAACCTGGTCCAATCAAATTGCTTCCCCCAGGGTTTAAATCTTGAAGAATGCAGAGATGAGTAGTTGTTGGACAGTCACACTATTACTGTGTTTGGGGAGAAACTTCACAAATTCATGCTGCTCAGGTCTTTGGAGATGTGCTGGATATTTCTCTTCTGACTTTTAGTTGTTTTATTTTTCCTTCAATACTGTGAGATAGCCCATTGTTCACTACCTGCCAGAAAATGCCTCTTTGTTGTACTTTGCTTTAAAATCCCAGATATTTTCCATGATGGTCTCATGAGATGACTTGTGATTGCTCTAAGACCTTCCAGACAATATAGTTTAACTTTGCCAGACACTCTATTTTTTTATCCATTCTTGCAACAGGAGTGGCCAGTTCTGACCAACAACATATAAGAGAAGTTTTGCAGGAGGGATTCCAGAATGGGTCTGCTTTTTTCTGGTCCCGAGTGCAGGCACTGTGCCTGGAACTGCAACAGCAGCAGCAAAATAAGGAGTAGAAAGAGAAAAGGGACCAGATCCTTGCTGGGCCACCCAAATCTGAGCTCACTGACTCTGGAATTCTTTGCACCACAGAAAAATAAATCCCTATTTCTTTAAGTTACCTTTTAGTCAGGGTTTTTATTTGCAGTTGCAAACATTTTTATCTAATGCTCTCTGGTAGGCTGAATAATAGTCCCTCAAAGATGTCCACATCCTAATCCCTGATACCTGTGGATATGTTGCCTTACATGGAGAAAAGGACTTTTCAAATGTTGTTAAGATTAAAGACTTTAGGATGGAGAGATTATTCTGGTCCAGTCTAAACATGTGAGTCCTTAAAAGTGGAAGACAATTCGAAGAGAAGAGTTGGTCAGAGAGATGTGGTGTGCAAAGGATTCAAGCTGCCAATGCTTTGAAGATGGTAGAGGGAAAACCTCTAGAAGCTGGAAATGGCCCTCAGTTCACAGCCAGTGAGAAAACATACATAGCCTTCCTACCATTGCAGGGACTGAATTCTGCCAACAAATCCATGAGGAGGAAATAGATTGTCCCCTACAACCTCCAGAAAAGAATGCAGCCTGCCAACACCCTGATTTTAGCCCAGTAAAACCCATGTCAGATACTAACCTATAGAAAATGTAAGCTAATAAGGCTGTGTTGCTTTAAGATACTGAGTTTGTGGTAATTTGTTTAAAAAGCTTAATTTGTTTGTAATGATAATTCATGGTAATTTGTTAAAGCAGCAATAGGAAACTAATACATACATGTAGTATCATCTCAATAAATTTATCTCCCCTAGAACTTAAAAGAACCTCCAGTAATTCACAAATTCAGTTTTGTAGAATTAAACCCATTTATTCTCTGAATTAAAAGGGAAATATGCTTTCCCCAAACCTCTGGATCTGTGCCTAGCTGTGCCCAGCACTCTTTGTTTGGTTAGTTCATACTCTAAGAAGGCAAGGACACTCCAGATTGCTATGTGTTGTTCTTCAGAATTAGATCTGGAATTGTGGTTCTCTTTGTTGTTTCCTCCACCAACTTAGATGAACTCAGCCAAATGAAAGACAAATATTTAGCAAACATTCTTCATTTAGCAGAATTGGAATCACAGTAGATTACTAGAAATGCCAATTAATGAAGTAAAAAACAAAAAGTTCTAATCTCTAATTCTATTAATTAGTTCAACATATGGGAACATTGTTCACAGTAAAAGTAAAAAATAATTTGTTATTTAAAAATAGTCAGAATTCCATGTTGGGTTATTCTGTGATTATCGCTAATGAAATGCAGCATAATGAGTAGTTATGCATAAAACAGAGAACGTTCACAGTAGAGTAATGGTTAAGTGACAGTGTTCTGAAGCCAGTGCACACAATGCATGGGTACAAGTATTACTCTTGATTATACACATGATTATGGGGAGTTACAGTCTTAACTTCAGTTTTTAATTAGTTAAAATGGGAGTATAATACCTGCATCACAGAACCATAAGTATTAAATAAGTTAATATATTTAAAATACTTAGAAGAGTTCTAGCCCATAGTAAGTACTTAATGTTATATTTATTATTACTCAATGAACATATTATGAAGAAAAATTTTAAGTGAATATTTCAAGAATCTTTAATGAGCTTCAACATTCTGAATTGGCAAGACTATTTCATTTTACATTTGGACATCATTAAGGAATAATGTTACCAAAACAGTTGCTTTCTTATTGGTTTGGATGCTTTTAGCTTCAAGTGACATAAAACTCATGTGCTAAATGTCCTGAAACTATTAGGAAACATATTATTTATCCAGCAATTCTAGTTCCACTGCCTTTCCTTCTAATTTTACAACCAGTTTATTGATTTCTACAAAGAATCCTTCAGAGATTGTAAGTAGGATCATATTGAATCTATAGACAGACCAATATGGAAGAAATTTGATATTTTAACAATATTAAGATTTTTCATTCACGAACACGGTATACCTTTCTATTTGTTTAGATATTCTTTGATTTCTCGTATCAGTGTTTTGTTCATTTTAAATATGCAAACCTTGCAAATATTTCATTAGACTTACATCTAAGTATTCCACATTTATTGGTACTATTGTAAAAGTACCATTAAAAAATTTTTAATTTCCACTTTTTCATTGCCAATTTTTAAAAAACTGGTATTTTTACATTGATCTTGTATCTGTGACCTTGTTAAATTCATTTACTAGTTCTAGCAATTTGTTGTGTATTATTTAAGATTTTCTATGTAGGTAATCATTCATCAACAGAGACAGTTGTATTTCCTCCTTTTCAATCTGTGTTCTTTCTCCCATGCTCTTCTTTGGTGCTTTGGCTAGGATCTCTAGTACACCAAGTAGGAGTGGTAAACATAGACATCTTTACCTTGTTCCTGCTCTTAAAGAGAAGACATGTGTTTTTCACTATTAGGGTTGATGTGAGCAGCTGATTTTTATAGATGCCCATCATCAGGTTGAGAAAGTTCCTTTGTAATCTTAATTTTCTGAGAGTTTTACTAAGAAGGGTTGCTAAGTTTTGTCAAATATTTTATTCTGGATCTATCTAGATGGTCATTTTGTTCTTTAGTCTATTAATATGGTAAATTACATTGTTTGATTTTCTAATATCGAACCAACACTGTGCTAATAAACCTCACTTGGCTGCGATTTGTTTTACTTTTCATAGATTAGTGGATTTGGTTTGCCAGGATTTTTTGATTTGCCAGAATATTTTGTTCAGGATTTTTACAGCTACATTCATGAGTAAATTAGCCTGTTGCTTTCTTTTCTTGTATTGTCTTTGGTTTTGGTGCCAAGGCAATGCTGGCTTCACAGAATGGGTTAAGTGTTCTCTCTTTATTTTCTGGAAGACTGTAAAACTGGTACTACTTCTTTGTTAAATGCTTGTGATATCTGCCTGTGAAGTAATCTGAGCCTGGGACTATTTTGTAAGATTTTTAAGTTTATTGTAAGGTGATAAAATACATATAAAATAAAACTCACCATTTTAACTACATTTAAAGGTACAATTCAGTGGCATTAAGTACACTCATAATATTGTGCAACCATTACCACTGACCATTCCAAAACTTTTTATCATCTCCAAACACTAACTCCCCATACCTCATTCTCCTATAACCTCTATTCTATTCTCTGTCTCTAAGAATTTGCCTATTCTAGGTGCCTCATATCAGTGGAGTCATACAGTGTTTATTGCGAATCTTGAGATGTACCATGTGTGTTTATTCCACACCCACCACTTCCATCGTCTTTGGGTCACTTCTTTGTTTCACTTTTGTGACTCCCTCAGCGTTTCCTAGAAGACTCTGTCTTAATCATCTGTCACTGGTACCTTCCCATCCCCCAACACTTATTACAGTACTTTATACAAAACTCCATAACTGCTTGTTTAAAAATTATTGAAATAATATGCTTATAACTATGACCTAATCATGGTTGTATTTGCTTATCTCTCATACCAAATGTAAGAAGAACAATAATTATTTTTAGAGGAATCAACCTATTGTGATTTCTGTTGTAAGATACTTAACAAAAATTCTTATGTAATGTGGCTCTACCTTTTCTACTTGGGTAGCCCAGAGGCATCTGAAATATGTGTTCAAAGAGCATAGATCATTTTCCCACAAAGCCTCTTCCTCTTGTGTTTCCAGGCTTTGAGGGTGGCACCACCACACATGCAGTTTCTCAGGCTAGGAACCTGGGAGCAGTCCTGTGCTCCTCTCTCTTCCCCACTTCCTACATACAATTAGTCTTCAAGTCCTGTGAATTCTCTCTCCTCTCTTCCTTGACCAGCTCCCTTTTCTGCATCCCACTAGCCAATCTCTATTTAGGACTCTCACCATTTCTCACCTGTCTTCTGCATAGGCATTTTAGCTGATCTCCCCATTTTCAGTCTCATCTCCTAGACTATGACATTCCTCCCAATGCCCTCAAGATGCTCATTCTAAAATCCACATCCTTCAGAGACACCCTGTGGTCTCTGAGGAGTACAAACCTCCTGACATGGCAAATGGCCATATCTCTAATCTGGCCTTGCCTCCTTGCCAACCACGTCTGGCCTCTCCCCACTCTGTGCTCTGTACCCTCACCTTGGTAACCACCTCAGGTCTCCAAAGTTGCCACTGTCTCCCCTGACAACATGCCTCTGTGTCTAGCACATCTTCTTTCACAGTCAGCTGATGATTGTACCCACAGGGATGCAACCAGACCTGGGAGCTTTTGAGCAGGGAAAGCCTGAGTGTGAAAGCTGGCCTAGCCATTTATTCAACCTATGAACCTAATTTTATCTGTAAAAAGGGTTTTTCCGAAACTTATTTTTAATCTAAATATACTTTATTATCTAGAAACAATAAATAAAAAGGGTCTGGTGGTAAAAAAATGATAACACAAATAGCTTTTATTATGGCCCATTAGGATTCTGAGTACTTTATTCATATTAATTCATTTTTTATTCTAGGTTTAGTTCAAGAGTCACCTCCTCTGTTTAGCCTTTCTTGCTTTCTCAAGACTTGATTAGATGTCTTTGCTGATCATTTTCTATTTGTACCCCAGAGTCATTCTTATCTTTCTCTGTCCTACAGCTGCCCTAGAAGACTACACCTGTACCTATGGAGCACATCGCTTGGCTCCTCTGCTGCCTGCCAGGTGGATTTGGCATTTGGGTGAGGTCAGAGAGCTCTGGAGAGAGAGGCCAGGGTATCTCCTCCCCATGGTCTCCCAGATCAAGTCCCATTTCTGACAGAAGTTGCTTCCCTTTCTGTACTGGTTTGCTAGGGATGCTCCCATAACAAAATACTACAGTTTGGGACAGCAACATCCCTTATTTCTTTAAATGACAGAGTTTTTTCTCATAGGTCTGGAGGTTGGAAGTCCAAGATCAAGGTGTCAGTAGCTCTGGTTCCCCTGAGGCCTCTCCTGGGCTTGCAGATGCCACCTTCTCCCTGTGTCCTCATGGGGTCTTCCCTCTGTGTGGGTCTGAGTTCCTAATTTCACATAAAGACACCAGTCAGATTGGATTAGGGCTCACCCCCATGACCTCACTTTAACTTAATCACCTCTTTAAAGGCCCTGTCTCCAAATACAGTCACATTCTGAAGTCCTGGGGTTAACACTCCAACATATGAATTTTAGGGAACACAATTCATCCCTTAAACCCCCTCTCCATACAACTATAGCTCTAATCAGGTGGCCTGCTGCCACAGCTTCAGCTCTTCCTCTGCCCTACAGGCCAAGGGATGGCAAAGTTTCCCACTGTACTCGTCTCCCACTGCCTCAGCAGCTACTTTGGGCTTTCTCAATCTTGATATACCTTTCAGGAAGTGATTCTGCATGTGGTTGCTGGATTGGCTTCAGCTTTTTGCTGAGATATGATGCAGTGCCTTCTCTGTGAGCAACCCTAGCCACCTTCTGTCTCCTGCCCCAACACTCAGCACATAATATGGCAACTGTCTGACTCCTTGCCCATGTTCCTGATCGAACTCCAATTTCCCTGGGGGCAAAAATCATACCTTTTTATTTTTGCATCCACAAGGCCTAGTCTGGTGTCTAGCGTAGAGCAGGTGCTCAATGCTGTAAAGTTTAATCGGTGACCATGCCCCCTGCCCCACTTTCCCCAGAACCTCTTTTCAGTCTTACTTCTTTATTCCCTAATGCACTGTCTCTAGATGATAGGAATAGCTGCCTAATGGATCTCACTGCCCCTCATCGCCCTGACATCCAGCACAAAGGACAGATTACTCTCCCTAAAGTACAGTTCTCAGAGAGATGAGGCAGGGAGGGTATCCACTCTCAGCCTGAACCTGCCTTTACTTTGTCATGCTCCCACTAAGCACATCAGCACCACGCACTTGCCAGTCAGAAGGCACCTTGGCTGCCAGGCTCTGTGCTGCGGCTCACATTTCTCCATCCACCTGAAGCAGCTGTTCCTCTTCCTTTGGCTGGAATCTCATCTAGCCTTTTAGGGGTGAACCTCCAAAACATCACTATATCATGGTACTGACCCACCAAAACAAAAGCAGCCTGGAGCAGGAGCAGGGTTAAAGTCCTGAAGGCTCTGATGTGTGGGAGTCAGCCTTCTTATTGCTGGGAAGTGGGAAGGTGGAATCCTGGCAGGGGCCTGGATACCAAGGAGGGTTCTGGTACTGCTTATCTGTGTGGCCCTAAGAAATCACCTGATGTTGCAGTGCTTCGGGTGCTAGGTGGCTTAGACTAGAATGATCATCTTCACAGGCCTGTCAAGTTCTACAAGTCACTTTTCTTTATTATAGTCAAATTTGGTTTACTGATTTAGCTCATTACCAATCAGCTATCTCTTAAGGCCAGCTTTCCTCAAGAAATGTAGGAAAAAAAGGTTTCCCTCCACAAAGCTGAGTATTTCCCAAGCCTGTATATATACATATGATTGTGCTGCTTTTATTTATTTGCAGGTTCTCTAATATCCAAAGGCTTCCCTTGAAAATGGTACTTGTGAGAATTCCATAAAGGGCAAGGTTAAGGGTAGGGATGTTAAGAGGTGAGAAGCTACTAAAAGCAGTTTTGTTTTGTAAGCAGGAGCCAGTCTGGTACTGCCTTTATCATGTCTGGCCATAAGGCACCTGCATCATTCTCTATATTACAACACTTCTGGGAATGATGCTTTATGAAGCAAGAGTCCCAGAAGGTGGCACTCAGACAGGCCAATCTTATAATCCTGGATCTAAGTAACTGAAATTATTGTGCTTGAAACACATGAGTGTGTATGTTTGGAAATAACTTGCATAGCAGAAATACAGAACCATAGGATGCTATTTCTATAGAAAAGAACAACCAGCTGAGGCAGCTCTAAGAGTTCTCTCTTCAAAGCTCCCAGAGCAGGCTCGTTACAGACACAGACTATATCACATGGCATGGAAATTACTTATGCAAAAGTTCCTCTTTCCCATGGACTTATAAATAAATGCAAGTTAAATGAGGGGGCAGTGTTTTTATTTCTGCATCCTCAGCTTCTGGCACAAAGGCTATGGCATGGTAGGTTTTCAATAAATGTTGGCTGAATGAATAAAAAAGCCACCTTGATGCTTAGAGATGGGATGTGCACAAGGACACTGGGACCATGTTACCTGAAGAGCAGTGACTGTGCAGAGGACAGCAGGCAGCTGGGGTGTTCAGAAAAGAGAGATTAACCAATGTGCTTGTGTACTCAAAACCCTCTACTTTATGAAAATCTAACCACTCTTATAAGAATGTCTATTTCCTTTGAAATAAATACTTTTCAAGCATTGTGATCTTTTCAATGTAATATTATAAGGAAAATCTAGTAGGTTCTCATGGTTCTTCTGATATAGTTTCTAGGGAAAATACTCAAATGGAATCTACCCCAACTATTAAATTGTTTTGGGAAAGATCAAAATGTATCTTTCTCCAGGGAGAAATACTGACATTGATTTTTCTTCAGCCCACATCTCCCTTCTGGAAAGTATCAACTGCCTACCAACAACTTCTAGGGGAGAGACCAGTTACTGCCCTGTACACACAGCAGCTGATCACTGCCTAGCCTTGCCCAGGAATGCCAGGCAGCTGATCCTTTTCAACATTTCACATATGGACCTATTGGTAAATAAAGAGGAAGGTGTTTAAATGATAACTAAGTATTTTTTCTAATTTAAAGCTAATGTGTATTTTCCTGAAATACACATTAGCAGTTGTCCTGGATGCCCAGGACTAAAGGACTTTCAGTTTTAAAACCAGGGAAATGCTGGGCAAACTGGAATAAGTTGGTCACCCACATAATAGATGCTTTCTACCAAGTCAGAGAACCAAATTGTCCCCTCTTTTTATGTGATGACTAAACATCTTAGAAATAAGAAATTCTACAAAGTTACAAAGAAGAGAATGTGACTGATGCAAACTAACCATCTATTTCTCTAGGAGCAGCTAAAGAGGGCTAACAGATTATTGTCCTGACCCTGTGAAACTGTTACACTTAATAACTAGAAGAGAGCATAGTCTGTTTAAAGTAATTCTGCTGACCACTTGGTTAGACATGGTACCTTGGCAAGTCCTGTGGTGGTCAGCTATATAATCCTAGCAATCAGAAGCAACATTTAAACTGACTCTGAAGTTCTAGAGTTGCTATTATTCAAGAAAAGGAAAAAAACAAAAACAAAACCACACACACTTTTATAGCAAAAAAGCTTCATTCCATAGCTTGAATAAAATAACTACAAGGCAGAGAGCTTCCTGTCCCATTTGCTTGGTTGTTACAGCTGCAACAAAATAGTGAGATTTTAAAAGTGAAAGCTCATCTTAAGTTGTAAATATTTTTAAATGCATTGCAGTGAGCAAAGGAGTCCTCACATCACTGTCTTATCTATCAGTTGTCTATCTTTCTACTCATCCATTGATCTTGCCCACATGTTGGGCTGCCCTACAAAACCTCAACAAGCAGGAGGGCGAACTGCCATTTAAAAGTCACAAAGCTTTCGTCTGCAAAGATAGAGATCTCATGTCACCTTCAAGACAAAAAGCTGCCTTTGACCAGGAAAAAGTACCATCAGGTACCCTTTAATTACAACAGAGGCAAAATAAGCACTCCCTTGCATTTTGGAGCAGAATAGAGGAGAAATTGATGTCATTACAAAGCCAAATAAAAATGTTTGTAGATGTTCTAGTCATATAGTGTACAAGTTGTGCATTGCTGAATCGGGTCAGACTTTGTCTCCAACTTTCTTACCCTTTTTAGAAGTTACTGAGTACATGAGAGTGAGAGAAAAATAGGCCTTCCCTCCCTGTGAATCAAGGGCACCTCATGCGGCAATCCCATCATCACTGCAGCTGCGGTTCTGCACTGGGCACCTGTGCAGACATGAAGGGGAAGCCCAGCATAGAGAGAATGCCCTGGTCAGATGAAAATGGTAAAGCAGGCTTTTGACTAACATGCTGGAACTCTAGGTGAGATGTCGGCTGAGTGGGCATGTGGTCTCCACAGACCAAAAGGGGTTCAAGGAGAAATCCAGGCACCCTGGTCTGTTGTTGAGCCTGAGTAGTGCTTTATTTATGATGGTTTTCTCATAATGCACAGGGTTTTGTTGATGAATGACTAATCAAATTAATGATAAATATTAACAGATGTAAAACCCAACAGAGTGTTAGATAGTGACACCATTCTGTCATATGAAATGGATTTCCCCTCTCACAATAAGTGAAATTTCTCTTGGGACATTCCATTCTCTGAGGAAACCCCTGCTTCTGCAAGGCCCCCACCCAGACAAGATGTAATGCCTCAGATCCAGTTCAATTTCTGTTTCACAAAAAGGGTGAAAACAAACAAACAGAATGAACCAATAGAGAGCTCTTCACTAGGGAAGAGCTCTAAAGGAACATTCAGCAGAGGGCCGCAGGCTTTCGGAGGCTGCTGTCCTTGCCCTATCATGTCTCAGAGCCAGGGCTTCCTTGGCCGGCTTGCCCAAGCCTTCACATGTGGGCTGTCTCCGGCCTCTGTAGAAATCTGAAGCAGAAGTGAGCCCCCAGAGGGTGGCTGGCCATGCAAAAGGATGAGCTCCTCTAACCCAGTTCGCTTGGAGAACCATCCCACCCTCTACTAGATTGTAGGCTGTGAGCCACCGAATAGGGTTTTAAGAAGCTTTGGAGACTATAAGCACAACACTACATAGAAAGCAGCTGGTCACAGCTCCTGGCTGTGTCTCTTTGTGCCCAGGTGAGTCAGGGTGAGAAAGAAAGGCCCAAGTTGTCTCTTATACCAGTCCTGTCAGACACAGATTATAAAGACCACTATCCTACTGACTCTGAAAAGACATAAGTGGTTCACATGTCAGCAGCTGTTCTGTGCTGGGATCATCAACTATGAAAACTTAAGGAACCTGTTTGTTGTCTCAGGCAGATCTTCCTTGAAGAGCTAAGGAAGTACATTGGTCAAGTCAACCATTCCTGATAAGGAAAATAACTGTAGCTAGCCTGCAAGATAGATATTCAGAAACCAGGAATGGTTTCTTTTTTTTTTTTTTTTTTTTTTCTTTTCCAAGGAATGGTTTCTTAACCAAAGCTCAAAGAACAACATGCTGTCAAGGGTGGAGCTATAGAAGTCCTGGGCTCGGCCAACTACGGCTGCAGCTGCAAATGAAGGGCAGAGGACCCACTCCCCCTTCCTCTCTATTGCCCCAGTGTGTACTGCATCCATTCCAAAAACAAAGGACAATGGGACTTTGGTCACTCCTAGATCCCAGAGCCATCCCACACAGAAACTGCATCGCTCTCGAAAAGGACAGATAGGTAGCTGTGGTGTGGTGGAGTATCTGGCATGAATTATTTGAGAGCTTCACGCCCAGACAAATGCAACAGACTTGTGGCTGTGTTTTCTCTTCTTCATCAACAAACATCGGAATGTTTCCCCACATACTAGGAATTATTTTAAGTTCTGGATGATACTACAATTGACAACAACTGGCCCCACCCCTGCAAAGCTTACACTTTTGAAAACTTGGTGATTCGACAACACACAGACATATGTCTTACGACTGTAGGCCAGGAACAGTGTCACCTTCCACCCAATTTCTAGGAACCAGGGCTTTGTCTTATTTCCCCTGTGCCTGAGGCTCTGCTCTATAACTCCATTCCTCCCCCACTGGCCTTGCGTGCTCTGCCAACCTTCCCAGGAATGCTACATGCTGACAATGTTCATTGACTCCCAACTGCATGCCTGCCAGCATATGTCCATTTACCTCCAGCCAGAAATTTTCAACCCTGTCTCTCTGCCCTGCTCACCTACCTGAATATCCATGCCTCCTGTCTTGCCCTGACTCCATCCTCTCCAGATGCCTGTGCTCTGAGATCCAAGCTTCCCAAACTTCCCAAGCAGAAGGAGGATACCATGTTCACCATCTAGCTTGGAGGGCTGGAAATTGGTGGTCTTTTAAAGGCTGAGGTCACCAGGGTCATCTCATGGTCATGCAGCTCTGCAGGGCCCCAACTAGACCAGATCCTCTTTCTGGACAGTTCTGGAGAAACAGAGATGTTTTGTGCTTTTGCTTTGGTAGTTCTAGACTCCACCCTTCTTCTTCTTTCCACAATTCATTAGGTTCTAGCTTTGTTTTACTTTCAGTCATGCTTTGGCTAGATGAGCTCTCCATTTTAACTTCTTGTTCATAATTTATTCTTATTAACAGTGTAGCCTAAGATTTCGGCAAAGGACAAACAATATCTACTAGTATAGATTTAACTGGTTATCTAGTGGAAGAAAGAGGGAATGAGTGGTAGAAAGAAAGAGAGAGATTTCTTCCCTGACAGATCTCATCCCTGTGGCTCCATTGTACAGATAATAGTAGCAGGAGGTACATTTTGCTTTCCAAGGGCTGGAGACATTCCTGGTTGTCAGTTGAAGGGGGGCTACTGACAACTAGTTGTAGAAGGCAGTGATACTGCTAAATATCCTCCCTCCCACCCCTGCTCCCAATTATCCAACCTTTGGTGTCAGCAGTGCCAAGAGTGAGAAACTCTGGGTCACAGTATGTTCAAAAGGCCAAGGAAGATTACATAACTACTACTCACTTGGGCAGAAATTTATCTCAATTCTCTGAAATTATCAGTAACAATCTTAATGCTCTGGCTGACTCTTGTGGTTGAGCTTCTACTTGTGGGCTTTTACACACTCCTACGTTAAAGTTCAAGGGCATTGCTCACTAATATACCACTAACCGCTTTGATAACTTAACCAAATGTGTATGGACTCAGCAGGACCACATGACCGGTAGACCGATCCTTATTGTGCACACACGAAGGCTTTACTTGTTTGGGAGTTGTTGCCAAAATTTGTAGTGTTGGCTATGCTGAGAGACAGGAAAACGACAGGAAGGAAAGTGGAAGTAAGAATCTTAAATGGGGCAAAATTCTACCAGGCCTATGATGCCTTAAACATTTTATGAATGAAAGAATGAAAATGGATAGATTCTACTTTAGATGTTAAACATGCCTGCTTCCTCTAGGAGTTCTCTTCTTCCCATAATCAGGAGCTATAGGAAAGAAAAGAAGGAAGACAGGAAGGAGCATGAAAACGGGCAGGTCACCTGTTCAGCATGATAGCTGAACCTGAAAATCTCTTGAGTTGGGACTAGGAGAGTGAAGAGAAGGGAAACCAGGATTATTGCCACATTGGATTAGACTTTCCCTTTTCCTTTAGCCACAGAATTGCAAGATGTGACAAACTAATATTTGTTTAGTTATGATGGAGAGAGGTGGGGTTGAGTTCCAGAATAGAGTGGAGGGGGTGCAGGAAGACAGTTTCTTATGGACAACTCACATTCTCACCCTCCCCCCACAAAACACACACACACAGAACAAGTTCTAGAAACCTGACTCTTCTGAGTTTTGGTTTCTTTTTTTCTCATTTAACCAAAAAGAAAAATTTGAGATTTGAAATGAGCTCTGGGCATGTGGATCTTCTAGGACCATAATGAATGTGGGCCAGAGTGCCAATTTTGCCTGTCTGGAGATAGGCATGGTAGGTTCCAAGCCTAGGAGAGATTGTTAAGCAGATGATCTGAGCTAGAAAAGTTTATAAGAAGTGAGTAAGAGAAAGGAGATGTTCCAAATGGACGGCAGAAGAAAAATTGGGTATGGATCTGTCATTCATGGGCAAGTACCAACTTACGAACTGATTGTGTTCTTGAAGGCTCATTTGACTGCTAGAAGCAGTAACATACAAGTAGTGTGGAGGGAAAGAGGAGAAATAGATCATTGCTGGATACCTTCAAAAAACTCACAGTTCAATGCTCTCATTTTAAGGAGGAAAAACTTGTTCAGAAATGTTGATCATCTTGCACAAAATCATTCTGAGATTTAGGAACAGAGTTGGTCTTGGGTTTCCCCAGGCAGTCCACTGCTCATGCTGTGTTGTCTATAAGCAGGAAGGCAGCAAAAATAATGATTGGGAGGAGCAGAGAGGTAGGATGGGAGTAAATGGGAGGAAGGAGGAAGAAGAGGAAGTGAAGATGGCATGAAGAAACATTCCCGAAGGGGGAGGAAGGGTGCTGCCCAGTCTGGGTCCCATCCTACCTGCAGGAGACAATATGGGTGCACACTTAGCAAGGGCTCCCATGTGTGGGGTCCTGGTACCCACTGTTGACCAGAAGATGAGGGATACAAGGAGAGAAATGAGTAAGATAGAGCCTGCAAGTTCTTTCCAAACTGTCAGCATTCCTCAGAACCTCACTACTCTTTTCTCAGCCCCTTGGAATTCATTAATTTATTCAACAAATATTTACTGGACCCATATTTTGTGCCAGGTACTGGCCCAGTTCCATGCAGCTACAGTAGTGAATGAGACAGACAAGGTCCTTTTCCTCTGGAGGTTGCTTTCTAGGTAGACAGATAAAATGTGGCAAGTAAATATGAAAAAATATGACAGTGTGAAATAATAGTGACCGATCTGCTTTAAACTGGGTGGTCTGGAAAAGCCTCTTTGAGAAGGTGACATTGGGCTGCGACCTCAAAGAACCAGCTTCACAAAGAGTTAACGACTGACATGTCTGGGTAGAGAACACACCCATGACAAGTGCCTGATCCGGTGTGGCAGGTTCAGACGGCACAGAAAACCAGAGTGGCTGCAACTTGGTGAGCAAGGAGGAACAGATGAAATGAAATGAGGTCATCAGGGTGACCTGGCCGTGAGATTAACGCATATGTTCATTTAACAAACATTCACTAAGCGCCTACTACATGCAGGGCACTGTTGAGGATATAAACAGGAAACTGAGACACCCCTAGCTCAGGGATTCTGAACCCAGGGAGGGAGTCAAAAGTTGGGTAAGGTGATGGAATATTTCACAGTTGTGCCACAGGTTAGAAGGCGTCCTCTGCAAACAGAACTGTGTCGACATCACGTTTCTTAGCAAAGATGGGGGTCCTTCCTTGAAACATTCCATCAACACGCCCGTGCACCTGCTGGGGCCAGGTTATCATCTGAAGAAAGGGACCCAATAGATGTGCAAAGGCCATATCATTAGGTCGGAGACAAGCCCTCTGATCCCCCAGGCTGGGGAGGTCAGGTCCCCCGAGAGATGAGTCACCGAGCCCACCTTTCCCCACCGGGCGAGCCTTCTTGGTATTCGTGGGTGGGGCACGGCCATAGGAATCCCCCAGCCCGGCCTTAATCTGTAGCACTCAGGAAACTCGGGCAGGGAGACCATGGCCAGGCTCTGGTTAGCACCTGATTCACGCAGGCAGCCCAGGCGGGGCGGCGATGCTCGGAACAGGCGCCGAGTCCCCAGAGGAAAGGCCCGATCCTGGGAGCGGGGCGTGACGCGCGACCGGAGAGAGGGGCGGCGCCTGCGGGACCCCCGCCCGCCTGAGACCGCAAGCGCGCTGGAGTTCCGTCCCCGCCCGGCCGGTTCGCTGCAGTTCGGTGCGGCCGCCGGGTGCCTGGTCCGCGCGGTGAGAGCGCCTGGAGCCGGGGTGGGGCGTGGCTGCCAGGCCGGCCCGGCCCCTCCCCGCCCGCGCGCTCACGGCTCGCCGCCATGGGGAATGGGATGAACAAGTAACATGCGCCCCTCTGTGCGCGGCCCCGTCCCCCACGCGAGCCCCCGTCCCCAGGGCCGCGGCCCTGCGCGTCAGCGCGTCTGCGCCGTGAAGCGGCCCGCTCTTTGCGGGCGCTCGCCGGTCTGCTTACCCGGCGGCCTGCGCTCGCCAGCGCCCCCCGCCTGGCGCCCGAGCTGCCCCACCCACACACTAGCAAACTGTCCCGCAAGGTGGCTGCTCTGCTGTCATTTCCTCTTTCTCCTCAGATTTGCTTCTTTCCTGGGCACAGATAAGTTCTTTTTGTGGCGGAGAAGTTGACATGCCTTCGCCCGTGTTGTTTTAAATGTGGGGGCGTGGGTGTGTGTGCACAGACTCAGGGCTGGCCTACCCCGGACTTTGTGACTTCCGCAACAAGGGCAACCTGTTGGTTCATTATGCCCCCTAGAAATTCCGTGTTGCCCCGACTCCTTGCTCTGGTCCCCACCCTCTGCTCTGCGGTTTCCCCAGCCCCCTTCCCTGGCTGCGGGGTAGTCTGTAGTTCCCGTCCCTGGAAGGTGCCCATCCCACTCTTGCAGTTGAGAGTTGTCTGGGGTATACCCTCTAAAACACAAGGTGAAGGATGCTGTGATCTGGCACTGCTGGTTTAAAGGGAAGACTTACAGAACCTGTAAAGACAAGGACATCTTCCCGGGTCTCTGGAACCGTCCTGGGTCAGAGATTGTTTCTGGCCTTCTGCCTCTCCTCTACACTGTATTCCACTCGCCCTCCCCTCCACACACACTCAGTGGGCATAGCTGGTGGCTAGAACAATGTGGCTGTTCTTCTTAATTTGTTACCTCACAGCTGTTCGCGGGGGGTTGTTTTTTTTTTCAGCGGGAGACTTATAAGTGGGGTAGGGAGAGTTAGGAGTCAAGGTGAGGAAGGTAAAATGCAAGGGGGTAGTGCCGCGGCCCGCTAGAGTCTTCACCTGCCCGCAGTGTGTTTGTGTTCTGGAGACCCTGTTTATGAAAGAACTATTGTGGGTTTGGGGCCTGTGTATCTGAAGTTTTTTGGTAACCAGATTTGTAGTTCCTGTGTGTGAGTTTTTTGTGGATGGGCAGTGATCAAATTTAGAAACAGACTATTTCTCTCTTGGATAAACACTTGGGTTTTGTCCACATTAGCACTGGAATCACTCAGCACCATGAGCCTTCTTTTTAAATGAAAACAGATTAGTAAGGGTGCTTTCACAAGTTTGTGGGCTTTCTTGCCTTCCCAGTAAATGTGGATGTATCTCAGCTTCCCTTTGGTTCCTTCACCGTTTTTTTCCACTTGAGTTGCCCAATCACCAAGTCTTTCAGCATTTAATATGTAATATTTTATACTATAATCCAAATAACTTATTTAGGAATAGAAATGATTGCCCAAGGGTTCAAAATTAATTTCAGGGTTTTCAGCAAAAGTAGTCATATTCATATCATGATTTTCACCTTTTCAAAGAAAGTAATAAATTTCTTACTGATGTTATTAGCATAACCATCTTATACAGCCACCTAGCTACAAATGTAGAGATAGAGAAACTGTGTATAGACAGATTTACAGATGTCATTAATTTAGCAAATATTTATTGTGTATTTACTATTCCCTAAGTGTGCTATGCTGGTTGGGGGTGGGGGTGGGGATGTACAGTGGTAAATGACACAGACACAGCACCTTCACAGGACCTATCCAGCGATATCCAACTGAAGTATGTGAGCCATAAATGGACTGTAAGGCTTTCTAGTAATCACATTTTTTAAAAAAGGTAAAATTAATTGTAATATATTTTATTTAACTGAAACATATTCAGGATATTGTCATTTCAACATGTAACCAATATATATAATTATTCATAAAATGGTTTACAGTTTGACTTATTTTTTTGTACTAAGTCTTCAAAGTCTGGTGTTTTATACTTAAGTCACATCTCATTTAGGATTTGCCACATTTAAGTACTCAGTAACCACTGTAGCTAATGGCTGCTGTATTACATAACACAGGGTGTGTGTGTGTGTGTGTGTGTGTGTGTGTGTGTGTGTGTGTGTGTACATGTTTGTGTGAGGGAGAGCAGAGAGAGGGAGGGAGGGAGAGAGTAGATACAGAGCACTGGAGCCTCCAGAGGATGAGCCAGGGGCTTTGGAGAGGGTGGATAAGGGGGTATGAGGAGCACAACCTGGAAGGGGCATACAGTCCAGGCCAAGGATTCTGCTGGGGTACAGATGTTTTAGGCTGAGAACAGAAGGACTTGTTCAAAGTCACAAGATTAGCTGGAGGAAAAGTAAATTTCTGGAAGCCAGAAATTAAAAGCCTTAACTAGTTTGCTCATGTATTACTGTGTGACTAGGAACTAGGCATCATATTTTCTCATCTATTAAAAGACAATGGCTGATTTGCAGAATCAGTGGAATAATTACAAGGTGCTAAGCATAGAAATGCTTTTCTAAGAACATTTATAAATGAAAATACACAATGACCTTGGAACTAAACACATAATTTGCAGTTTGTGTACCCTAGGGTGCCTTGGACAAATTTCTTTCCAACCCCACCCAAGCTGGCCATCCTTGGACACAGAAATTTATGAACTGAAAAATGTAGATTCTCTACTGACTGCTCTGAGTATAGCAAGTTTTATTTTTACTGTATTTTTTATTTTTATTTTTATTGAAGTATAGTTGATATATGGTTTTATATTAGTTTCAGGTATAGAGTATAGTGATTTGACAATTTGACATTTATCTACAAATTATTTGACAATTAATGAAATGCACACCACAATAAGTGTAGTTCCCACCTATCACCATATAAAGTTATTATATTATTGACTATATACTCTATGGTGTACTTTATATCCTCATGAGTTATTCATTTTATAACAGAAAGTTTGTTTAGTACCCTTCACCTATTTTACCTAACCCCATACCCCCATTCTCCTCTGGCAACCACCAGTTTGTTCTGTATTTATGAATCTGTTTGTTTGTTCTTTAGAGTCCAGATACAAGTGAAATTATATGGTATTTGTCTTTCACTGTCTGATTTATGTCACTTAGCATAATACCCTCTAGGTCCATCCATGTTGTCCCAAAAGGCACAATTTTATTCTTTTTTTGTGGCTGAGTAATATTCCTGTGTGTGTGTGTGTGTGTGCAGATATGTGTATCACATCTTCTTTATCCATTCGTCCACTGATAGACACTTAGGTTGCTTCCATATCTTGGCTATTGGAAATAATGCTGCAAAATAAACATAGGGGCACACGTCTCTTTTGAATGAGTTTTTTATTTTGTTCTGTTTTCTTCAGATAAATTCCTAGGAGTGCAATTAGTGGGTCATATTTTTAGTTTTTCAAGGAACCTTCATACTGTTTTCTACAGTGGCTCATGTACAGTTCCACCAACAGGGCTCAAGGGTTCCCTTCTCACCACATCCTTGCTAACATTTGTTATTTCTTGTCTTGTTGATACTAGCCATTCTGACAGGTATGAGGTGGTATCTCACTGTGGTTTTGATATGCATTTCCTTGATGATTAGTGATGTGGAGCATCTTTTCATGTGCCTGTTGGCCAGCTGTATGTCTCCTTTGGAAAAGTGTCTATTCAGGTCCTCTGCTCATATTTTAATTGGGTTATTTGTTTTTATGGTGTTGAGGTGTATGAGTTCTTTATATATTTTGAATATTAACCTCTTGTCAGATACATCATTTGCAATTATATTCTCCCATACTGTAGATTGCCATTTCGTTTTGTTGATGGTTTCCTTTGCCATGAAGAAGCTTTTTAGTTTTAGATGTGGTCCCACTTGTTTATTTTTGCTTTTGTTGCTCCTGCTTTTGGGGAGTAGCAGTTTTTGTTTATATTTCATGTCCTTAAGGAGGATCCTCTCATCAGTATATTCCAGTCTGCTGTGTGGCAGAACATTGTACCCATCTCAGGGGTACAGAGCATGTTACACAGAGAATGTAAGGAAAGAGGCTTCTGTATTTTGGCCAATTAAAAATGCTGAGAAAATAAAAGACACGGCAGTTGTGATCTATTATTTTTGAGCCTCATTCCATGTACCTGCAGTTTATAAAATCTAAACCTCACTATAGCCCTAGGAGGTCAGTCTGTTTCAATCCTCTTGTACAGACTGAGAAATGCAGACTTGCTAAGATTAAGTAGCTAGAATGTGGCAGAACTGGGTTTGGAGCCCAGTTCCCGTTAATTTTGACGATAGTAGAAGTCTTTCCTTTGAGCCAGGATGCCAGTTCATCCCAAGTGAATTGTAAACATACTGAAGAATAACCTGAAAAGCTCCCCAGAATTCCAAATTAATTGAAAAATAGGAAAAGCCTACTCCCTTCTTCATGTTTGACAAGGGTAGAGGACAAAGGCAGGCAACTGAAACTATCTTTTCATTGTTTTTTGTGCACTTCCCAAGTAGATATTCTGAACTGGCCAATAGTGTAATCACTAATGAGCTTCTGGTATGCCAGGGCCTGTTTTGAGACTTTACCACATAGGGTAACTCATCTGATCCTAACCACAACCCCATGAAGTGGCTGCTGTTATTTTCATGCTCATTTTTTAGATAAGATGCACAGAAGTACATGACCTGCCCAAAGTCATCCAGTGGCGAGTGGCAGAGCCTGGGGGTAGAGCCACGTTGTCTGGCTCTTAGCCACATGCAGAGTGCCTCACTGTACTACTCAAGCTCAATCCAGTAAGTGTCCCTGGTAGGATTAGGGTTAAACTAAGCAGGCTGTTGGTGTGCAGATGTCATGTTTCTGTGGAGCCTTTGAGAACTCCTAGTTGAGTCAAAGTACTCTCAGAAGTCTAACTCCCCAGGTCTTTTGGGAGAAAGGGCCTATAAGGATAGCTCCTATTTTCATTGTTATTTCATTAATCTTAAGTACTACAATACCCTGTTAAAAACAAAAATCTAGTGTCTCCAGCCAAGCATTATGTCAGAGAAATCAGACCCAAATGCTTCTCCCTGTGCGTGTTCTTATGATCAACCTGATTAACCTAAATGTGGGCTGAAGTGTCATCATTTTAGGGCAGGACATTTTTCCTCCACTCACTGCCTGGTTGGTTTAATTCATCTGGTACCCAGATGTCCAGTCTAGTGCCCGCTTCCTTCCTCACTGTTGTGTCCTCTGAAATGACATGGATGCTGTCCAATATTTCATGGGAAACGTGCTCATGGAGATGGGAAGAAGACACTTTGGTTGGTGCATCACTTTTCCATGAGACGCCCTCTGTTGTGAAAGAAAGAGGGGCAGGGCTATGAGAAAGCCTGAGTTGGGGTGCCTCTTCCATGCTGCTGCTTCTCAGGTATGATCTTGAACAAGTTACTTAATGTTTTTGTGTTTGTTTCTTTATCTGCCTCAGTTCATCAAGATGGTGGTTAACTTATCTCATCTCCTTATTTGCTCTAAAATGAATATAGTGGTAACTCCCCCAATGACTACCAAGATTCCTGGAAGAAGTAAATGAGAATTTATTAGAAGATATTTTTGCAAACAGAAAAGTGCAAATAGACACTGCTATTAGTGTTCTTGGATTTGTCCCATCAGTGGTCACAGTGACAACATCTGCCTTGGACATGGCTGACATTGTTTTAGGATAGCTCTTTTCTCCTTAGGCAAATAAAGGACTATAGTTGAAAGGAGTGCAGTTCAAGGGGAAAAGAGCCAGGGCTCTTCTCAGCTCTGCACTGTTGAGTTTTGGGGCTGGCTATTCTTTGCTGTGGGGTATCCTGAGCATTGCAGGAGGCTTAGGAACATCCCAGATATGTACCCACTAGATGCCAGGAGCACCCTCCCCACCATTGTGACAACCAGAAATCTCTCCAGGAGGTGCCATCCCCTGAGATCCCCACTGCAGCCCCTGGTCCAGAGTTCTCCACTCAGAATCTCCTGTGGTGATCTGGAGCTGGGTCATTATCAAAAGGTGGAATGGGGCCTAGAAGCTGGAGAGGCACTGTATTAGGGCCACGGGTGTGGGTGGCTGGACGACCTGTTCTGTTAGATGCCACTGTTTCCTTAAGGCAGCCCCTGAGTTGGCTGCCTGCGTAATTCATTCCTCTGTCCATTCTCCTGCTCACCAAATTATGGGATTGAACATCTGCTGTTATCAAGATGCTAGATCCTGTAGTGGAAACTAAGTGCGAAAGACAGGAAGACTCTGCTGCCCAAATGGGTCCCAGGTAGCTCACAGAGGAGTCGTTCTGTGGGAGGCAAGTATGGCTGTGGGGCTGACAGAGGGAGCTGATGTCTTCTCCACTACACCACCATCTGAATAGTTCTCTTTTCAACATTACAGTTTTATTTCGTCTTGAAGGAACAGATGCTTAGGGCAATGTTCTAAGTAAACACGAGAGTATTATGAGATTCTTTTATGAATACACACTGGTTAAGTCCATGCCAAATGACATTGAGAAAGTCTGTGACATTAAACCCTCAGGGAATCCACCAGAATTCTCCCCCTCACCTGTGGTTCTGAAACCTAGAAAGTCCTTTCTGACCTAGGAAGAATTAACATTCTCCCACTTCCATGGGCTTGTACTGCTGTTTGGTCAGGAGTCATCCCTCTTACATCTGTTTGGGGAGTGTTCTCAGATTCCATGGCATCCTGAAGTACTAAAAGAAATGTTGCAAAAATAAACTCAAAATATTTCCTGCTTTAGGACCAGTATTCTTTTGAGCTCAAGTGCTTTTTTGCAGCCAGGAAGTTGACTTTTTGCATTTCAGTGTGTCCATGTCAGTTTGGTGTTGGTAGGGGGACATCCATCCAGAGGAGCTATCACCCTTGAGTACCTCCGTGTGGTCTGGGACCGGCTCTGCAGGAGTCGGCCTGCATATCCTGTCCGTTGACAGTCGTTTATGGGAAATAATCTTTCTTGACCAGCAGAGTGCCAGAGAGCATCTTCCCTTCTGTTTCATCACTTTTTGTTCAGTGGTTACCTCTTCATGGGCTGCACTGCATGGCAGGCTTTTGGGACACAGCAGGGAATAATAAAGACGGGCACGCCCTCTGCTTCAAGTTCAATCAAAGAAGCAAGCAAATGAATAAAGCAGCTTTAGGTGCTGGTAAGTATGATGAAGACAGTGAGAGAGGGGATGTGATAGAGGGTGGCAGGGAGCATGGCGGCTCTTAGGTGCTGCCATCACATAGAGGCCAACATGACAAGGAGCCAGCCGGTGAGCAGTGGGGGAGGCTTGGGAGGCCAAGTACCTGCTTAGAGATCGGTAGGAACTATTCTGTAGTTATTCTTTTAGAGTCAGTCATAGAACACATCCAAACTGCATTTACAAACTTGTTTCCTTGATCTGTCCTTACTTCCCACCTGGTGGTGGTGGTGGTGATTTCACTCCCAACCGGGTTCTTGCTTCTGGCTTGAGTTCCGAGTCTCTGTGGACTGACTGGTCAGCCACTGCATCCCAGATGAACACTCCGTGCTTCCCTGGATTCAATAATCCAGCTGTCTGCTGGGAAATTATTTCATGTTCTCCATACTTAAGGATTACCAGCAGCAATAATATCAGAGAAGGATTGCCAGCAACAATCGGGAAAGTCAACCAGTCAAAGTGTTTTTTTTGAGGGCATCTCTCATATTTATTGATCATATGGTTGTTAACAACAATAAAATTCTGTATAGGGAAGTCAATGCTCAATGCACAATCATCAATCCACCCCAAGCCTAATTTTCGTCAGTCTCCAATCTTCTGAAGCATAACGAACAAGTTCTTAAATGGAGAACAAATTCTTACATACTGAATAAGTTACATGTTGAACAGTACAAGGGCAGTCATCACAAAAACTTTTGGATTTGCTCATGCATTATGAACTATAAACAGTTCAAACATGAATACACATTTGATTTTGATACTTGATTTATATGTGGATACATTTCTCTATTATTATTATTTTTAATAAAATGATGAAGTGGTAGGTAGATACAAGATAAAGGTAGAAAACATAGTTTAGTGTTGTAAGAGAGCAACTGTAGATGATCAGGTGTGTGCCTGTAGACTAAGTGTTAATCCAAGCTAGACAAGGGCAATAAAACATCCACGTATGCAGAAGATTTCTCTCAAAACAGGGGGGGTGAGGTTCTAAGCCTCACCTCTGTTGATCCCCAATTTATCACCTGATGGCCCCCCTGTGACTGTGCCTGTCTTAGGTTCTTCCTCCCTTGAGGAATCTTACCCGTCTCTGGCTAACCAGTCATCTTCCGGAGCCATACAGGGAAATGTAAAGTTGGTACGTGAGAGAGAAGCCTTATTGTTTGAAAAGGTTAGCTTTTTGCTTCTTTGCATATTTATGCCCTGTGGCTTCTATGCCCAGCATTTGTCTTGAGGTATCTTTACCACTTGGAAGAATTATGATACTCGGTAAATTTGATATGAGGCACGAATTCTATTTAAGGGTTGTAATTAGGAAGGAAGAAGAAAAGCTATAGAAGTAGCAGGCGGAAGAAAACATGGGAAGATTGATTATTTCTTTGACATATCTTCTTGTAGAGTAACTTCAGCATGTATAGGTTTTAAACTACTAATTAAATTGTGCACACACATTAACATAATAGGAGTATACTTACATAAACAAAGCATACCTGTAATTACCATCCATCTCCAGTGAAACCAAGAATACTAGTTAGGCACCTTAGGCATTTGTGAAAACTTATCTATGATATGGTGGATATTGTCCAACTGAACTTGAACAGTCTGAGAGAATTCAGACAAATTAAAACAACCCATTCCTGGGGGCTGTTCACATCCCACATGTTCTTTTAACAGTAAATAGTCTGTAGTTGTAAGATTTTGGAGCGCTACGATTTGCTGTTCTCCTAATTCTTGGTTGAGTTCCAACAGTATAGATCCAGTCAAATTTGTTGTTTTACTGAATGCACAGGCCAGCTTAGCTATCTCCTTCATTTCCTTGGCAAGTCCAGGAACTGGTGGCAGTGCGTGGATTTTTGTTGGGGTTTTTGATGATCATCTTCTGGCATGAGTCTTCCAGAGAGTGCTGATGTTGGAAATTCTTTTTCATATCGTATCTTAGTTGATTTTCGGAGTAGCAAAATTAGGCTTTGATCCTCTGTATAAACACAAACAGGCCCTTTGCATACACTTTTATATGCTCTTTATATCCTTGTGTAGAACCCATTGGAGGTCACCACACAGGAACTGCCTTTTTTATTATTTTTTTTGTATCATTAATCTACACTTACATGACGAATATTATGTTTACTAGACTCTCCCCTATACCAGGTCCCCCCTATAAACCCCTTTATAGTCACTGTCCATCAGCATAGCAAAATGTTGTAGAATCACTACTTGTTTTCTCTGTGTTGTACAGCCCTCCCCTTTCTCCCACGCACCCATGCATGCTAATCTTAATACCATCCTTCCTCTTCTCCCCCCTTATCCGTCGCTACCCACCCAACCTCCCCAGACCCTTTCCCTTTGGTACCTGTTACTCCATTCTTGAGTTCTGTGATTCTGCTGCTGTTTTGTTCCTTCAGCTTTTCCTTTGTAGTTATATTCCACAGATGAGTGAAATCATTTGGTATTTCCCTTTCTCCGCTTGGCTTATTTCACTGAGCATAATACCCTCCAGCTAAATCCAAGTTGCTGCAAATGGTAGGATTTGCCTTTTTCTTATGGCTGAGTAGTATTCCATTGTGTATATGTACCTCATCTTCTTTATCCATTCATCTATCGATGGACATTTAGGTTGCTTCCAATTCTTGGCTATTGTAAATAGTGCTGCGATAAACATAGGGGTGCACTGATCTTTCTCATACTTGATTGCTGCATTCTTAGGGTAAAGTCCTAGGAGTGCAATTCCTGGGTCAAATAGTAAGTCTGTTTTGAGCATTTTGATGTACCTCCATCCTGCTTTCCACAATGGTTGAACTAATTTACATTCCCACCAGCAGTGTAGGAGGGATCCCCTTTCTCCACAGCCTCGCCAACATTTGTTGTTGTTTGTCTTTTGGATGGCAGCCATCCTTACTGGTGTGTGGTGATACCTCATTGTAGTTTTAATTTGCATTTCCCTGATAATTAGCGATGTGGAACATCTTTTCATGTGTCTGTTGGCCATCTGTATTTCTTTTTTGGAGAACTGTCTGTTCAGTTCCTCTGCCCATTTTGTAATCGGGTTATTTGTTTTTTGTTTGTTGAGGCGTGTGAGCTCTTTATATATTCTGGACATCAAGCCTTTATCGGATGTGTCATTTTCAAATATATTCTCCCATACTGTAAGGTTCCTTTTTGTTCTATTGATGGTGTCTTTTGCTGTACAGAAGCTTTTCAGCTTAATGTAGTCCCACTTGTTCATTTTTGCTGTTGTTTTCCTTGCCCGGGGAGATATGTTCAAGAAGAGGTCACTCATGTTTATGTCTAAGAGGTTTTTGCCTATGTTTTCTTCCAAGAGTTTAATGGTTTCATGACTTACATTCAGGTCTTTGATACATTTTGAGTTTACTTTTGTATATGGGATTAGACAATGGTCCAGTTTCATTCTCCTACATGTAGCTGTCCAGTTTTGCCAGCACCATCTGTTGAAGAGACTGTCATTTAGCCACTGTATGTCCATGGCTCCTTTATCAAATATTAATTGACCACATATGTCTGGGTTAATGTCTGGATTCTCTAGTCTGTTCCATTGGTCTGTGGCTCTGTTCTTGTGCCAGTACCAAATTGTCTTGATTACTATGGCTTTATAGTAGAGCTTGAAGTTGGGGAGTGAGATCCCCCTACTTTATTCTTCTTTCTCAGGATTGCTTTGGCTATTCGGGGTCTTTGGTGTTTCCATATGAATTTTTGAATTATTTGTTCCAGTTCATTGAAGAATGTTGCTGGTAGTTTCATAAGGATTGCGTCAAATCTGCATGTTGCTTTGGGCAGGATGGCCATTTTGACGATATTAATTCTTCCTAGCCACGAGCATGGGAAGAGTTTCCATCTGTTAGTGTCCCCTTTAATTTCTCTTAAGAGTGACTTGTAGTTTACAGAGTATAAGTCTTTCACTTCTTTGGTTAGGTTTATTCCTAGGTATTTTATTTTTTTTGATGCAATTGTGAATGGAGTTGTTTTCCTGATTTCTCTTTCTGTTGGTTCATTGTTAGTGTATAGGAAAGCCACAGATTTCTGTGTGTTGACGTTGTATCCTGCAACTTTGCTGTATTCCGATATCAGTTCTAGTAGTTTTGGGGTGGAGTCTTTAGGGTTTTTTATGTACAGTATCATGTCATCTGCAAATAGTGACAGTTTAACTCCTTCTTTACCAATCTGGATTCTTTGTATTTTTTTGTTTTGTCTGATTGCTGTGGCTAGGACCTCCAGTACTATGTTAAATAACAGTGGGGAGAGTGGGCATCCCAGTCTAGTTCCTGATATCAGAGGAAATGCTTTCAGCTTCTCGCGTTCAATATGATGTTGGCTATGGGTTTATCATAGATGGCCTTTATTATGTTGAGGTACTTGCCCTCTATTTCCATTTTGCTGAGAGTTTTTATCATGAATGGATGTTGAACTTTGTCAAATGCTTTTTCAGCATCTATGGAGATGATCATGTGGTTTTTGTCTTTCTTTTTGTTGATGTGGTGGATGATGTTGATGGACTTTCGAATGTTGTACCATCCTTGCATCCCTGGAATGAATCCCACTTGGTCATGGTGTATGATCCTTTTGATGTATTTTTGAATTCGGTTTGCTAATATTTTGTTGAGTATTTTTCATCTATGTTCATCAGGGATATTGGTCTGTAGTTTTCTTTTTTGGTGGGGTCTTTGCCTGGTTTTGGTATTAGGGTGATTTTGGCTTCATAGAATGCGTTTGGAGTATCCCCATCTCTTCTATTTTTTGGAAAACTTTAAGGAGAATGGGTATTATGTCTTCCCTGTATGTCTGATAAAATTCCGAGGTAAATCCATCTGGCCCGGGGGTTTTGTTCTTTGGTAGTTTTTTGATTACCGCTTCAATTTCGTTGCTGGTAATTGGTCTGTTTAGATTTTCTGTTTCTTTCTGGATCAGTCTTGGAAGGTTGCTTTTTTCGAGGAAGTTGTCCATTTCTCCTAGGTTTCCCAGCTTGTTAGCATATAGGTTTTCATAGTATTCTCTAATAATTCTTTGTATTTCTGTGGGGTCCGTCGTGATTTTTCCTTTCTGGTTTCTGATACTGTTGATTTGTGTTGACTCTCTTTTCCTCTTAATAAGTCTGGCTAGAGGCTTATCTATTTTGTTTATTTTCTCGAAGAACCAGCTCTTGGTTTCATTGATTTTTGCTATTGTTTTATTCTTCTCAATTTTATTTATTTCTTATCTTTATTATGTCCCTCCTTCTGCTGACCGTAGGCCTCATTTGTTCTTCTTTTTCCAATTTCGATAATTGTGACATTAGACCATTCATTTGGGATTGTTCTTCCTTTTTTAAATATGCTTGGATTGCTATATACTTTCCTCTTAAGACTGCTTTTGCTGTGTTCCACAGAAGTAGGGGCTTAGTGTTGTTGCTGTCATTTGTTTCCATATATTGCTGGATCTCCATTTTGATTTGGTCATTGATCCACTGATTATTGAGGAGCGTGTTGTTAAGCCTCCATGTGTTTGTGAGCCTTTTTGCTTTCTTTGTACAGTTTATTTCTAGTTTTATGCCTTTGTGGTCTAAAAGTTGGTTGGTAGGATTTTAATCTTTTGGAATTTACTGAGGCTCTTTTTGTGGCCTAGTATGTGGTCTATTCTGGAGAATGTTCCATGTGCACTTGAGAAGAATGTGTAGCCTGTTGCTTTTGGAAGTAGAGTTCTGTAGATGTGTATTAGGTCCATCTGCTCTACTGTGTTGTTCAGTGCTTCTGTGTCCTTACTTATTTTCTGCCTGGTGGATCTATCGTTTGGGGTGAATGTTGTGTTGAAGTCTCCTAGAATGAATGCATTGCAGTCTATTTCCCCCTTTAGTTCTGTTAGTATTTGTTTCACGTACGCTGGTGCTCCTCTGTTGGGTGCATATATATTTAGAATGGTTATATCCTCTTTTTGGACTGAGCCCTTTATCATTATGTAGTGTCCTTCTTTATCTCTTGTTATTTTCTTTGTTTTGAAGTCTATTTTGTCTGATATTAGTACTACAACACCTCCTTTCTTCTCTTTGTTGTTTGCATGAAATATCTTTTCCCATCCCTTGTCTTTAAGTCTGTGCATGTCCTTGGGTTTGAGGTGCGTTTCTTGTAAGCAGCATATAGATGGGTCTTGCTTTTTTATCCATTCTATTACTCTGTGTCTTTTGATTGGTGCATTCAGTCCATTAACATTTAGGGTGGCTATTGAAAGATATGTACTTATTGCCATTGCAGGCTTTATATTCGTGGTTACCAAAGGTTCAAGGTTAGCCTCTTTAGTATCTTAGTGCCTAACTTAGCTCGCTTATTGAGCTGTTATATACACTGTCTGGAGATTCTTTTCTTCTCTCCCTTCTTATTCCTCCTCCTCCTTTCTTCATATGTTGGGTGTTTTGTTCTGTGCTCTTTCTAGGAGTGCTCCTATCTAGAGCAGTCCCTGTAAGATGTCCTGTAGAGGTGGTTTGTGGGAAGCAAATTCCCTCAGCTTTTGTTTGTCTGGGAGTTGTTTAATCCCCCCATCATATTTAAATGATAGTAGTGCTGGATACAGTATGCTTGGTTCAAGGCCCTTCTTTTTCATTGCATTAAATATATCATGCCGTTCTCTTCTGGCCTGTAGGTTTTCTGTTGAGAAGTTTGATGATAGTCTGATGGGTTTTCCTTTATAGGTGACCTTTTTCTCCCTAGCTGCCTTTAAAACTCTGTCCTTGTCCTTGATCTTTGCCATTTTAAGTATTATGTGTCTTGGTGTTGTCCTCCTTGGATTCTTTCTGTTGGGGGTTCTGTGTATTTCCGTGGTCTGTTCGATTATTTCCTCCCCCCGTTTGGGGAAGTTTTTTCAGCAATTATTTCTTCCAAGATACTTTCCATCCCTTTTCCTCTCTCTTCTTCTTCTGGTACCCCTATAATACAGATATTGTTCCTTTATGATTGGTCACACAGTTCTCTTAATATTGTTTCATTCCTGGAGATCCTTTTATCTCTCACTATGTCAGCTTCTATGCGTTCCTGTTTTCTGGTTTCAATTTCATCAATGGCCTCTTGCATCCTATCCATTCTGCTTATAAACCCTTCCAGAGTTTGTTTCATTTCTGTCATCTCCTTTCTGGCATCTGTGATCTCCCTTTGGACTTCATCCCATATCTCTTGCGTATTTCTCTGCATCTTTGTCAGCATGCTTATGATTTTTATTTTGAATTCTTTGTCAGGAAAACTGGTTAGTTCTGTCTCCTTCTGTGGTGTTGTCTCTGTGATTTTTGTCTGCTGGTAGTTTTGCCTTTTCATGGTGATAGGAATAGTTTGCAGAGCTGGAACGAGTGACGGCTGGAAGAACTTCCCTTCTTGTTGGTTTGTGGCCTTCCTCTCCTGGGAGAACAGTGACCTCTAGTGGCTTGTGCTGGGTAGCTACGCGCAGACAGGGCTTCTGCTTCCTGCCCAGCTGCTATGGAGTTTATCTCCGGGCCTGGCCCGGGCCGCTGCTCCAAAGTGGGGGAGTCACGTTGTAGGGGGAGCAGCTGGGAAGCTATTTATCTCTGTAAGGGGCCTCCCTGCTCCCTGCAGCCCAGGGGATTAGGGTGCCCAGAGATCCCCAGATTCCCTACCTTTGGATTAAGTGTCCCACGCTGCCCCTTTAAGACTTCCAAAAAGCACCTGCCAAAACAAATCGACCACAAAAAAAAAAAAAAAATGGCCGCTCGTTCGTCTTTATTCTCCGGCGCCAGCCTCAGGCATCTGCTCACTGGTCTTGCTGCTCTGTTTCCCTAGTATTGGGGTCCCTATCCCTTTAAGACTTCCAAAAAGCGCTCGCCAAAACAATACAGAAAAAAAAAAATGGTCCCTCACTTTTCTTATGTCCTCTGGCTCCAGGCCTCCGGTACCCGCTCACCGTTCTTGCTGCCCTGTTTCCCTAGTATCCAGGGCCCTGCGCACGCACTGTGTCTGTACTCTGGTCCGGATGGCTGGGGCTGGGTGTTCAGCAGTCCTGGGCTCCGTCTCCCTCCTGCTCTGCCTCCTCTTCTCCCGCCGGGAGCTGGGGGGAGGGGCGCTCGGGTCCCGCCGGGCCGGGGCTTGTATCTTACCCCCTTTACGAGGCACTGGGTTCTCACAGGTGTGGATGTGGTCTGGATGTTGTCCTGTTTCTTCTGGTCTTTATTCTAGGAAGAGTTGTCTTTGTTCTATTTTCATAGATATATGTGGTTTTGGGAGGAGATTTCCGCTGCTCTACTCACGCCGCCATCTTGCCTCCACCCCCCCCCCCCCCAGTCAAAGTTTTTGAGTTTTAAATTTGAATTATGAAGCTGGAGTAGAAGTTTAAATATGCATAGACTTTTTATTCTTCTCAAAAACAAAAGTGTAATTTCTGGCCCTGCCGATAGCTAGTCCTCCATCCTCCCTTGACTGTTTTGTGGTTCTCTATGGAAGAAACTGCAGAAACTGGGATTGAGCAATTTGCTATTTCCAGCCCCTGAAATGTTAGCTTATTCTCCTAATCTGGGAAACAGAGTTAAAAGTTTAACAACTCTATCCTGTCTTTATGTTACTTAAAACTATTTTAAATGCATATAAAAATGTGCCTTTTAAATGATGTTTAGTCATTTGGCTCCTAGATTTGAGTTCTGCCCTCCGTCTGCCAGCGGGAAGCCTTGGTGTACCTCCTTCAGCACCTGCCCCAGTGCCGCCCCCCCACCCTGTGGAAACATATCAGTGCAGAGAGCAGCACATCTGACCTGATCTCAGGCTTCACGCGCCATTGTTTTTCATCTCCTCTCCTTGCTTCTCCTCCCCTCACACTCTTCACACCATCTTTGTGCCTTCGTTCCTTAAAGAAACATTTACGAGGAGTTTACCTACTAATCCAGGGGGAACTATCCAAGTTTAGGGAAAACATATTCACAAATATGATGCAGACAGCCGGCAGAGGTCATGAACTAGATGCCCATGGGCCATAGTCGCCTGCACATGCGTTTTATTTGTCTTATCACAGTATTCAAGTTTTTTTTATGTAGTTGACAGTATTTGAGAATTGAGCAGTTTCCCATAAAACCTAGATGCTGGAATTAGGAGGCCCCTATGTCTCTGCAATGTCACCTCCTTCAGCCATGGGGGCAATCAGGGAAGGCACCAGGCATAGGTCTGAGGCTGGATACATGGCAGCTACAGTCCTTGGTGGTCTCTCTTCCTGAGGTGTTTCATAGTGATGGCTACTTGGAGCCCTAAAATTTTAATTGAAGAGTTACCTGATCAACCTTGCCCCCTGGGGGTACATTGAGGAACCCTTTGGAGGCACAAGTCCGCAGATAAGGAGATCTCCAGGAGGCTGCTGCAGTAAACCAGAAGGGAGGTGCTAAGAAGCTCAGCAAAGATACTGCACAGGAGTTTCAAGAGAAACGGATTCACTGGGGAGCAGAAGGCAGTGCTCACTGAGGCATGAGTGAGTCTAGAGGTGGGAGGAAGCTCCTGTGGGGATGATATCTCCCTAACAGGTCATAGGAGTGCTGTTTGGACTGCTGTTGGCATGTGGGTGGAACTTTGCTAGTCTGTGACTTGCCCAAAGGTCTGCACAACTCATTTGCATTTGTGCATTTTCACCAGGTTGAAAGGCCACATCCGGGTTTGTGGTTGCAAACAACAGAGTCCAAATGTGGCTGCTTAGGTAGAAGAGGTCAGATGGCTGGGAAGGCTGAAGAGCCAGATTCAGGCTACCCTGCTGGAGTGGGTCCCAGAACAGGTCTGGTGAGAGCATTTCTGGGGTTGCTCTAATATACCGATGCTATGACCTGTGGGGCCCAGATGTGTCACAGTCCTGTGACTCTGCTGTAAGAGGATACTATGGATTATCTCTGAATTCTAGTCTGGAGCAGCTGTGGAGGCCTGTCAAGAGGGAATCTGGCATTTGCAGCTTCTGTTGTAAGAGCTGGGCGCTACTTCTCATAAGACTCCAAAGTGGGGAATAGGGGTTCCTCAAACATAGGAAAGGACTTCAGAAGCTAGGAAACCAATAACATGAAACAATTGTCCATTACAGGGTTTATACTTTTTGAGAGCATATCCAGGGATGAGGGACACCAAACAGTGAGGACCTCTTCTCCATTTAGAGAGAATATTGAGGAAAGAAAGGTGATATTACAAGGCGGGACCAGTAAAGGGGTATTGAGAGAAGGAGGTTACCTGGCTTGGCTGGAGATGGGGAGAGGTGGGGGAAACCCTTCGGAGGTGGGGGAACCATTCTGTGGGAGCCACATTCAGCTGAATTTCAGTTTTGGTCCTCATTTTCTTGGAAGGGGTTTTGGTCTAGAAAATGACCTAGCAAGAATATGAACTCAGTAAGCCATTCAGTCACTATAATAAGTTCTATGACTTTGGCAAACACACATGCTCATATTGTAGTCCATTATAACTGTCAGTTATATGACTCTGGAGCCATCTAGGATCAACATTATAAAGGAAAAATCATTCAGACACTTACTAAAAATGGCAAGGAAGATTTTACTCAAGATTCTTGCAATAGGGGAGAGACTATTATAAGTGAGAGATTGAACTTCTAACACAATGGAGGCAAGTGGGGATTTATAGTCAACAAGGTGAGGGAGTGGATGGGAAATTACTCAGGAGAGCTTGGTGGGCTCTCAGGGATGGAGGAAGAGGAGCTTGATCAGATGTCACAAGAGGGTGGATTCTTGGTAACTGGCTTAGCAGGATTCGTTGCTACTTGGCAGGATTCTAGGCTGAGGATGAAGGCTAGTGGAGAAGGGAGCTTAAAGAAGCTGAGCTAATGTTTGGTCAAGGAGGAAGTTTTTGTCACCATCAGCCAAAAGAGCCAGGTGATGGTTGTGCCCTTAATATCTCATCTCATGTCCTAATAAAGATAGCAGAGACCATGGAGAATGGAGATCATACATGAAAAGGCTCTGTGCAGCCAAGAGCTGCCAGAGCAGATCAACTTGATCCATCTCTAAGATGGACTTGCATTTTTCTTATGTTTTTAAACAGGAATGATGAAGTATCTACTCCACCCTTTCTCCTAGGAGAAACCCAAAGACTAATTATGCTTCAAGAAAGACCTGTCAGGTGTTTAGCTCCTTGGCAGTGATGCTAATCTCATCTTCCTGAAATTCTGTTTCACATGTTCCTGGTTACAGAACTAGCCTGGCCTGTGACTTGTCAGGGACGTAACTGATCTCTCAGCCCTGTGGGATACTCTTCAAGCTAATTTTGCCTCCCTGGGTTTGAATCAGCCAGGGAGATTGCACATGCACATGCCCTGGTCACTTCTGGGTTTTGCATGTTGTCCTGGAGTAATTATTAACAACACCTCTCTTTACTCTCCCAAGTGCCCTAGTTAGGTTGGTATATTCTATGGCCCTTCAGCTTGGCTGTACCCCTGCCACAGAGGCTAAACCCTGGACCTAGTACTCCTGTGCCCCAACAGGCTGCTCTGATGTTTGCCACAGCAGTGTCCTGCACCTGTGCCATCAGTCTTTAGCAAGGCAGCTTATTGTCAGGAAGATGCTTGAAGAACTGTGCATGTGAAGAACATTACTACATGCTGCTTTCAGTTTTCTTCATGGGAATGGACAAAACTAGGAAATGTGGAGTGAATGGAACTGAGTGGGTACAGGGTGGTGGTGCTGGGTGTAGGGTTGTTGCTGGAGTCCTGGGTCTGAAGTGTCCCCAAGGCCATGTGCCATATGCATTTGGAAACCATGTTGGGTGGTGGAGCTTCCAAAGCAGTGCCCATATTTGGATTTCAGAGTTTTCCTATAAAGTATTGTCAGGACAAGAATTCACTTGGTATTTTGCAGAGACAAGGGTGCTTGTGAAAAGTATAGGCCTTGCTGCTGGTCTCAGAATCTACTGAATCATTCTGTATGGGAGTTGGGCTGGGGCTTGTCCAGAAGCCTGAATTTTTAACATGCCTAGTGATTCTGATAGTCTGGTTTGAGAACTACTGCCTTAGGAGAAATAAATGTCTAGGAGCAAATTTACATTCTTGTTAACCTGAGTGTGTAGACAATTCATCCACTCATTCAGAGGCTCCTTACTGCTTGGTAATCATGGCTGAGTCCTGGCTGGGGCAGGTGTGCAGGATGAGTGGCAGGATACATTTGCTACCAGGGCTTTCCAGTGCAGCAGAGGCCCAGGCCTTCACCCAGCAGCACCCCTGACAGCATCCCTACCAAGTTGCACAGAGGACTGTGGGCCTGAAGCAGGGACAGACCCCAGACTTGGGGTTCAGGACAGGCCTCCCCAGGGCCTAAGTCAGAACTGGGACCTGAAGGATGAGGAGAGTCGGGTAGAGTTGCCTGATAGTGGGAACAGCATGTGCAGAGACCTCAGACAGCAGAAGGCTGGTTTGTTGGAGCTGTGTGAGAAGCTGGGGATGGGTAGGGGGCATATAGGCTATAGGGGGGTATAGAGTGAAGGGGGATGTAGGTGGGGGGGCATGTAGGGTATAGGGGATGCATGGTTTGTAGGTGGTATAGAGGGGTGTATAGTGGGGTGTAAACTGTATGAGGGAGTAGGGTGTGGGGGTAGAGGATATGAGTAGTGTAGTATGTAGGAGGGTGTAAGTTGTAGGCAGGTGTAGGGTGTGTAGAGTGCAGCATGGTGTAGGCTGTAGGGTATATGTAACGTGTAGGGAGGTGTAAGGGATGTGTAGGGTGTAGGGGCTGTAGAGTATAGAGGGTGTGTAGGGAGCTGTAGAATGTAGGGGGTGTAGAGTGTAACAAAAAGGGTAGCTATAGGGTCAGGGTTGGCAGAGGGGTGGAGGGGATGCTGGAGGTCCTTGGGTTTGGGCCTGACTCCCTGGGTGCTGAGGAGCACTGAGGGGTTTGAGTGAGGAAGGATCCATGGAGTCCTTGAGTCCCTGGGAGGTGCTGACCTTTAGCATTCCATGAGCTGATTGATGGGCACCAACACGTCACCATGCACAGGCTGTCGGAAGTGGCTGTGGGCCAGCCAGAGCCCTGCGGGCCGGGATGCCTGGTGGCCCATGCTATCTGTCTGGGTGGTGCTGGGAGTGAGTGTGGTGGGCCATGGGCTGGGTCGACTCTGAATGCTCTGGTGGGAGCCCAGCCCTGTGTGCAGAACCTGACAGCATCAGGACTGCAATGCTCACATCTGGCCTATGTCTCTCCCCCAGATCCTGCCTGGTCTGTACATCGGCAACTTCAAAGGTGAGTTCTCTTTCTTTTTATTGTGGGACAATATACATAATATAAAATATGCCATTTTAACTATTTTTAAGTGTGCAGCTCAGTAGTGTTAAATACGTTCACACTGTTAATGTAGCCATCACCATTCATCTCCAGAACTGCTTCATCAAAACTGACACTCTGTGCCCATTAAACACTAACTCCCCATTCTCCTACCCCAGCCCCGGGGCAACCCCTATTTTACTTTCTGTCTCTCTGACTATTCTAGAGACCTCATATACGCAGGATCATCCAGTCATTGTCCTTTTGTGTCTGGCTTATTTCACTGGGCATGATGTCCTCAAGGCCCATCCATTTGTAGACAGTGTCAAGATTCCCTTTCTTGTCAAAGTTGTATGTACACACCATGTTTTGTTGATCCATTCATCTGCTGATGGACCTTTGGACTGCTTCCAACAAAGGTGAGTTCACTTTATAGGAGATCTTCTTTAGGCTCCTCACACATGATCGAGTCTAGGTGTACACTCCATTTACATAAAGTCTGATCTGGACATGACCACTACTTATGCCCAGGCCCCTTGGTGGGCCCGCAGCCTGTGCCCAACCCTTTGCCAATGGCTGACAGGGTGGTATGGGGTCATGCAAGTTCCAACTGGACCTCTGATCTTCATTTCAATTCTGTGTGCATGCAGGAACATTATTATCCAGAGAAGATGGCTAAAAGACATATTCAGCAGCTATGTACCTTATTTATAATCTTTATCATTTTCATAGCTATTAATAAATTTTCAGAAACTATTTTTTAACCACCCGGGAAAAATAAGTGGCAAATCATTCTCATTTGTATGGACTTTTCTTCTTAAACACTTCTCTGTGGCTTGTTCAACATTTATTGATTTGCTTTTGGCTATTGACTATTTTTAGCTCATGTGTTTCAAAATGCTCTGTAGCCACAGAGGTGAGTAGAAACCCATGGAGCAAAGTGATGGTGGTGAACAGGCTTTTATTGGTTATCAGGGAGGGGCTGGGTCACAATGCCTTGTGATATTTTGAGTGTGTGTAAGTGAATGAAAACAGTGGTTCCTTAGTGTTTGGGGATAGGGTGTACCTAACAGGATGGGATGGGCAAGGAAACTTGCAGAGACAAGCCTGTCCTTGTTGGGTGGGAGAGAGCCAGGCCTCTTCATAGGCATCTGAAGCTCCTCCCTCCCAAAACAAGCCAGAACACACTCCAGTCTGTTTTCTGGTTGTTGCTTAAATGTGTGAGTTTAGCTTCAAACTGATTGTAAAAACAATCATTATGATCTCTCTGCATAGTTATTTGCTATTTTCTGTAGGCTCCTAGTGCTGCTAACTGGCCTCAAACAGAATTGAGCCCAGGGAGCTGACAGCTGCTAATTGCTGCTAGAACATGTTAAAAATAGTGCCAGTGCTCCTAAATTAGCAAGCTTTGTGGTTCTGAAAAAAGCAGCAAGCACCTTGTGGTAGGTAGGTAGTGGTGCTGGGATATATTAGGGAGCAAATATCTGTAGGAGTTATTTAGTGAGTGATTAAACTGCTTTCATGGGGAGAGGAAGGATGTTTTGTGTTTGAGAGTAGAGTTTAGGAGAGATTCTTAGAAGTAGAATTGCTAGGTGAAAGTGTTCACAACTAGAAATTGTTATAAATACCAATCAAACTCAGTACTTCTGCCAACAGTTAATGAGAGTTTTATCTTTACTCATAGAAAGTTACTTTCTTTTAGAAGGACATGTGTGCACAACTTTAAGAAAGTACTTAAAACGCTTTGTACTAAGTCTCTACCATTTTCTAATTATTTGGTGACCTTGTGATGCCTCACAGCTGTGGGGTTCTTGCTGTGTGCCTACAGCCGCCCACGTGTCTCCTCACGAGGGAGCTGGCTGTGTCACTGCCTCCTGCACTGATCAGTTCACCAAGCATTATCAAACACTTACCAGGTATGAAGTGATGATGGTGCAGTGAGTCCACAAGGAGCTGGAAGGAGAGGTTGCATCCATACAGTTTCACACTGTGGATCAGCACATGCAGTACACAGACTAACGGTAGGTGTGCCCCATGTGCAGGGGACCGTAGCGGGAGTCTGGTGGGGAGATATGTCCTTGGTCGTCAGAGGTTCAGAGGCAGGGAGCAGGTCCTGCAGAGTGGAGGAAGCTGCACTGGCACCTGGGACACATTACACAGCCCGAATGGAAGAGGGGATGAGAAGGTCAGCCCTTGGGTTATGGGAAGGGCTGAGCCAGACAGCATGGCTGACACACTCAGTTTGGTTCCTGGGACGTGGGGGGTCAGCCACTTCGGGCTCTCCTTGTCCTCCCCATCTATGAAATGGGAACCACATACCTACTTGGGACTGTTGTGGGAAGGAGAGAGATACTCCTTCAGCAACCACACCTAGTCAGGTGTGCAGCAGGTGCTGATCAGCATTAGTTAGAAGTAGGGAAGCCTAAGGTGAGGGGATCATGACCTGGACTGTTGTCTGTTCTTTAGCCTGATGTCACAGGTACTCATTTTCTTCTCTTTTTAAATCACAATAATGCATGTGTACTGTAACACAACAGCCCATACACAGGTGTATAAAGAAAAATTAATGGAAACAAATTCCGCCTTTCTGAGAGGTCTTTGTTTTTCAGAGTGTGGATTGGCACTGCTACCCACTGAATGGTCTGTCTCCCCTCTGCCTCCCCTTGCCCTCTTCCCCTTGTCTCCCTTCCCTTCCCTCCTTCCTCCTTCCTCTCTCCTTCCTCCTTCCCCTCTCTCCTTCTTTCCTTCTGGTGGGATCCTTTACATGTTACTCTACAGCTTTTTTTCTTTGTAACTTAGCAATGAATCACAAACAGTTTTACAACACCCGGTTATTTTTCCACCTCGACAAAAACCCACAAACAAACCACCCCAGCTTCTGGGACCTGACCTTTGACGAGAGCCTCATTGTTGAGGAGCCTGTAGCTGGCAGCTGGTTCTTCCCAGATGCTGGAGGGAAGGTGGGAGTGCAACTCAAAGAGCAGCTCCTCCCTAGGCCCAGAGGCTGGCGTTAGCTACTTCCTCATAGCCTGGCTTGCAGAAGTGGACGTGAGCTGACAGGGAGCCCTCCGTGTTTGAAGACGTCCATAGAAATCTAGAACAGTGGGAAATGAGCTCAGGCACTGTGTGTGTGCTGGTGATGCATGTGGACCCACGTTTGCTCTCTCACAGCTTGTGTTCTATGTCTGCCTGTGAGGATGGCTGTGGTTCCCAGTGGTGGACCCCAGATGAGCTCACCTGTGTGTGGTGGTCTGCTGTTGGCTTAGGAGGGCTGGTGGTAGGGAAGGGTGAGCATCAGGTGGTGAGCAAGCACTGGGATTCAGTTGTCTTTGAAGTAAGTTATATACTTGGAAATATTCAGAGGTGGTGGAGGTTGAGGCTCATACCGCAGCCATGGGGCTTAATCTGGTTATCATGATAATGATGATGATGGCAACGACAACATTTACTACGTGCCAGTCAGCTACTGTGCTAAGCATGTTATATCCTTTAGTATTTCCAGCATCCCTTTGAGGTGGTGCTCTTACCATCTTCCCACTTAACAGCTGAGAAAAGTGAGGTCTAGAGAAACTTGCCCAAGGTCAGCACCAACAAATGTAAGAGCCAGGATTTGGCAAAGAAGGGAGCAGGTAGGAACTGTTAATTGTGGCTCTCAGGCCTGGTTGGAAATGTATCCAGTTAAAGGTTGAACCTACTAGCAGCTAATTTATAACTAGAAGTTATGATGATATGTAATAATTTATAACTCTTAAAGCCACTAAGTGAATTCCACAGTAGGAAATAAACTACAAAACAGACAGCAATCTCTTGCTTATCACTCAGTAGGTTGCCAACTTGGGAGGCAGAAGTTATTTGGAGAATGATTCAGAAATGGCCAGGGATTCAGGTTTGAAGCAGAGGGAATTGGGTCCCTCCTCCCTCTTATCCTGCATGGCTGTGCTCTTGAGTTGACACATCAGTGCCCCAGGGCTCCTTGTATTAGACAGCCATTATCAAACAAGTCCTTCCTGACAAATGTCTGTTCTTGTAGAGTGCTACTTTTGATGGTGTTAATTTCTAGTGTTTCCTCCTAAATACTTTTGATGATCTTATTCAGAGGCATTTTTGATCGACTTTGCCAGACTAGCTTATTTCCCATGGCTGCCCTTACATCCCCCACATCTCAGGACTGGCTACCCCTGTTCATCTTTCATACCAATATGAGCTATAGAACGCTGAGTTCCTATCCTAAGGATGGCTGCACTTTGCCCTTGAGGATGGTATCATCCAAGAACCCGCCTGCTGCCTCCTGGTGTCCCTAGCAGTGGGTGGGATCTTTCTCTGAGCAGAGAACACTGCAGCAGCGGAGGTGAAGGATAGGTTAGGTGTTTCTCTTTAAGTGCTCCTACTGTGTGAAGGTGACGTTTGCTCCTTCAGAGGCCAAGTGAGGCCTCAAGGAGGAGGAGGAAATAAACAGAGGCAGGCATCAAGAATGAACAAGAGTCTAGGCTCCTGGGGAGCTTCTAGGAGAGAGAGGAAAAGAATATACTTAGGTTGGGATTGATTGTTTGACTTATTACTGCAATTTATATTGATTTTGTGAACAGTATTTTTAAAATTTTGTTTTTTTCCAAGTATAAGAGTAATGTGGGGTCATCAGTTAAAATAAAATTAAAATCGTTTAAATTCAAAGATGACAGAAATGTGTTAAAGTGAAAACTTCCCAAAACACCACATCCCAGAAAAACTATGGGCAGCATTTATCTTTCCAGATTTTTTTTTCATGAATCATATCCTGAAATCTTCCCATGGGTTTCATTAATACTGACTTGTTGCATTTGTGAATGCAAATGGCTGTGAGTTGTTTTCTGGCTTAGAAATGGTACATACCACAGAGGGGGAGGCGCACAATTGGCAGCAGGGCAAAGGTCTTCCCTGCAGGCCCTCCAGGGTTCCATGGCACAGTACACAGAACCTCTGTGCTTCTTACTTAGGGGCAGGTTTGGATTGTGTAGATGTTTGCTGGACCTGGGAATCTGCATTTCCATTCTGTTCCCAAGGGATGCCATGCTGCTGCTTGGCAGACCTGGGTTTGAGCAGTAAAGACTGTGTTCTGCCCCTCTGATTTTGTGCTCAGGGAGAGCTGGCATGAAACTCCGAGACTTGTGCCTGTGCACATGAGCAAGTTGTTAACCCTGTGGCCAAATCTTAGAGCTGCATTCACACGTGGTACCATGACACTCAAGGTTGTCGGCAGCTGTCCAGAACCATCAATAATGTGTTGTCCTGCAGAATAAAAGGACCCAGGTCATTGATTCTCCAGTAGCAAGTGTGCACTATCAGGGAGGTAGAGGGGGTATGCTTGTGGAAGGGGGTGATCCTGCTGTGGCCTGTCTGTGGGGACAGTGCTTTGAGGGAGTAGAGAGGAGCTCGGAGGTACTGTGTCGTCCCAGGGTCACAGCCGAGTTCTTTGGGGTCCATCCAACAGGTGTTTCATTTGTGGTACTGAATCATCTTTTGTTAAAAAATGTATAAATTTGGGGGTGGAGCCAAGATGGCGGCGTGAGTAGAAGAGCGGAAATCTCCTCCAAAAACCACATATATTTATGAAAATATAACAAAGAAACTCTTCCTAGAATAGAGACCAGAGGACACAGGACAACATCCAGACCACATCCACACCTGCGAGACCCAGCGCCTCGCAAAGGGGGCGAGATACAAGCCCCAGCCCAGCGGGACCCGAGCACCCCTCCCCCAGCTCCCGGCAAGAGGAGAGGATTTGGACCAGGGAGGGAGAGGGAGCTCAGGACTGCTAAACACCCAGCCCCAGCCATCCGGACCAGAGCGCAGACACAGTGCATGTGGGGGGTCCTGGATACTAGGGAAAAAGGACAGCAAGACTGGTGAGCCGGTCCCTGAGGCCAGTGCCATAGGACAAAGAAAAGCGAGCAGCTTTTTTTTTTTCTAAATTATTAATTTAATTTTTTTTTTTTTGCGAGTGCTTTTTGGAAGTCTTAAAGGGACAGAGACCCTGAAACCAGACAGAAGCATCCCGGGAAACTTAGTCTAGAGGCAGGGAATCTGGGGATCTCTGGGCACTCTAACCCCCTGGGCAGCAAGGAGCACTGAGGCCCCTCACAGAGATAAATAGCCTCCCGGCAGCTCCCCCTCCAACTCGGCTCCATCATTTTGGATTAGCAGCCTGAGCCAGGCCACGCCCACAGCAGCAGCGGAGATAAACTCAATAGCAGCCGGGCAGGAAGCAGAAGCCCTGTCTGCGTGCAGCAGCCCAGCACAAGCCACTAGAGGTCACTGTTCTCCCAGGAGAAGGCCAAAAACCAACAAGAAGAGAAGTTCTTCCACCCTTCACTCGTCCCAGCTCCGCAAACTATTTCTATCACCATGAAAAGGCAAAATTACAGGCAAACCAAGAACACAGAGACAACACCAGAGAAGGAGACAGACCTAACCAGTCTTAATGAAAAAGAATTCAAAATAAAAATCATAAACATACTGATGGAGATGCATAGAAATATGCAAGAGCTGAAGGATGAAGTCCGGAGGGAGATCACAGATGCCAGGAAGGAGATTACAGAAGTGAAACACACTCTGGAACGATTTACAAGCAGAATGGATAGGATGCAAGACGCCATTGATGGAATAGAAACCAGAGAACAGGAACGCATAGAAGCTGACATAGTGAGAGATAAAAGGATCTCCAGGAATGAAACAATATTAAGAGAACTGTGTGACCAAACCAAAAGGAACAATATCCGTATTATAGGGGCAAAAGAAGAAGAAGAGAGAGAAAAAGGGATACAAAGTGTCTTTGAAGAAATAATTGCTGAAAACTTCCCCAAATTGGGGGAGGAAATAATAGATCAGACCATGGAAGTGTACAGAACTCCCAACAGAAAGGACCCAAGGAGGACAACACCAAGACACATAATAATTAAAATGGCAAAGACCAAGGACAAGGACAGAGTTTTAAAGGCAGCTAGAGAGAAAAAGGTCACCTATAAAGGAAAATCCATCAGGCTATCATCAGACTTCTCAACAGAAACCTTTCAGGCCAGAAGAGAATGGCATGGCATATTTAACGCAATGAAACAGAACGGCCTTGAACCAAGGCTACTGTATCCAGCACGACTATCATTTAAATATGATAGTGGGATTAAACAATTCCCAGACAAACAAAACCTGAGGGAATTTGCTTCCCACAAACCACCTTTACAGGACATCTTACAGGGACTGCTCTAGATGGGAGCACTTCTAGAAAGAGCACAGAACAAAACACCCAACATATGAAGAATGGAGGAGGAGGAATAAGAAGGGAGAGAAGAAAAGAATCTCCAGACAGTGTATATAACAGCTCAATAAGCGAGCTAAGTTAGGCACTAAGATACTAAAGAGGCTAACCTTGAACCTTTGGTAACCACGAATATAAAGCCTGCAATGGCAATAAGTACATATCTTTCAATAGTCACCCTAAATGTTAAGGGACTGAATGCACCAATCAAAAGACACAGAGTAATAGAATGGATAAAAAAGCAAGACCCATCTATATGCTGCTTACAAGAAACGCACCTCAAACCCAAGGACATGAACATACTTAAAGTCAAGGGATGGAAAAACATATTTCAGGCAAACAACAGCGAGAAGAAAGCAGGGGTTGCAGTACTAATATCAGACAAAATAGACTTCAAAACAAAGAAAGTAACAAGAGATAAAGAAGGACACTACATAATGATAAAGGGCTCAGTCGAACAAGAGGATATAACCATTCTAAATATATAAGCACCCAACACAGGAGCACCAGCATATGTGAAACAAATACTAACAGACTAAAGGGGGAAATAGACTGCAATGCATTCATTCTAGGAGACTTCAACACACCACTCACCCCAAAGGATAGATCCAACGGGCAGAAAATAAGTAAGGACATGGAAGCACTGAACAACACAGTAGAGCAGATGGACCTAATAGACATCTATAGAAATCTACATCCAAAAGCAACAGGCTACACATTCTTCTCAAGTGCACTGGAACATTCTCCAGAATAGAAAACATACTAGGCCACAAAAAGAGCCTCAGAAAATTCCAAAGGATTGAAATCCTACCAACCAACTTTTCAGACCACAAAGGCATAAAACTAGAAATAAACTGTACAAAGGAAGCAAAAAGGCTCAAAAACACATGGAGGCTTAACAACACGCTCCTCAATAATCAATGGATCAATGACCAAATCAAAATGGAGATCCAGCAATATATGGAAACAAACGACAACAACACTAAGCCCCAACGTCTGTGGGACACAGCAAAAGCAGTGTTAAGAGGAAAGTGTACAGCAATCCAAGCATATTTAAAAAAGGGAGAACAATCCCAAATGAATGGTCTAATGTCACAATTATCGAAATTGGAAAATGAAGAACAAATGAGGCCTAAGGTCAGCAGAAGGAGGGACATAATAAAGATAAGAAATAAATAAAATTGAGAAGAATAAAACAATAGCAAAAATCAATGAAACCAAGAGCTGGTTCTTCGAGAAAATAAACAAAATAGATAAGACTCTAGCCAGACTTATTAAGAGGAAAAGAGAGTCAACACAAATCAACAGTATCAGAAACCAGAAAGGAAAAATCACGACGGACCCCACAGAAATACAAAGAATTATTAGAGAATACTATGAAAACCTATATGCTAACAAGCTGGGAAACCTAGGAGAAATGGACAACTTCCTCGAAAAAAGCAACCTTCCAAGACTGATCCAGAAAGAAACAGAAAATCTAAACAGACCAATTACCAGCAACGAAATTGAAGCGGTAATCAAAAAACTACCAAAGAACAAAACCCCCAGGCCAGATGGATTTACCTCGGAATTTTATCAGATATACAGGGAAGACATAATACCCATTCTCCTTAAAGTTTTCCAAAAAATAGAAGAGATGGGGATACTCCAAACGCATTCTATGAAGCCAAAATCACCCTAATACCAAAACCAGGCAAAGACCCCACCAAAAAAGAAAACTACAGACCAATATCCCTGATGAACGTAGATGCAAAAATACTCAACAAAATATTAGCAAACCGAATTCAAAATACATCAAAAGGATCATACACCATGACCAAGTGGGATTCATCCCAGGGATGCAAGGATGGTACAACATTCAAAAGTCCATCAACATCATCCACCACATCAACAAAAAGAAGGACAAAAAACCACATGATCATCTCCATAGATGCTGAAAAAGCATTTGACAAAATTCAACATCCATTCATGATAAAAACTCTCAGCAAAATGGGAATAGAGGGCAAGTACCTCAACATAATAAAGGCCATCTATGATAAACCCACAGCCAACATAATATTGAACAGTGAGAAGCTGAAAGCTTTTCCTCTGAGATCGGGAACTAGACAGGGATGCCCACTCTCCCCACTGTTATTTTAACATAGTACTGGAGGTCCTAGCCACGGTAATCAGACAAAACAAAAAAATAAAGGAATCCAGTTTGGTAAAGAAGAAGTTAACTGTCACTATTTGCAGATGACATGATACTGTACATAAAAAACCCTAAAGACTCCACCCCAAAACTACTAGAACTGATATCGGAATACAGCAAAGTTGCAGGATACAAAGTCAACACACAGAAATCTGTGGCTTTCCTATACACTAACAATGAACCAACAGAAAGAGAAATCAGGAAAACAACTCCATTCACAATTGCATCAAAAAAAATAAAATACCTAGGAATAAACCTAACCAAAGAAGTGAAAGACTTATACTCTGTAAACTACAAGTCACTCTTAAGAGAAATTAAAGGGGACACTAACAGATGGAAACTCATCCCATGCTCGTGGCTAAGAAGAATTAATATCGTCAAAATGACCATCCTGCCCAAAGCAATATACAGATTTGATGCAATCCCTATGAAACTACCAGCAACATTCTTCAATGAGCTGGAACAAATAATTCAAAAATTCATATGGAAACACCAAAGACCCCGAATAGCCAAAGCAATCCTGAGAAAGAAGGATAAAGTAGGGGGGATCTCACTCCCCTACTTCAAGCTCTACTACAAAACCATAGTAATCAAAACAATTTGGTACTGGCACAAGAGCAGAGCCACAGACCAATGGAACAGACTAGAGAATCCAGACATTAACCCAGACATATATGGTCAATTAATATTTGATAAAGGAGCCATGGACACACAATGGCGAAATGACAGTCTCTTCAACAGATGGTGCTGGCAAAACTGAACAGCTACATGTAGGAGAATGAAACTGGACCATTGTCTAGTCTCATATACAAAAGTAAACTCAAAATGTATCAAAGACCTGAATGTAAGTCATGAAACCATTAAACTCTTGGAAGAAAACATAGGCAAAAACCTCTTAGACATAAACATGAGTGACCTCTTCTTGAACATATCTCCCCGGGCAAGGAAAACAACAGCAAAAATGAACAAGTGGGACTATATTAAGCTGAAAAGCTTCTGTACAGCAAAAGACACCATCAATAGAACAAAAAGGAACCCTACAGTATGGGAGAGTATATTTGAAAATGACACATCCGATAAAGGCTTGACATCCAGAATATATAAAGAGCTCACATGCCTCAACAAACAAAAAACAAATAACCTGATTAAAAAATGGGCAGAGGAACTGAACAGACAGTTCTCCAAAAAAGAAATACAGATGGCCAACAGACACATGAAAAGATGTTCCACATCACTAATTATCAGAGAAATGCAAATTAAAACTACAATGAGGTATCACCGCACACCAGTAAGGATGGCTGCCATCCAAAAGACAAACAACAACAAATGTTGGCGAGGCTGTGGAGAAAGGGGAACCCTCCTACACTGCTGGTGGGAATGTAAATTAGTTCAACCATTGTGGAAAGCAGTATGGAGGTACATCAAAATGCTCAAAACAGACCTACCATTTGACCCAGGAATTGCACTCCTAGAAATTTACCCTAAGAATGCAGCAATCAAGTTTGAGAAAGACCAATGCACCCCTATGTTTATCGCAGCAATATTTACAATACCCAAGAATTGGAAGCAACCTAAATGTCCATTGATAGATGAATGGATAAAGAAGATGTGGTACATATACACAATGGAATACTACTCAGCCATATGAAAAGGGCAAATCCTACCATTTGCAGCAACATGGATGGAGCTGGAGGGTATTATGCTCAGTGAAACAAGCCAAGCGGAGAAAGAGAAATACCAAATGATTTCACTCACCTGTGGAATATAAGAACAAAGGAAAAACTGAAGGAACAAACAGCAGCAGAATCACAGAACTCAAGAATGGACTAACAGAGGATCAAAGCCTAATTTGGCTACCTCAAAAATGAACTAAGACACGATATGAAAAAGAACTTTCAACATCAGCACTCTCGGGAGGACTCATGCCAGAAGATGATCATCAAAAATCCCCAACAAAGATCCACGCACTGCTATAGGTGTAGATGCACTCATCCCACCAGTTCCTGGACTTGCCATGGGAATGAAGAAGGAGATATCTATGCTGGCCTGTGCATACAGTAAAACAACAAATTTGACTGGATCTATACTGTTGGAACTCAACCAAGAATTAGGAGAACAGCAAATCGTAGCGCTCCAAAATCTTACAACTACAGACTATTTACTGTTAAAAGAACATATGGGATGTTAACAGTCCCCAGGAATGGATTGTTTTAATTTGTCTGATTTCTCTCAGACTGTTCAAGTTCAGTTGGACAATATCCACCATATCATAGATAAGTTTTCACAAATGCCTAAGGTGCCTAACTGGTTTTCTTGGTTTCACTGGAGATGGCTGGTAATTACAGGTATGCTTTGGTTATGTAACTATGCTCCTATTATGTTAATGTGTGTGCACAATTTAATTAGTAGTTTAAAACCTATATATGCTGAAGTTACTCTACAAGAAGATATGTCAAAGAAATAATCTTCCGATGTTTTCTTCCATCTGCTACTTCTATAGCTTTTCTTCTTCCTTCCTAATTACAACCCTTAAATAGAAGTCGTGCCTCATATCAAATTTACCGAGTATCATTATTCTTCTAAGTGGTAAAGATACCTCAAGACAAATGCTGGGCATAGAAGCCACAGGGCATAAATATGCAAAGAAATAAAAAGCTAACCTTTTCAAACAATAAGGCTTCTCTCTCACCAACTTTACATTTCCCTGTATGGCCCCTGAAGATGACTGGTTAGCCAGAGACGGGTAAGATTCCTCAAGGGAGGAACAACCTAAGACAGGCACAGTCGCAGGGGGGCTATCAGGTGATAAATTGGGGATCAACAGAGGTGAGGCTTCGAACCTCACCCCCCCTGTTCTGAGAGAAATCTTCTGCATACGTGGATGTTTTATTGCCCTTGTCTAGCTTGGATTAACACATAGTCTACAGGCACACACCTGATCATCTACATTTGCTCTCTTACAACACTAAACTATGTTTTCGACCTTTATCTTGTATCTACCTACCACTTCAGCATTTTATTAAAAATAATAATAATAAAGAGAGAAATGTGGTATCCACATATAAATCAAGTATAAAAATCAAATGAGTATTCATATTTGAACTGTTTATAGTTCATAATGCATGAGCAAAACCAAAAGTTTCTGTGATGACTGCCCTTGTACTATTCACCATGTAACTTATTCACTATGTAAGAATTTGTTCTCTATGTAAGAACTTGTTCGTTATGCTTCAGAAGATTGGAGACTGACGAAAATTAGGCTTGGGGTTGATTAATGATTGTGGGTTGAGCATTGACTCCCCTATACAGAATTTTATTGTTGTTAACAACCATTTGATCAATAAATATGAGAGATGTCCTCACAAAAAATATATATATATACATATATATATATATATATGTATATATATATATACACACACACTTCCAATTGTAAAATAAATAAGTAACCGGATGTAATGTATAGCATAAGGAATATAGTCAAAATATTGTAACAATTTGGTATGGTGATAGCTGGTACCTAGAATTATCATGTATATAAATGTTGAATCACTGTGTTGTACACCTGAAACTAATCTAATACTGTGTGTCAACTACCCTTCAATAAAAAATAATTATCTAAAAAAAAAAAACAACAGAAAAAAAAAATATATATATATATATATGTTTAGTAGTTCCACCGATTTAAAGTTTTTTTTTTCCAATTTGACGTAAATTCTTTAACCTTCACACCACAGCTTAATGTTTTTCCCCCTCTTTGGTACCGAGCTCTGACAAAGAGCTAGTTCCCATTTTCTTTATAAGCACTGAAGCCAATTATTAATTAAGTCTATAATATTCTTCCCTTGGACTAATAATCCGTTTTTCAATCTTCTTATTCTTCTTTGTGTATCTTATCACTCAAACCTCTTTACAGAGTCCTCCTACAATTACCTTGTTGTCATTTCTGGTAGATGCATAGTATCTTTTTCTATCTGTATGGCTAGAATCTAGCCCACTCACTGCCTGGCAACCAGCAGGCTCATGACAAATATTCTTGAGAAAATGTGAAATCACAGATGAGCATCATTCAATAAATGGTTGAGCATAATTTATGTCTTCATTGGCTACACTTTGCTATTTATTTAGCACATTTTCCTACTATTCCTACTATGTGGAAATAATTGTATTTCCATCATGAACAGTCCCTTTGACTTCACCAGAAAACTCAATAAGCTCATGCTAATGATTATCCTAAATATGTATTTATTATATTAGGTACACAAATATCCATCAACCAAAACCTTGCTACACCGTGGCAGAATTTCAAATCATGTTTCATTCTTAAAATTTCATCTTTTATATTTCAAATCCCACACAGTATGAGAACAAGATCTTCTCTGTTCATAGATTTTGCTGTTTGAGTTACCAGGACTTTATTTTACTGAAACTTCCTAGTGAGAATGGTTTGATACTTCATGTAAGTAGGATGCTTAATCATACAAATTTAGTTAGCAACTTGTTTTAGTAGATACTTTTTTCTATTTTTTTCTTAAAAGGTTTTTTCTAAATGTTTATTAAATTTCTGTTTGCTTAGAACAGCTTTTTACTATAAAAATCTAATACATATGTCATATAATTTCATAAATGTTCAATTTCCTAAATTCATATTGAAATGCCAAATAAAGAATACAAGATGTTTAGAACAAATGCCATGACACATGTTAATGGACAAACTAAAATCAACCATTTTGCTTTTGATCAGAGCTGATAAGGATTATCAATGGATATCCTTTATTACACCAATATTTCCCAGGCTAACATAAATACTTGTTTCTCATTCTTCTTCAAATACACACACATACACACACACACACACACACACACGGCTCAATACTGAGAAATAGGTCAAATTAGAAAGTGTGAGTGAGAAATGAAATACATCCAGTTGTTCTCTAACAGGAAGCTCTGTCTTCACAGGGCTTGGGCAGGGCCACACTCGTGTAGGACCCACCACGACCACTGCTGTGAACTGGCTGTCCTTAAAAGAATGCTTCTTACTTAGCAGTTACTTTAGAGAGGAGGGGGAAAGGTAGAAAATAAAAGATTAGGGATGATCTTAAATTGGAAGAATTCACAAAAGTTGTTTTATTTTCTTCCGTTCTTCAGAAAATTAGTAAAACTGACTAACATAATCTGGTAATCTTCCCTTAAATTAAAGAAATATTTACTAGTTTAGCTGTTTAAGTAGTTCCCCCTTTGAGCCCAGAATTCCCAGGCTAAAGATTAGTGAGTCAAACCACACAGCCCCATGCCTTCCTGCAGGAAGGTTAATAATTACACCCAATTTCAAGTCTAGAATCCCATTCCCAACCAAAAGCCTTTAGGCAGCAGATCCCATGGTATGTTTCATTAGAGACTATGCCTGATGATTAAGCTGAAATGTGAATCTTTATCACGATACTGAAAACCATAAAGACACTCGTCAGAGTCACGGACCGGGGCACCGCCCGCACTCCCGCAGGCTCTACAGACGCAGAGACAGGGGGGGTTTCAAAAGCCACCTTCCTGTCTCCCCTCCTCCCAGGGCGCTCCTGCTGAGACCCCACTACAAAGAAACCCGGTTCATCCGAATCCTCCTACCCGAACCCACGAAGTGAGAAGGTGTACTGGCGAGCGCTCAGCGCGAGGGCCCGGTCAGCCGGAGGGCCCTGCTGCCCGGGAAGGGGCTGACTGGCTGGCTCTGTGGGGCCCGGAGGGCGCAGTCAGCTCGGGGCCTGAGGAGGGCAGGCCTGGCCCACCGCCCTCTCCCACGGGCCATCACACTCTCGTCAGGTGCCCCAGCAAGCACGTGAGGGGCAGATAGGAAAGGGAGGGAACCAAACAGACCCTTGACTTTTTAAGGTATAAATGGAAGGGAGGGGGTAAAAATTACATTTTCTGATGACCCTGAGAACACAGGTTAGCAAGAGACAAAGAACAAAATAAAGCTCTGAACTGTTCTGTGTTAGAAATCAATGCAATCTTGGAGCAGAGGTAGAACAGAGCCTGAAGGGGAAAAAGAGACAGGAGGCAAGAAGCGAGGCCAGAGGCTGGGCCTGAACAGGCATCCCAGGCCACAGCGTCTGACCCAAAGTTCTAGGCTGCTGAACCTTGTACACAACCTACAAAGTGTGCTCCATGTTTACAAATCACGGGTGAACTTCACCACACACACGTATGTGAATGGAGTATTTGGGAGGACATCAGTGAAAGGATTTCACCCCAGAGTTGAAAGGGTCTTAGACACAGCCTGTAGAACAAGACAGTTGATAACACACCTAATATTTTGGAAGCGGAAGCTCAGAAGTAAGCATAATAGTCGCTACAGTAATTCACAGACATCTTGGGAAGAAGGTGGATATTAAAAAGGGAAAGCAACAGAGTTCAAGCCAAATATCCTAATCATAAAGAAATGGATAAGGTGTTCATAACTCCAGGAAATGGAACTAATTTTTCCAGGAATTAGGTGTTTATTCTTCTCAAAAATCAGTCCCATTGTTCTCTGACCCATTATCGATAATAAAGTTCAAAAACTGTTTAGCCCTCAATAGGAGGGCTCTTAAACTCAGAAATCTACATATTCTACACAAAGATCAGTGTTCACAGAGTCAATACAGAGGTACAGACGCTGGGCAGGCTGAGTGGCAGTGACTCCACGAGGACAGGGCCATGCTGTGCGGTTCTTGGGTGGCGGCACGATGTCTGGCCCAGAGCAGGCACACAGTAAGTCCCTGTGAGTGAAAACATCCATCTAATATGGCTCCAAACTATCCTAGATGCACAATAAATGTATCACACAAAGGTTTAACCACAACTAATTTTATCCCTGAAACAAAACTTAAATAGGCAGTGGCCATGAGGACGTCTAAGTTATTTGAGACAAATGTGAAATGTAGAATAACCAGGCATGCATGAGGCAAACAGACATCTCCCTTAACTGTCGGTAAGGAATATTAAAAATGGCAGAGAATTACAACTATTAGCAGTCTGCTAATGCTAGAATTAGCAGGCCTCCTAGAGACTCGTGATGTGAGACCAGTCTGTTGCACATGTTAAGCCCATCAGCCGAAGGCTACTGGAACCTGTAACAACCTTGTCCAACAGAAGCAGATGTACTGGCTTGGCTGCAGCAAGGTGACGCCTGCTGAGAAAGAGGGAAGAGGGACATGTTGTTTGAAAGGTTTAGGTTCTCTCTGAAGGATTCCGAGGAGGGGCTAAAAGAAGCAGATTCAGTTCTGGATTGACTGAAATTTGAAATGAGATTAGGAGAGTAAATGGGGATTAACTAAGGCTTGTTCTGAGGTGAGGGCAGTTTAGTAAAATAAGGGAACAGCAAAGCAGGTCTGGGTATCTGCAGGAAGAAAGCGACAGTCACTGAAGAGGCACCCTATGGCCTGTGACAGCTGCTGGGCTGGGAGAAGCATGGCTCTCTGTGAGCTCTACGCCCAACTCACGGCAAGGCTGCCTCTGCCTTCTCCATCCAAGCTGATTTTCAATCTCTGTCAGAGGCTCTAACAGAGAGTTAAGTATTAAATAATCCCCCTTAATTAAGTTGTAGAAAGGGACATTCTCAAAACCCTAATCAAGGAGAAAGAGGCCAAAAATAAAATATTCTATTATATTTAAAATCTTTTCAAACTGGCTGACCTACAACTCTAACCCCTTCTGCAGTTCCTCAGACCTCCAAGCATACTTCTGGCCCAGTCCATGTGCCCTGGAAAATGGTATTTCCCATCTCCTCCCCTAGATCCTAAACTCCTGGAGAGAAAGAGCCGTGAATTATTCACCTATGTCTGGCGCCCCACCAATGCCAGCACATCCTAAGCGCTCTGTAGCCAAGCTAACTGCTTGTCCCTTCTGTATATGTGTACCCAGGCCTCTTACCAGTCAAACAGACTGCACTCTAAGTAACTATTTAAGAAAGTCCTAATCTGAAGGATTCACTACACTTAATGAGATGTGGGCCCAGGGGTGATCAAAGAGATTTACAACTCAAGATCAGAGAGGAAACACCCAATTGGGAGATGGCTTTGTCTCAACATGATAAAGCCAAAGGCACCTTGAAATGAGCAGCTCAACACAAATGCAACCGAATCCCACCAAATCAAATCATTCATATGTGGTGCTGGAGATGCTTAATGCATCTGTCTTTTCAGCCAGATTGCAAGTCCTCAAGGAGAAGCTATGCACATCCTGTTCATTTCTGCACTCCAGCACTCTGCCTCGAGCTGCATGGTGTAGGTGCTCAATCACATGGAAGCCAAGTGGATAACATGGGGAAACAAGGAGGACTCACTCAGTGAGAGCACACTGCCCGCTGGTGAGGAGGAGGAGAGGTACCCCACGAGCAGATCAGAGGTGCTCAGGGCATGAGAACAGAAGACTCCCATGGACTGTCACCACAGAGGGAGGGAGGAAGCGGGTGAGTCAACATGGAAAACAGAAGCACAGAGGAGACCTGAAAAGGGCCTGGGCAGGGAGGGGGATGGAAGCAGAGAGGCCCAGGAAGACTTAAGTAAGGAGACGAGTTGCCAAGGTCAGAGGGCAAGACACTGTCTCCACTGATGTGGGGAGAGCAGGAAGAGATGAAAACAGCTGCCCCGGCTGACTGCGGAGGGGAGGCTCAGGCGCCAGGGGCATCTGGGAGGCCTCTGCCTGGTCATCCACGAAAACAAGACCCGGGTGTTAGGCAAGGAAGTCTGCTCTGAGCCCCCAGCATGCCCCAGCTCTGGGGCAGGTACAAACCACCAGATGCAGGTTTTCATCTTTCTGCTTCCTGCCTCCTTCTCCTTGTCCCTGTTCTTCCTGCTCCCCTGCTTTCCTTCTGCTGCCCACAGTGTCAGCCAGATAAGACCATGTGTTCCCTTCAGGTCAGTGGAAGAGGTCCATTAGGGTTCTGTGTCCCCATGGTATGGCCACAGACAGCAGCAGAAGCAAGACTGGCTGTCCTTTCAGCGGCTCTTCAAACACAAGCCTCGTGGAACAGAAAAGCAATTACAGAGACCAGAACTTCCAGTGCCAAAGTGACCTGCTCTCAGCAAGTATAAACCACTGTGTCTGGGTTATTAACTATCTAAAGAGCATCCATGTTATATGATGGACTTCAGTGAGGTGCTCTGGGAAAAGGAAATTTGCCAGAGTCCCAGCACCCCCTGGTTGGGTTTCCTATCACGTGTAGAAGAAACAGCCACAGTGGTGAGGACCTGATGCTACACAGTCTACACAAACCCACTGCACTGCAAAGGTCTTTCTATAGTAACATGTACTGGGGAAAATCAGAATTGACATATTTCAAGCAATCAGGGTAACCAAATCATGTGCACTGGCTTTTATATGTAGCCCAACACTGAAAACTCCAACAGTATGAAATGAGCTCAGATTCAAGGGAATGCCCTGTTTTGATGAAGAGGTCATTTTACTCATCCTTCTGACTCAATAAATGATGTTTGTGCTACTACCACATAGAAACTTCCCCATGAGACAACTCTAAGCCCTCCAGTTCTGTATTCATGTCCTAAACCCGCTTCAAAATTAATTCTGTGAGGTCCAAGAATATGTTCTCTAAGAAGAACAGTAGTCACCGACAGTATCTAACTGGGTGTACTTTTCAGTACACTTGAACGGTGACAGAAAATCACCACCTCAGATCAAGAAACTAGCATCTGTGATTTTTCTGAGAGGCCAGTATCCACACATCTGTTCTTAAATTTTGAACATAGTCCTCTGACTTACAAACGTGTTGGAATTCTACAAGTTTGTTTGTAAATCAGTTGTGGAAAGGGAAGAGGTATTTCTCCACAGTAAAAATTACACACACAATAGTTAGGTTCTCAGGGCAGCCCTCCAAAGCATTTTTAACTTGTGCCATACCTAAAACAACAGCAATAATACTGTAAAACCAACAGTTAAAGAGTTATCTCTGTAGGGAAGTACGTTCAGATTCCCTTTTGGGATGCCAGGAACCCAAAACTCCCCCTTTCTGGTAATGAGAGTAGGGGCTACCTTTGCTCAAAGCAGGCTTCACATGTAGTCATGGTGTGGACTTTGAGGAGGAGGGTCTCTTTGTTGAAGGTCAAGGGAAGTGAATACACTTCTCCTGTAGACTAGGAGGGAAAGTTGGGGAGGAAAAAAGTGGGAGAGATGGCTTCAGGAAGCAGGTGGGAGCAGGGGCTTCGGTGGGCGAGGGAAGTGCTGAAGAGCATCGACAAGCAATCTCTTACCACCTCCTCTCATCTCCTTTGCATCCCCAAATTTTCTCTACTTCTTTCTTTTTAATCCCCTTTGAAAGGTTTGGTGGGGAATGACTGAGAAGAAATGAAAGGCTATATAGCAGGGTTTATGCAGTAACATAAGGGAGAAGGTAAGGGGAGGAAATCACCAGTAGGAAACAAAGTGGGAGAGGTGCAGCCCTCTAGCCGCCGCGAAGGGGCAGGTTTTTTGCTGCATTCATGTGTCCATATATCAGAACTTCGTGTGGCTCCTGTGTAGGCCTCAAGTAAAGAGAAAACAATCGCTACTGCTCCAAGGTGGAATTAAAATAGCAAATTAAATTAACTGGAGTCCTTGTGAATGTTTCCTTGGTTAAAGATAACTTTAATGAGAGAAAAAAGCAATCCGAGAAACTTACTGCACACCTGTTGCACTTTGCTAAGCACAATGTCTTCATCAAAAACACCAGAATCCAAAGTAAATATGTTCATATTCTTTAGGAATTTACACATCCCAAATTCTATCATAGAAAGTCAGTTTCAACCACCAACTTCAAGTAAGGTTGCCAGCTTCAAACAGTTGGGTATCCTTCAAACAAAATTGTTCCCAGAACTAATTCACTAATGTCCTTTTTTACTATTTGCTCTAGATATTACCCAGCGGTTATAATTTAGCTGAAACATAAGCACCACCTGAAACATTCATACCTTTGCCTACGTTAAGCTATAAATCTTAGCACCTTCATGAATAATCAATTTGACACACATGGAAAATAAAAAATACAAACAAGAATATCAATTATTTTAAATAGCTGGGATTAGCACCTCTTTCCACGAATTATCCAAATGAAGAATTTGACCTCACATTCTTCTAAATACTGCACAATTCTTGCATAGTTTTTTTCTAGAGACCTAGTTGGTCCTATTGGGCATAAACACAATGCAGGAGAGGTGAGCAGTCTCTCCAAACGAGGAAAGAAGTCTTTTCTGCCAGCCATTTTTTCACTTGCACAACACACCCATTTGTTTATGTGGGGTCAAAATGGGGAGAAGGGAGTCTGGGCTGGTGAACACAACCCCAATCTGGGTTAACTATGATGTTTCCTTCCATCTCACTGCCTCATGTCCAGTGACTGCCTTAACTTTGTTCTTGTCTATTTTTCATCCACAAACTATATGTCCTGCAGAATATCTGAAAATTCCACTAGAGATTCAGAAGCTATATGGAATGAAGTGTTCTGAATATCCACTCCCAATCTTCCCACGTGCTTTTGGGACTGTGTTCAGGTGAGCTTCAGTGCAAGTTAAAATTGAGGTGCTGTCCTGATATCACATGGGAAGTCCGACAGGTTCCTCTGCAGGCCTCGGGGGCAGGCAGGGTGAGCCTGGCTACTGTAAACACTGTGCTGTCAGAGGCAATAAGTTAGGAAAGGGATTGTTTTTGGTAAAGATTGGTGTCACAGCACCCAGAATCTCTTCCCACTTGACAAGGAAAATTCCTATGGATTTCAACCAGGGCACTAGAAAATGGGGAAGTAGGAACATACTGTGTCTAATTTCTACATGTCTTAATACACCTGCTCAGTCTCTGTTGCTGATAATGATTCAAAGAAAGGGTTATCTTTGCCTCAAAACCTATAATGTCCCATTTGTATATTAAACAACTTATCTCATTATTACAATGTCATCCAAATCTCTAAGACACACCATAAGAAACACAAAAATGGCACTGTTATTTATTTGAACCTTCAAATAATTATTTGCATTACCTCTGTAGTGACTTCCATTGGTCTTTTCTTGATTTCTCCTATGTCCAGTAACTAGGGGAAAACAAAACAAAAAAGCAGTAAGGGTTTCTTGTACTGCTTTTGAGTCAGTCATATAAATGTTTTTCAAAAGTATTAAAAAGTAAAGTAAGCCATAGTAAGTACTTAAACCTAAAACAAAAAATCAGGATCTAGTAATTAAAAGCAATTATGGTAGAAACTGCTTCCAGCATCACCAAGAGCTGACACATCTGCTCTAAACTTCAATGACTCTAAAATCGTAGAAATACATAATTCTATTGGGGAGCATTTCCCCCCGACCAATGGTTAACACCTACTGTATGGTATTTCTACTTCTTATGTCAATTTTGAAGTAAGGAGTGGTTTGTGCGTAAAGATACTTAACAGCTCCATTAATCACAGGCTTTAGGTCAAACAAAGTCCTGAGCACCTGTATTAGAATAATAACTGTGAAAGGCTGGGAGATCTTTTTCCCTGTGAGAGCACTTTAATGATACAGAAATGCAGAAATGCTCAGCCATGTGGGATGGTTTAGGCATCAGTTCAGCTGAGCCAGATGGGGTGAACTAGTTAACCTCTGGAGACCCCTATTATTCCATCATTAATTGCTACAGATGTTAACTAGTGATCGTCCTTTAGCTGTAGTATAAGCACAATCGGAAAACGTTATACTTCTGTCAACTTCTGTTGGATTCTTCTAGAGGAGGACGCCGCCCTAAATCACTCACGGAAGGCGTCTCTTGATGCAACAAGCAAGAGGAATTTATTCAGAGGCCAGCTAGCTGGGGTCCATGTGTTAGCCCGACGCAGCGGGTCTCAACAAGGACCCCGAACACACAAAGCCAGAAGTTTTTATAGCATTTTCAAAGGGGCAGTATTTTCTACAGTCACAATACAGTGTTTTTTTTTCATAGACACATAAATTTTCGGCTGACGCCTCATCCTGGGGGTCTGGTTAGATAAAATCACTTTCGGAATGTTTAGGGTGGTTCTAGCAAGATAAGCTTAACTGATTGAGGTTGGCTAACTAAAGGTCACTACAATTAACACTGGCTGACTAACTTGTTTTTCAAAGTTCTAGTAATTTTTCTCCTTCTAGGTTAGAAAATGATGTTTGAGCCTTTAAGATGGCTGTGCTTATGCTAACTTTTGATTCTTCAGGTTCTACATTTCCCCACTTCTCTTTAAGGGCATTCCAATCATGGAATGTTTGCATCTTCTTGTTGGGTGAGTGAATGATATTGTTGCTGCAACATTAGTACATGAACGGCACTCACTCTTTCTCTAACAAAAGTTATCAGTCGATTTAATATGCAGGGTCCCAAAGTGAGGAGCAACACAAAGATGAGTAAGGGCCCAGCCAGAGTGGATATCAAGGTCGTAAACCACGGGGACCTAGTGAACCAAAATTCAAATAGCCCTTGGCCGGCTTCTCGTTCTCTCTTTCTCTGGTCTAGCCTCTCCCTAAGCTTTGACATTGAATCTCTTACTACTCCGGAATGGTCTGCATAAAAGCAGCATTCTTCTTTTAAAGCTGCACACAATCTTCCTTCTTTTAGAAACAGCAGATCCAGCCCTCGTCTGTTCTGCAAGACTACTTCAGAGAGGGAAGTCAGAGATTCTTCAAGTTTAGTAATGGATTGCTCTATGGTTTTTAGGTCTTCATCAATAGCTGTCCTTAGTCTCTCATAATGTTGGTTCTCTTGGATAATAGCAGCTGTCCCTGTTCCTACTCCGGCTGCGACTCCTATCTCTAACAACACAGCTAAGGTCAGCGAGACCGGCTCCCTCTTATATCTATGCCTAGGTTCAAATTCAGCTACGAATGAGAGGTCATCATGATACATCAACCTGGGCACCAGCTGAACCATGATACAGAAATCGCGGGAGGAGTTGAAGGCAGAAGTAGAGACACATGGGGTCACTCCAGTGTTACAAGCCCACCACCCTTCAGGAGGAGGGACTAGATACTCATTTTCACCTGAGGAGGTCACAGCTATGGTTTCATTACACAAAGCTTTATGGGTGGGAGGGACTGAACCTAAACATTTTCCTCTTCTAATTACTTCAGTCAGAGTTAGCTTCTTGTGGCTTCCCCAGCTACAGATCTCGTGACGGGTTGTCCTGTTAAAACTGCCTAATAATCTCAATCTTTTATAATAAGGCGGCCCAGAAGAGAAACATAACTAACAGGATTCAGTAGTGTTAGGGTTGGTGGTATTTAAGACCTGAAAAGCTCCTTCAAGGAGGTTGAGAAGGCGTTGTCTGGTGTCAGGAAGGGAGGTGGCTCAGCCAAGAGTGGAGGCGGAGGGAGTGGTGGCAGAGTCTATAGGTGGGGCTAGGGCCTGTTTTGGGGCTGGGGCTGGGAGACGGGGTTGATCCCGCAAGACAGCGTTGGGTCCTACTGGGGCAGCTGGAAGGGTCTCAACTTTGAGCCTGATAGTAAATATGAGGCCTTTATCATATCCAGATTTATAGTATCTGAGCCCCCACTGTCGTCCAGTGACTCATCTATCATACTGGCGCCCCTTATCACTGAACGTGATATTTAAGGGGTTGCATAGCCCTGTCTGCTCACAGTTGGGGGATGTGTGGTTCAGGACTACTTTAAGGAAGTCCCAACTGGACACGGGGTTCCAATAAACATTACCCGTAGTTTCACAGCCCCAAGAGCTACAATAAAAGGATTCTAAGCCCCCACACTGTCGGGCTTGTTGGTGGGTTCGTCCGTCACGGGGGCAGACATAGAAGGTAGTGGTTTTTATTCTATTGCGTGCTCGGGGATAACTACACCCACTGTCTCCATAGGAAACCTGGCTCTGGGCTGCAGAATAATCGCGGTCTGGTGGTCGAATTAGGTGGGCCTGTCTCCAAGGTATATTAGGTATGTCCCAGGTATCTAATCCAGCAACTAGGGCGCAAACATCAGGGTGCAGGGACGGCCACCAGGTCTTAAGGGGGGCAGTCTTAGAAACAGACTACACTGCCTCTCTTGTCTGAGAGAAAACCTGCCATGTCAGCAACCTGGGTTCATGGGGGTTAGGGTTGTGGAAGGTGGGAAGTAACTGGGTCATTAGAATCAGAATTGTTAGTGACACGATCATTTTTACACAAGCGAAATTTAAGAGGGTTATCAGTTCGAATTACTCGCCAGTCCGGGTCTGGTTGAGGCGCTTTCTTCAGATGTGAAGCATGTATCTAGGAAGAGATGCCATCTACTTTCACAGCTGTAGGTGTGGTCAAAAGGACGATGAAGGGTCTTTTCTACCGAGGCTCAAGATTTTCCGTTCGATGTCGCCTTACGTAGACAGAGTCTCCCACTTGGAACGGGTGAGGTACTGAAATGTCCTCTGGCCGATAGGCTTCTCGGATAGAGGCCCACACTTCTTTCTGCACAACTTCCAGAGCCCGTAACCTTTCAAGCAGAAACTTATTAGTCACAGATTCAGGGGATACGTGGAGGTGAGCTGCATTTAGTGGAGCCGGGGCTCCAAACATTATTTCAAAAGGTGTTAGTCTAAAACGGCTGGGGGTGTTTCTAACTTGGAATAAGGCGAAGGGAAGGAGGACCAACCAATCATATAAACCAGTCTCTATGGATAATTTAGTCAGGGTCTCTATTAGAGTTCTATTCATCTTTTCTACCTGTCTTGAGCTCTGGGGCCTGTATGCACAATGCAATTTCTAATCCGTCCCCCAAATCTTGGCCAATCCCTGATTTACCTGGGCAACAAAGGCAGGGCCGTTGTCGGAGCCGATTACCTTTGGGATTCTAAACCTGGGAAATATTTCTTCAAGGATCTTTTTAGACACCGTCTGAGCTGTCTCAGTTTTGGTGGGGAACGCCTCTGTCTATCCTGAAAATGTGTCTAGGAAAACTAGAAGGTACTTATATCTATACTTAACAGGCTTGATCTCAGTGAAGTCAACTTCCCAGTAAGCTCCTGGGTGATCCCCTCGAAGTCTTTTCCCGGATGTTACTGGATTTTTACTCACATTTACTAATTGGCAGGGAACACAATTTCTTACAACCTCGTCAGCCAGTTTTCTTAATCTAATAACATGATAAGGGGAGTCTTGAACCAAGGTCTTTAGGTTTTTTGCTCTCAAATGTGTCAATTGATGCAATTGCCTTAAGTATTCTTCTGCCTCTCTCTGGGGCAGGACAACTCTCCCTTTTTCAGACTTGTATATCTCGTGGGGTGAGGAATTTTTAAACTCTAATTTGTTTATACAAGCGAGGTCTTCGGGTGTATACTGGAAGCTCTTAATACAAGTGGCCTCCAGGTACACTTGGAGGGGTAAGATATTCATTCCCTGGGCTGCTTGTTTTGCAGCTTGGTCCGCCCTTCTGTTTCCTTGAGCTATTAGAGAGTCGCTTTTTTGATGCCCAGGGCAATGTATTATTGCCACTTCTCTAGGTCTATGGATGGCTTCTAACAAATTTAAAATTTCTTGTTTGTTTTTAACATCTCTCCCGGCAGAAGTCAATAACCCTCTCTGTCTATAAATAGCCCCGTGTATGTGAGCGGTGGCAAAAGCGTATCGGCTGTCGGTATAGACGTTAAGTCTCTTACCTTCTGCCATCTTTAGAGCCTGAGTCAGAGCGACGAGCTCTGCTCGCTGTGCAGAAGTGCCGTTGGAAGTCTACTGGCCCACACGATTCGGTTATCATCCACTACTGCAGCTCCCGCCATTCTCTTACCATCTATAATGTAACTGCTCTCGTCTGTATACCAAGTCAGGAGACCTGGTCCTTCTAAAGGCTGATCTTGTAAGTCCTGGCGGGTCCCCGTCTCCTCAGCCAGGATTTCCTGGCAGGTATGAAGTACTTCTTTTCTCAAATCGGGGAGCAGAGTAGCTGGGTTTAGGATGGCGGGTGGGGCAAATTCTACACGATCACGATTCAGGAGTAAGGTCTGGTAGTGAGTCATTCTGGCATTTGACATCCTTCGGGTGGTTGCCGGATTATGCTCTCCAACGCATGTGAAGCAACCACAGTGAGTTTTTGTCCCAGTGTTAGTTTGTCAGAATCTTTAACTAGGAGGGCCACAGCTGCTACTACTCTCAGGCAGGCAGGCTACCCACTACTCACGGGGTCTAATTTTTTTGACAGATAGGCTACAGGTCTCTTCCAAGGTCCCCATTGTTGGGTCAACACTCCTCGAGCTACTCCGCTCTGTTCGTCCACGAAAAGGACAAATGGCTTAGTTACGTCTGGCAATGCTAGAGCGGGTGCTGAGAGGAGGGCTTTCTTGATATCATCAAAGGCCTGTTGTTGCTCAGATCTCCAAACAAACGGGGCTGTCCCCTTGGTAAGGGGGTACAGAGGGGCGGCCAAGGAAGCATATCCGGGTATCTACAATCTACAAAACCCCGCTGTCCCCAGAAACTCGTGAACCTGGCGTGCTGTAGTGGGGACCGGAATCTGCGTCACAGTCTGCTTCCGGGCTTCAGTAAGCCACCTTTTCTCTTTTCTCAGGGAATATCCCAAATAAATCACTTGTTGTTGGCAGATCTGTGCCTTCTTAGCAGATGCTTTATACCTTAATTTGGCAAGTTCAGTCAAAAGGGCTTCAGTGGCCTCTTGGCAGGTCTCCCGGGTGGGAGCGGCTATCAATAAGTCATCAACATATTGCAGCAAAGTTACCTGTGGGTTTGAAGCTCGGTAGAAAGCCAAGTCCTGATGTAAAGCCTCATCGAAGAGGGTGGGCGAGTTCTTGAATCCTTGTGGCAAACGAGTCCAGGTCAATTGCCCAGTAGTTCCTGTGGTGGGATCTTTCTACTCAAAGGCAAACAGTGGTTGGCTGTTCTGGTGCAAGCGCAGACAAAAGAAAGCATCTTTTAGATCTAAAACTGAATACCAGATGTTTTTTGGGGCCAGGGAGCTTAGTAGGTTATAGGGATTTGGCACGGTGGGGTGAATGTCCTGTGTCCTTTTGTTAACTTCTCTTAAATCTTGTACTGGTCGGTAATCTCCCGTTCCTGCCTTTTTTACAGGCAGCAAGGGGGTGTTCCATGGGGATTGACATTTTACTAATATTCCCTGTTCCATAAGCTTCTGGATATGTGGCCTAATTCTATCCCTGGCTTCTTTACTTATTGGATATTGCCTCACAGTCACTGGCAAGGCTGAAGCTTTTAGTTCTATGATTACAGGGGGCTGGTTCTTGGCGAGCCCCATGCCCGCCGTCTCCGCCCAGGCTCCTGGGAATCGGTCGAGCCACTCCTGACTAATTCGGGAGGGCTCTGGTTCTATAAAAAGACAGTATTCGTCTTCCAATCTTATGGTCAGAATACTCAAGTCCAAAGGCTTATTTTCCTGATTAGTCACCAGAGGTTTCTCAGCTTGAAAAGATATTTGGGCTCCTACTTTGGTTAAGATGTCCCTTCCTAACAGGGGCATAGGGCATTCCCGTATAATGAGGAACGAGTGACTTACTCGTCCTACTCCTAAGTCTACTGCTCTTCGGGTGGTCCATGCATATTGTTTCTGGCCTGTAGCGCCAATCACCCAAGACTTTTTGCCAGAGAGAGGGCCCTTGTCTTTAGTTAATACAGAATGTTGAGCACCGGTGTCTACTAGGAACTCAACGGGTTGACCCTCCACTTTCAGAGTTACCCTGGGCTCGGGGAGGGGTTCCGAGCCCCATCTTCCCTAATCTTCGTCTTCCAGCAGAGACAACACCTTTTTTGGAGGCTTCTGCAGTGGCTTTTTAGGGCATTCTTTCACCCAATGTCCTTTCTCTTTGCAGTATGCACATTGATCTTTATCCAAAGGAGGCCGGTTGCCCAGGTATCCTGCCTTACTAGTTCTACCACTAGAGGGCGGGCGCCCCTTACCTTCTACTACTGCGGCCAAGATTTTTGTTAAATTTCTCTCATGCTTCCTATCCCTCTTTTCCTCTTTACTTTCTTTTTCTTTTTCTTTCTTTAATTCTCTTCCTCAGTCTCTCTCTTATGATAAACTTTCTCAGCTTCTTTCACTAAATCTCTCAACGACAAATCCTGTAAACCTTCTAGTCTCTGAAGCTTCTTTCTAATATCAGGCACTGATTGCCCAATAAAGGCAAGAGCCACTGAAGCACTGTGTTCCTCAGAAGTGGGGTCAAAAGGAGTATACCGCCTGAAGGCTTCCATCAGGCGTTCTAAGAACACTGCGGGTGCCTCAGCGGCTCCCTGACTAACTTCTCTTACCTTGGCCAAATTGGTGGGGCGCCTTGCAGCCCCGTGGAGACCTGCCACCAGAGCCTGGCGATAGATGGTTAGTCGCTCCCTACCTTCTGGAGAATTAAAGTCCCAGTTGGGTCTGGTCAGTGGGAACCCCCTTTCTATATCATGAGGGAGTTGCGACGGTCGTCTGTCAGCTCCAGGCACGTTCTTTCGCGCTTCCAGGAGGATCTTTTCTCTTTCTTCCGTGGTGAAGAGTACCTGTAAGAGCTGCTGACAATCATCCCAAGTGGGCTGGTGAGAGAACATCAGGGACTCTATCAGTCCCATTAGTCTCTGCGGTTCCTCTGAAAAAGGAGGGTGGTTAGCTTTCTAATTATATAAATCGGCAGAGGAGAATGGCCAGTACTGCAGAGGTTGGAAAGGCGGGTCTCCTTCCTCCCCGAGAATGGGGGCCCCATAAGACCTGAGGGGAAAAATACCTGATGGGTCCAATGCGGCCCCTCGGCGCCGCCGAGTTCCCTGGGCCGGTCCCGGAGCTGGCCCTGATGCCTCGGTACTAGAGGCTAGAGGCATCGGAGGTGCCGGGGCTGGAGGCACTGGGGCCTCGGCCGCCGGGGCCTGGGGCACCGGGGCAGAGGCAGGAGGGTAAGGAGGGGGATCATCAACCATGAGCAAGTCTTGAGTGTCAGGGTGTATTTTGGTGGTCTCTTTCCCTTTTCCCCGAGGTTGAGCCTGAGCCAATAAGACTCGAGAGTTTGCTTTCTTTTGCACCCAGGGCTTTACTCAGGGCGGTGGATTTTCCACCAATTCTTGCCAGACCACAATGTAGGGCTGCTGATCCGGATGTCCCCAAGTTGAATTCTGGAAAACAACAGCTTTTACTGCAAGCAGAGTGGAGAGGTCAAAAGTCCCCTCCGGGGGCCATACAACGTTAAAAGTGGGCCACTCGGAGGTACAGAAAGTCTGCCACAGCCCTTTTTTAACTTTTACCGACAAGTCATGCGCCCTTGCTCTCACTTCTGTCCAATGACCTAACGTCAGGCTAAGGGGGGTCGTCACTGTCTGTCCCATTGCCAGTATAACAATTATTAGACACGTAAAGGACACATAAAACAGAGACACACAGAGATTAGACACACAGCGGCCGCTTTTTGTCTTCCTCAGATTTCTGACCAAGAACCGGAAGGAATCAGTGGGCTGATACTCTCGGCGCCCAAAAACCAACCCTATCTCATCCGGTTCACTTTTGCGGAAAAACAGGTGGGAGGCCACCAGGCGTCCCTGGCCCTCCAAACTCCCCGGGGCGTCCCCCAGGGTTGCAGCCTGCGGTGCTCCAAGTACGTCTACCGACCGCAGTCGCGACCCCTTACGGGACCGGGACGGCTGCCAGACAGAGGGTACCCTTTTCAGAACTCCGGTCTCACTGAAAAACAGAACACAGAACACAGACAACTCAAGGCGCCACTAATCTTACCTCTTCTTCCAAGAACGGTTTCGGGAGTGAAGCGGGGTGAGCGCACGATCCCGGACGAGCCCCCAAATGTTGGATTCTTCCAGAGGAGGACGCCGCCCCAAATCACTCACGGAAGGCGTCTCTTGATGCAACAAGCAAGAGGAATTTATTCAGAGGCCAGCTAGCTGGGGTCAATGTGTTAGCCCGACGCAGCGGGTCTCAACAAGGACCCCGAACACACAAAGCCAGAAGTTTTTATAGCATTTTCAAAGGGGCAGTATTTTCTACAGTCACAATACAGTGTTTTTTTTTCATAGACACATAAATTTTCGGCTGACGCCTCATCCTGGGGGTCTGGTTAGATAAAATCACTTTCGGAATGTTTAGGGTGGTTCTAGCAAGATAAGCTTAACTGATTGAGGTTGGCTAACTAAAGGCCACTACAATTAACACTGGCTGACTAACTTGTTTTTCAAAGTTCTAGTAATTTTTCTCCTTCTAGTTTAGAAAATGGTGTTTGAGCCTTTAAGATAGCTGTGCTTATGCTAACTTTTGATTCTTCAGGTTCTACACTTCAACCTGCAAATCCATCACTGTGATCCGGTTCCACTGTGCTTCATACACAGAAGGTGCTAAATAAATGTTTTAATATAAAAAATAAGTATAAATCTAGCACTTAAATTATGACCATGAATAGAATGGTCTCTAGAATTCTCTGCTATAAAATAAAGGTTTAATAGCTACCTGTGGTTTAATCGTGGTTTCAAAACTATTAGAAAAAGGTTGAGCAAAGGAAATTGAAGAAATTGATCATTTTCATTTGAAAAATATTTTTCACCATTGCCATCTTCCCCAACATCATTTAGGTTCTAAAGGACATGAATTACCCTCAATATCTTTTGGGCTTTCTTTTGTTTTTGCCAGTTGCTTCATCTGTTACATAGTGAAACTTAACAACTGCTAAGCTCAGATACATTCAGCATTTAAATCTTCATGACTTTCATCATTATAACCGTAATACTACTACTTTAACACAAATAAACTGTTCATCCGTCAGCATGGAAAACTAACCATGGAAACTGTTATAACAAACTTAATTTTTTGTGTGTGAGAATTCACAGCAAAAATAGCCATGCATAAGGAGTGATTTCAAGTGTACTTTCTGTTTGGTTTGGAACCGTACCTGTTTTTTTCTTTCAAATTGATAGTACCAAATAAACAAAAGAGAAAACGAATTCCTAAATAAAGTGAGCCTACAATTTTGGAGCCATTAATAGTCTCTGAAGCAGGTTTCCATTCCCATGAAATTGCTTTATATGAAAATTAGTCAATAAAAAAATCAATAAAGCAAATGAAAGGAACAGGACACAGAGATGGTTTCCATTCATATAACATTTTGGTGTTTATGGAACATGTTCACGTCCATACCATTTACTTTCTACAGCACTGTGAGGCAGGAATTTCTGTATTAAGAAACTAACTAGCTGAGTCAAGTGCTGGTGCAAGGATAGAGAGCTAATAAACATTGCTGCTTTAAGAAAGTTTCAAGTCTCTTGGTTTTCAGTTTTCAGTTCTAAGTTTCTCTGAAGTACACCTTCTCAATTAGTTCCTTTCTAAAATTAGAGAACTCATACTAAAGGAAGTTTAAGGAAGTTTAAGAGACGGGAAAAATAAATCCGAATACAGCCCTCAACTCCCACAAAAGGAATGTCTGGTGTAGCAAAAAGCAAGACGACTAAGAACTTTGCTTAAATTTAAGAAAGGAAGGGTGTGACGGACTTTAGAGATATTTGGAAAAAAATTTTCTATGCAGTTAAAATCGAAATTCACAGGCATAGATTTTATGGTGAAGATATTTTTTGCTATCTTGAGGCCCAAGCTGAGTTTTAATTAAACTATTATATTCAAAACCATGTAATACTGAGTTAAAACGGGATCCAGTAATTCCCTCCTAAGTATTTAACCAAGAGAAATGAAAAGCTACACACAGGTGCTCACAGCAGCATTATTCGCAACGGCCAAGGTGAAACAGGCCAGGCACCCACCCACTGGAAGCGGTACGTCCGCAGGAGCACGATTAGCAGTGAAGGCGGAGCACTGACCTCCCTGCCACCGCACGGGCCCGGCTTGGGAAACGCTACGCTAAGTGGAAGAAGCCCCACACGTTGTAGGATTCCACGCCGGCCAGTGTCCAGCACTCAGATCCATGGGCCGCGGGCGAGCGGTCAGGAGGGGCGGGAGAAGGGGAAGTGGGAGGCACCGCGTCCTTTTGGAGGGTGAACGTTGTCATGCTAGCCTATGGTGACGTCTGCATAGCTCTGTGAATACACTGAAACCACTGAGATGGGTGAGGTTCTATTATGGGAAATACACCTGGGTAAAGTTGCAAAACAACCCTGCGGAATATTAAATTCCACCTGTCCTACCGGCCCCGTCCAGAAGCATCTCCGACTGAGCTCCCCTAACTTCCGCGGTCTGCTGCTGAACTGCTCCTTTGCACCCTGGGTCACCAGGGGCGAGCACCCCGCTGCCGCCCGACGGAGTCCCGTCTGCTCTCCTCAGCGCCCGCGGCGGCCTGCGCGCTCACGGGGCCTGCGGGCGGCGCCCGGCCGGGACGGGGCGACGCGCGGACACGGGGCCCCGGGACGCGAGCCTCCGAGCGCCACCCGGGGGAAGCCGGGACTCCGAGGCGCTTCAGCCCTCAGGGCGGGTCTGCGCGCGGGGCTGCCGGGAAGGGGCAGAGAAGGCCGCGCAGCTGGGCCACCGCCGCCCCGCGGGGTCCCGGCCCCGCTGCCGGTCGGCCAGGACCTCCGCCGAGCGCGCCCTGGGCGGTGGCGCCCGCGCTCACCTGAGCTTCTTGAAGGCCTCCCGGACCCCGGCCACGTAGCTGGCCCCGCTCTGGACCTACTCCAGCCTCCGGACGCGGTGCCCGGCCCGCGGGGTGTAGAGGTTCCGCACGGCCTCGAAGGGCGCCCGGGCGCCCGGACGCCGCGCGTCGCCTCCCGCAGCAGGGCGTCGAAGCGGCAGCCCTTCTCACGGAGCACCACGCGGCGCCCGGCGAAGAACGGGTCGCCGTTGCGGTACACCAGCACGCTCTTCACGGCCGGATGCGCCTGCAGGCTGTGTCTGTTGCGGGCGCCGCTCATCCTCCCTGCGGACCGCGGCCGCCTCCCGCACGGACCTGCGGAGCCAGCCTCCGGGAGAAGCGGGACAAGAGCCGCGGCCACGGAGACCGGCCTGCAGGGCCCGCCCTTCCCGGCTCCGCCCGCGCAGCCAATCAGCGCTCTGGGAGCGGCGGGGCGCCGGGGGAGCAGCCGACGGCGCGCGGGGGCGGGGGGCGGGGGGCGGTGCTTTTAGGCGGGCGCCCGCCAAGGGTAAAGCGGGAGAAACGCTAGATTCTCACGTTACGGTTGCGTCAGGGTTTCCAGACCTTGAGTCCTTTCCCTCCTGCTCCGGGAATTAAAGCAATGAAGATTCTGTCTGGAATTGCCCAGGTTATGCTCTGCGGAAAGATCACACCCTAAAAAACAGACGGGGCAGCCGAGCGTTAGGGCCCCTCGCCCGCCCCGAGCCCTGCTGTGCGGGCTCCGCCGGCGGGCTGGATCCCTGGGCTTTGCCCGCCCCGCGCCAGGACCGGCGGCGAGGAGGCCGGGGGACTTCGGAGCGCTGCTGGGCGGAGGGGGGCCCGAGAAGGTCAGGGAGACGCGGAGAGCTCTGGCGGCACACTTCGCTATTTCCTCTGACAGGCACAGGCGAAAATTCCCTCCTGGTTCCCGGTGATTCCAGGACCGGCTTCACCACCACGTGCACCCGTCTGAAGGACATTGCGATCTGGGGCAAAGACATTTTTATAAAGTTTACTTATTAATTCATCAGTGCCTTGAAATGTAAGTTTGCAAAAGGTGACCAAAGAGAAGAGACTAATACAGAGGGAAGAGAGAGGGGGGAAATTTTGCGAGCTCATTGTGAAGAGCACACAGGCCGAGGGCATGAATGGGGAAAGAACTGTAGCAAATACTCCATCCTGTAGTTGAGCCAGAATACCTGTTTCGCAGGGTGGAAGGCAGAAAATCAAGCCAACCCCAGATCACTCAACTCCCTTGCCTTCTGGCAGGGCACAGTACAAAATGATAACGTGTGGCTCCTTGCTCAGAAATTAAAGAGCTTAGTAAAAATGTTTGTTCTATACAGTCCCACATATCTAAGGAGTTAAGAGCTAATACAAAGCAGTTTCCTACCTTAGCTGATTTATTGCCATTTAGAGTGTGAGATGAGTAATCACAATTTCCTGAAATAAACATCGAACCTTCTTTTGTTTTTGTATTGCTTCCTGTCATAAAGTAAACTCCAGAGAAACCTATAGCTACTTATCTTTAAATTCTACATGAACCAAACATTACATTTCTCTAGCTTACTATTTACTTCCTCTGAGAAACATATATGATTTCATGTTAAGAGATTTGATATCCGTGAGAAACTTTGCAGTTCACTAGGGTGTGATCTGCAAGCCTAACAGCAAAATGGCAAGTGCAGGGGCAGAGAGAAGAGGCGCTGAGAGAATTCACCCAGGGAGCTGCTGTTCAGTCTGCACTACCAGAGGGAATATTATCTTGCCTGGATCTTCCAGCACTCAGTTTCATGATAAAGGCAGGCATTTAATAAATATTTGTTAAGTGGAGTAATCTGAGAGTGGGTGGTACAGACCTGAAGGAGGAAGAAACAAGGGAGGCACCTTAAGGACTGAATGATGTTCCCAGCATTGTGTTAGATACTGTGGGATACATTTGTGGTTTGCTAAATGTCCTGAATTACCCTCCTTCTAAAACAATAAAAAATGCTGGATTAAAAACGTTTAAATCTTTTCTTTTTAAACACATTGCCAATTTCACAAGAATGAAAAGAATTCAGAAAAGTCAAAAACTGAGTGAAAACAGAAATCTTGGGAGGTAAGTAAGCCCAGAAATGAGCTTTAACCTAAATATATGTGCTGATGCCCTGGTGACCTAGAACTGTTGTGCTAATAGCTACATATGGAAGTAGGCACAAGAGGTGGGTCTAGGGCGTCCCGGAGATGGCAGGCTAGGAGGAATCCCCGTGTGAATCTGGAACCTCAGAGTTACGCCATAGATATAACAGCAAACAAGAACTAACCCTCTTCACAGAGCAAGGACAGCAGGGAGACATGCTTATTTTAATTTGTGCTAAAAGCAAAAGTGGAAGGGAGGGATTAGGGAATTTCCCCCTGATAATGCCTGATCACACAGTTCACTCCCAGGTAGCCACTGAACCTAATAACTCAATAGATAATATATCTACTAGATAACCTAATAACCCAATAGATTTTCTGAATCTAAGAAAAAATGTAAAACAGAGGATTAAATTTACAGTGATCTGGCTTGGAAATTCTCTCAGATGACAAATCCTATCTGGGGGCACATAACTTCTACTCAGTCTATAAATAATTTCTGCGGATAATGTTCCAAGGAATATGGACTCACAGTCAAAAACTATAAAACTTATAAGAAAACAGGCCATGAATGAGAGCCTGAAGACACAATAGAGAAAAGGATCTCAAAGATTTAAGATACTGAAATTACACAGAACATAAAATAATTCCGTGTAGTATGTTTAAAGAAATAAAATGATTGAAAATACGAGTAAGGAATGATAAATTTTAAAAATGACCAAATAAAAAAAAAGATAGGATGTCTAGAAATGAGAAACATAATAATTTAAATTAAAAACTCCATGGAGAAACTAAATAGCAGATTAGTCACCTCCACAGACAGTTACTGAACTAGAAAACATTCAAAAAAGTTATACAGCACAGCCAGATGAACAAATAAAAAATATCAAAAAAAGTTTGGAGGCTAAAGTAAGGCTATTTACCATATCTCTAATCAAACTCTCAGAAGGAGAAATAGATATAACAGAGCAGAGGCGTTATTTGAAGAGTTTTCTAGAATTGTTGAAAAGTACAAGTCCTCATATTCAGTCAATGGACCCACAGCAGGATAAAATCAAAGAATCACCACCTGCATACATTGAAGTGAATCTACCATTAAAATATACAAAATGATGATCCTAAAAGCAGCTAGTGGGAAAGAACAAATTACCTACAAAGGAAAGGCAATTAGATTAATGGCAGACTTCTCAAAAGCAACAATAAAAATTAGAAGACATTAGAATAAGATCTTCAATGTGTTGAGAAAACAACTGTAAATGTGGAATTTGAACCTAGAAGAATGTTCTTTCTCAAGAATGAGTGCAAATTAAGAACATTTGCCAACAATAGCAATCCACTAAAGAAAGTTCTTAAGAACTTAGTTTAGTCATATAAATTGATCTTGAATAATAGTAGAAAAGCAAAAGGGAATGATCGTTGACTATGTGGTAAATGCTTTGAACAACAACATGAAATAATAACAATGCCTCGTGTGGGATTTATGATACAGTTAGAACAAAAATACTAGAAAATAATAGCATAAAACGGGCAGGAGAATGATCAAAGTTTAAGTATAAGAATGCTTTGTTTTTGTGAAAGAAGGTAAAATATCATGATAACTTGAGATATTGTTGAGAATGTATGTTAAAATATCTATGGTGTTGGGTGGAGCTAGAGGGTATTATGTTCAGTGAAATAAGCCAGGTGGAGAAAGACAAGTATCAAATGATTTCACTCGTCTGTGGAGTATAACAAAGCAAAAACTGAAGGAACAAAACAGCAGCAGACTCACAGAAACCCAAGAATGGACTAACAGTTACCAAAGGGAAAGGGACCTGGGTGGATGGGTGGGAAGGGAGGGATAAGGGGGGAAAAGGGGTATTATGATTAGCACACAGAATGTAGCGGGGGGTGCATGGGGAAGGTAGTATAACACAGAGAAGACAAGTAGTGATTCTATAGCATCTTACTATGCTGATGGAAAGTGACTGTAATGGGGTGTGGGGTGGGGACTTGATAATGGGGGGAGTCTAGTAATCATAATGTTGCTCATGTAATTGTACATTAATGATACCAAAAATAAATAAACAAATAAAATATCTATGGTAACCACTTAAAACATAGACATGCTGAATAGAACTTACAAACTGAGACATGGAGAAAAGTGGAATGAGAAAAAAGAAAAAGAATATTCATCTGAAAGAAAAAAATTTTCAAATAATATGACATAATAAGCACAAAATTATGTGATTAAAAATAAATCCAGTTAAGTCGGTCATCACAGTACAAGAAATTAAATAAATGCATCACATAAAGAAAAAGGTTGTCAGACAAGGGAACAAAAACAAACTTCAGCTCTATATACAAGGGACACACAAAAATTAAAGAGCAAGGAAGCTACTACTTCATGCCCACAAAGACAGTTAAGATAGTTCAAAAAAACAACATCAGGAACAGAAAAAATAGGTATTGATAAGGATGTGGAGCATTTAGAACCCCCATACATTTCTGGTGGGAATGTAAAATGGGACAGCCTCTTTGGAAAACAATTTGCAGTTACTCAGAAAGTTAGAGATAGTATACTATATGACCCAGAAATTCCATTTCTATCTAGGTATATACCTAAGAGAATTGAAAACATTTATATAAAAATGTGTACAGTATGTTCATAAAAGCATTATTTATAACAGCCAAAAAGTGAAAACAACCCCATCAACTGAAGAATGGCTACACCACAAAGATGTTATATCCATAGTGTGAAATATTATTCAATCATAAAAAGGAATGAAGTATTGATACATCCTACAGTATGGATAAACCTTGAAAACATTATAAGTGAAAGAAGCAGACACAGAAGGTCACATATTGTATGATTCCTTCTATATGAAATGTCTAGAACAGGTAAATACATAGAGACAGAAAGTAGATTAGTGTTTACCATAGGATGGGGGAAGGGGAAATTGGGAAGTAAAAGGTTTCTTTCTGGGGTTTTGGAATTGTTCTGCAATTAGTGCTGATGCTTGTACAATACTGTGAATACATTAAAAATCACTGAATTTAAGATGGTTAAAATAGTGAATTTTATGTTTACTAATTTTATCTCAAAAATAAAAAGGTACTGAAGCAAAGGGATGGAAAAATGTATATCATACATATGATTCAAAAGCTAACCAAGAGAAAAACTGGGATTGCACATTAACTACAGGCCGAGACTTCAAGGCAAAAAGGATAACTAGCAGTAAAGAGGATCTTCTCCTAATGATAAAAAATTCGATTCAACAGGAGGATATATTTGTATTCATCTAATAACCACATATCCAAACTAAAGCAAAATTGACAGAACTGCAAAGACAAATCGAGAAGCTCATTGTCATCACAGTGATTTACAGCATACTTCTCTCAATAATTGACAGGGCCACAGGCAAAAAAAAAAAGTATGGATGGAAAATATTTGAACAGTATGTTCAAACAGAATATTTAAACAATAATTCACAATCGATGAGATTCAGAGATCAGTAAGCTCTTTTAAGGGGCCATACATTAAAACATTTTAGGCTTTGTGGCCCATATGCTGCTGCCATTGTAGGGCAAAAAGAAACCATAAATAATATATGAACTAATTGCCATTACTGTGTGTCAGTAAAACGTTACTTTGAAAAATAGACAGAGGGCCACATTTAGCTCACCAGCGATAGTTTGCCACTTCTTACTATGGATAAATGTAGAAAAGCTAAAAAAAATAATAAACTTTCATTTTAAGAAGTTGGAAAAAACAATGGCAAAATAAAGAATTTAAAGGAAGGATAATGTTTTTAAAGAAGCAGAAACAAATGACAAAGGCATAAAGCATACCATACCATAGGGAGGATCAACAAAGGTAAAAGCTGGTTCTTTGAAAAGATATGATTACCAAAATTCTGCTGAAATTAATTGAAAGAATAATAGCACAAAGAATAGTGGCATTAATGGAAAAGATAGGACATTCCATACATGCTACAGACCTTTAAAAGATAATAACAGAATACTTAGCAGCTTTATGCCAATAAACTTGAAGAAGAATGAAATAGACATATTCCTAAAAGTATATGACTTCCCAGATCTGATAAAAACAGCTAACAGAACCCAAAGGACTTCACAGGTGGTTTTACTGGTGAGTTCAGCCAAATGTTTAAGGAATAAACATTTGGTAGGGATATTTTTGGGGGGAAATGATAATTTTGATCTAATACCAACCACTTAGCAGAAGCTAGCATAACTTTCATATCCAAATCTGGCCAGAACAATGTTAAAAAAATTACATAAAAGCAAAAATTCTAAACTAAATATTAGCAACAAAACCCAGGATGACATATTGCATTTATACCATGAGTGCAAAATCAGTTTGTCACTAGAAAAATTGATTAATTCCCCATGTTACAGATTAAGGGAGAAAAATCATGGTTATTTCAAAAATTGAAAATCAAGTTCAAATTCCATTTAGGATAAAATCTCTTAGCAAACTAGCATAAAAGAATTATCTTCACAGAAGACTATCCACACAAAAACAAAAACTCTACATAAATATTACATCTAATGATGAAATATTGAAAGCATTCTCTTTGAGATGGGTAACAAAATGAACTTGACTGCTAGGTGATGCAGGCAAAGCTCCAAGTCAACTCAGTAAGGCAAAGAAAAAGAAACAAAATATATGTGTGTTGGAGGGAAGAAACAAAACTTCTTGTTCTTAAACTAAATAAACATATATATAAAACATATATATATTCCAAAATAATCTATGGATGAATTATTAGAATTAATGGGAGTTTATATACAGGGCATAGAATAAATATAAAGATGTATTGCATTTATATACATTATCAGTAATAAAGAGAAAACAGAGTTCTAAAAAAAATAGTTATTTCCTGAATCAGACTATTAAGTTATATAGTTGGAGAATTTCTCTCTTTTATTGGTTTTCAAATGTATTGATGTAATGTTGCACTCAATATGCTCTGATTTTCTTTCCAATTTTTGCAGGATCTTCTGCTATTGTGACCAGATAGCTAGGTAGAAAAGAGGGTTAATGGGGAAAAAGCTGGTCCTCTGCGGAGCTGATCTGGGAGCAGACCTCAGAGGGGCACAGAGTTGCTGCTCCCAACTGCAGGAACAGCCCTCCGAGTGTGCCTGGGGCCCCTCCCTGTGGCCAAGGACTGAGGGCTCTGGCCAATCTTGACCTCTCTTCTGAATGCCAGTCAGAATTGTACTGGTTTTCACCCTGTCTGTATAATCTGTATACCAGCCAGAACTGTACCTGCTCCAGGCAATGAACTTGCCTTTCTCACACTCTGGCTCCATTGAGTCTTGCGGCTGCTGACCGACCAGAGAGCTGCTAGTCACTGGCTGACATTACCTGGGAGCACAAACACCAGTGGCTGACACCCACCAAGAGCTGCCCATGGAGTGCTGCGGCCAAGCCCTGAGAGCTAACACTCACCAGGAAAGGAGCCCTGTATGTAGTAGATGTTGTCAACCATGAAGAGACTGCCCAAGGGGAGAGCAGTGGGCACTGGCAGCTCGCCCCGGGATACGGGTCCCACGCTTGGGTCCACGTTTAGGGGGCCACAAAGGAAAGGCTCCTTCTTCGCGCCTGGTTTGTGAGCTGACGTATCACCATTCTGGACAGACTAAGTGACTGCGCTGGGCCTTTCTTGTCCAGAAATCCCTAAAATAAGGATTCCAAGGAAAGTTTTGGAGGGTCAAACTAAGGGTCTGCAGCATGGTTTGCACCTCTGACCTGTCCAGTGGGTTGATTGCAGAAAGAAATGTGCCTGGAGCCCTGTGATACTTTTCAAATCATGGGCACAAATTGTCCGCACCGAAGAAAAGCCCACCAGGATGCCCACTCTGTGACTAGCAGTCACTGGGCTGCTCCCTGTGTGTAAGAAGCAGGTGGTACTCTGTTAAACAGCTGGCCTCACTCAGTACAACCTTGAGGATCAAAAGAAGTGGCCAATAAATAGGCTAATTATTATAATATCTGTTCTGTAATAAAATTGACAAAAGGGGAGACATTCCATATGTCCAGGGTTTCACGGTTTTCTATCAACATGAAGGCTTGCAGTGAAAACGCAAGCTGACTAGGTTTCATATTGAAACCCCCTCTCTTAAGGAAATACATTTCAGGCCCTGGAAAATCGCCCTGAGCCAGGAAAGCCCCTTCTCTATACTTCTAGACTCCTGAGTGGACCCTGTTGTCTGGAAGCCTCTCCCAGGGATGCTGAGAGCTGGTACTCACCAAGGGGCGGAGTAACCGTGAGCTAGCTCCGAGAAGTGAGCCCCGTGTGTTCAGCTACATGTCTCTCCTTTTTCATTTCCAGTTTAATTTTGTTGTTCTATCTCTCCCTTTTCTTATGGAAAAACAAAAGACCAAAAATATTCTTTAAAAAGTAAAATGTGTTAGGACAAGCCTCACTAAAGTATCAGGATATATAAGACATAATTAAGATAGCATAATTTTTATTTAGACCAAAGGAACAGAATAGAAAGCAAAGAACCGGGATACTTGGTATACAAAAGAGGTGGCAATGTATTATGGGAGACTACAATAAATGATGCTGGAAAAATTTGTTGTCTCTGTGAATAAAATGAAATTTGATCCCTCTCCCACAGCACAAAAATCAGTTCATGGTGGATTAAACCTAAATGTGAGAGGCAAAAATTTAAAGCTTTTGGAAAGTAATAAGAGAATATCATCACCTCAAGGTATAAAGAATTTCTTAAAAGAAAAAAAAGGATTTCTTAAAAAGCACAAAGCATAAAGGAAGAGATTTACAACATCTGATTTAATTAAGTTTAAGAATCTGTGTTCTAGAAGTGACAAATAGAGAAAACAAAACAGAATAGGAGGTATTATTTATAAAACATATAACTGATAAAAGACTACTACTGAGAATATACAGACAACTAGTAATATATTCAACATCCAGAAAGCCCTAACTCAATTTTTTAAATGAGCAAAAGATTTGAATAGGTGCTTAACAAAAGAGGAACCCTAAATGACCAATAAACCTGTTCAGTTTCATTAGAAATCAGAGAAATTTTAACAAAAATCTCCAAGATTTTGCCTCCAGATTAGCAAAATTTAAGAGATGACAAACCAAGGTCATCAAGAGTGAAGAACAACAGGAACTTGCCTCCACCGCCAGGGAGATTATAAACTAGACAGCCGCTTTGGAAATCATTCAGCATTTCCTGCCAAGGTGAGTATATTTCCACCCTTAGAAACAATACTTCTGCTTTGTACACAGTGTAGAGAAACTGCACATGCATCACAGAGACATCTACAAGAGCATTTGTAGATGCATTTTTCAGAAACAGAGACCACCCTGATGCAGAAGAGCAATTGAATGACACTGGATGGCAGTGGAAGGGAACTCAGCTGCCTGTGTCAGTGTGGAAGGCTCTCTACAATGTGGAGCCCAAAACACAAGACAGAAGAGGACATGTAAAAATCCCCTTGTATAGAATTCAAATGCATGCTGCATTAAGTGGTTTCAGAATCCAAAATACTAAAGTTACAGAAGGAAGGGAGAGTGATAGATACAGCTTCCAGGACAGTGGTTACCTGCTGGAGGGGCGTGGGGCTGCAGGGAGAAAGGGCATGGGTCTGGCAGCACACTGTGATATCATGGGAAAACATAATGCCTCATTCTTGAGCTGGTAGGGGAGGCAGGCATGCTGTTTTATACCTCACATTTAAAATACAATTTTTCTCAGAGTGGAGATGAATATATTTATTCATATTTAGAAAGAAGGGAAAAAGGGAGGGAAGAAAGGGGGGAGGCAGAGGGACTACCACTAGTCTATGAGATTCTTGGAGCTCATTGGCACGTAGCAGAGGTTAATGGGGGAGCGGCAGTCAGGACTGCCCAGAGGGAGAGTCCTGAGATGGGCCCCTGAAGGGCTGGCGGGATATGATAGGTGAAGACGGAGAGGAGGCGGGAGGGTCCTCCGGTGTGGGGGGAGAAGGCGGGCCAAGACAGTGTGGAGGAATGAGCCTAGGAAGCGTCCACAAGACCTGCTCAGACAGGCCTGTCTGCTGGGGGTCTGTGGCCGAAGGACAGAGAGGTGCACAGACAGCAGGGGTCCATTAGGGGGGCCCCTGGAAGCCAGGGCAAGTCAGGGAGGCTGTCTGACAGGAGTGCAGCATCCACTTCTGAGGATCTGAATGGGAGACCATCGCCCCCTGAGGCACTTAGCAATCTTGGGGAGTCCAGGGTTTATGTTCTGCTCATTAGAAATGGCCCACAGTAATCGGAGATGCCCTCTCTGTCTTCTGGAGCTTAAGTTTATGGAAGCCGGAATTCCCTGAGAATAAGGGGTGTAGGACAAGGTGAATGTAGGACCCCCATCGCCTTCTCCCTGTGGCTCTGCATCTGGATGGGGACTTCCCTGAAGCTCCCCTCCCGTGGAATGAGGCTAGAAAACCTGAAAACCATAAGCCCAGAGGCCCCCTTAGAGTGCAGTGAGCTGGGAATACAGCTTTGCCCCAAAGGGAGTATCCCTATGCCTGAGGGCCTCTGAGACGGGGTCACTCACAGGCTCCTGCTCACCGTGGTCCCCAGAGTCACGCCCCGGGGAGCGGAGCAAGCCAGTCATGCTGGGTTCAGTACAAAAGCCCAGTTCTTACATCTTGAGGGACAAGGAAGCTATGAGGCCGGCTGTGACATGCAATACGACTGGAGATACAAATGCTGC